>NC_077234.1:121300385-121627051 GCF_027887165.1 Monodelphis domestica | reverse complement strand
TATGCATATGAAAAAATGTTCTAAATCTCTCATAATCAGAGAAATGTAAAACAAAACATCTCTGAGACACCTAGAAGAGTGGCCAATTTGACAGTAAAGGAAAATTAAAAAAGGGGAAGGGACTGTGGCAAAGTGGGGATACTAATGCATTGCTGACAGAGTTGTGAATTGATCCACCGATTCTGGAAGACCATCTGGATCTATGCCCAAAGGTCTTTAAAAGATTGCCTGCCCTTTCATCCATTGTCTCTCAAGGAAAATTGTGTACAAAGAATATGTCCACTCTTTGTAATGGCAAAAAAAAAAATTGGAAAATGAGGGGTTGACCTTTGATTGTAGAATGGCTGAACAAATCGTGGTATCTGATAGTGATGGAATACTATTGTGCTAAAAGGCATAATGAACTGGAGGAAAGAACTGGAATGACCTCCAGGCATTGAGGCAGAGCAAAAGGAGCAGAACCAGGAGAACATTATACAAAGAGACTGATACATTGTGGTAGGAACATAATGGACTTCTCTAGTAGGAGCAATGCAATGATCCAGAACAATTCTGAGGGACTTATAAGAAAGAACAGTATCCACATCCAGAGAAAGAACTGTGGGAGTAGAAACGCAGAAGAAAAACACATGATTAACCACATGGTTCAATGGGGATATTATTGGGGATGTAGACTCTAAATGACCACTCTATTGCAAATATTAATAACATAGAAATAGGTTTTAAAAAATGAAACATATAAAATCCAGTGTAATTGCTTGTCAGCTCAGGGAGGGAGGAGGAAAGAGGTGAGAGAAAGAACATGAGTCACCTAACCATGTTAAATTAATTAATTATAAATAAATACTAAAAATTCATTAAGCAGAGTCACAGAAGTTGTCAGGTTAGAAAATATTCCTTAAGTTTCAAAGAAAGAAAAAAAATAGTGATGGTTGATGACTAACTACATGGCCTCATATATAATATTGCCTATATAAATACTGAGGGGAAAAAAAAGATCAAGTAGCAATCAAATAATCAAGAAAGAAGCTGTTGTTAAGTTCTGGTTCAGTGTCAGACAGTATTTTGGAAATTGGAAACTAAAATGCCCAAATGAAAGTGTTTGTTTCCATTTTTCCCTTTAAGGAGCTTACATTCTCTCTGGGAAGAAAGCATCTGAGTATATAAGTATAAAAACTAACCACAGATATACAGAAACCTAGTATAATAATGATGGCATATTTTCCCTTTTATCTAGACATCTGCTTGCCTTTTCAAATTGCATTTTATTGATTTTTCTTTTTGTTTTTGCATCATATAAATTTTCCCCACCTATTACACTCCCACCTTCCAGACAGCTATTTCATTTTTTTTTTTCTTAAAAAAAAGAACAGGGAAAAGAGAGAGAATTCAGCTAAGTAGACTGATACATAAAAAAGAAAAACCTCTCTGACAATGTTTACAGCAGTGGCTGAGCCCCCACCTCTGCAAAGAGAGGAATGTATCTTGCCATATGACTTCTCTAGTTCTAAGCCTATTCTTTGCAATTCTCCAGTACTCATTTTTTGATGGTTTTGTGGTCATTACTCTTGCTATTTATCTCATTATACTATAGTGTGTGCTACTACAACAGCTGTGTCAGCTTTAAAAAACAGGCAATAACAGTATAGAGAATAATCCCTCTGCCTTGCTAAATTGACTAGTATTTATTAAGCACATCAACCATGGGAGAACAGACACCTTGCTAAGTTCTGGAGAAACAAAGAAAAACTCCCCCAAAAGTCAATTCATTCAGGTAAATCTTCATATCTAAAATATTCATTATTTCTACAGAGCTCAATGTTTGAACTAAAAGATGAACTATAATTTCTAAAGATTCTTGACAAGAATGAGGATAGAATGAATTATTGCCAATTTATAGACCATTTAATGGCCAGGGAAGATTCTGAGGGATCCCTCAATAACAGAACCTCCCATTTCCTGAAACTATCCATTCAGAATTAACCTTGTCCTCTGGCATTCCTTGGGGAAAGAAACACATTGCCTAAAATAGAGTAGCTCTCAGGCAGAGAGGAGCAAGGCGGTATAATGATGCTGAGAGCATGGCTCAGGCTATCTCTCCAAAGAGCTCCAGAAGTGGATGTTACTGACCTGCTGTCCTCTCCTTTTAATAGCCACGTGACCTCAGCAGAATTTAAGGTGACATAACTTTAAATAGTTAGGGCCATTGCTCCAATCATTAAAACCATCAATGGGGACGATAGTTGAAAGACTCTCTGCCTTTAGAGTTTTCTACTGCTATTGAAGTGGTTAGTGCCAAGTTCTGTGCACATAGACTTTGATGTCTTCTTACTGCAAAAAATATAAGTAAAAAATCAGATTGTGATTACTCAGGAGGTGATAATCACAGGGATATTATTGAAGGAGGATGGGGGAGGGAACCAACTTTTCAAAAGTAATTTAAAATCATGGGAGCATCAAAATGCCAAGCTGCAACAGGGCTACCAAATATAAGAAATGATGCAACGATGCACTAAAGCTTAGCTTAAGTCTAATAATTCTGAAAAATAGAAGACAGGATTATTTAATTCTTAGCAATCCGAAATGAAGTGGTTCATTTAAAGAGAATATACACTCTCAAAATCTCTCATCTTGGTCTTAAAGCTGTGGGAAAAATAAATTATATGCAACATAAAGAATATATGCAGCCATACAAACATCAGCATTTAGTTTGGACACAAATTACCATTTTTTCCTCCCCTGCAAGAAAATCTCTATTTTTGAGTCACTTTTGAGAAACAAGAAAGGGGTGGTAGAAAATAAATTGAATTATGAGACTTGAGGTACCAGCTCTGGTACTATTTCCCTATATGATCTTAGTAAACATTTGGGGCTGCCATTTTTTCATATGCAAAGTAAATACTATGGACTAAAAGAGATCTCTTTCTGCTCTAAATTCTGTGATTTTTCAGTTTACGGACTTATGAGAAGTCTATTACCTGTCAGTTGAAACCATAACTCATCAATCCTCCAATTTTACAAGTATCTTGATATCCTAGTTCTTATCAACAAGCTGGCTCCCTTTCACCTGTTATATCAATGAACCTTATCATGACCCATTTAAACCAACAAAATAATTCTCCTGGATAACCTTACTCATTCCTTTGTGCTTTCTTCTCTTGGCATTTACCCCATAGGCAATTCCCTTCCATCTCTTTTTCAAAAATCTGTTCCCCACAGCCAAGTAGAGTTACATTTATTAGGTATCTGGCAGATGCTTGCTGAATTAAATAGAACAGTCCTTACACCAATTCTTCCAGCTTGAAGTCCAGTGCCATTTCATTACTCCATGCTGCCTTCCTAAGTTGTTGTTTAATTTTTTATAGACAATAAGTTTGTCTTTAAATACAATGAACATTGCAACATTGCCTATTTTAAAATTTTCTTTTCCAGTGATAATTGAGTCCATTTTATTATTTAGTAAAACAAATTTTGTTTTAAATATCAAATCCACACATCTTTCTTAATGAAGAACATGTTCTATCATCAGATAACATCATTGTACAAAGCTTCAAAAGCCCTTCTTGCTTCTCTCCTTTGCCTTAATTCAGCTTCTTTTGGAAGAAGCCTTCTTATCTTCCCTCCCCTAAGGCAATCTCATAATAGATTCTGGCAGAAAGTCAATAATTGCTATGAGGTACCTGATTCTCTCAATCTGATTGTCACTGAAAAACAATTGAACATCATTTTCGTGAATATGTTAGTACTTCCAACTAGCCCCTTGCTTGCAACAACTCAGTTCCAAATCAGTGACTTTTTCAATTATTTTCCCTTCAATTTTTAATTCTTTTTTGCTTGAGAAGATTTCTGTTGGTATTTCAAAAGGTGCTTTCAGGAAAGAGACACGTTGCCATATTGCAATTTTGAAATGTTCTAATTTTGAAATGTCTGAGAAGCAAAATGGTCTTATCTCCTTAGTTGTGTCAAAACACTTTGTAATTTACTGATAGTATGCTTTCTTTACATATATTAGTTATTCTCATATTTTTTGTAGAGATGAGATAGTAAGCATATGGATTGATGGGTGTCAATAATTTCTTAATCACTAATTTGGGGGACAATTTTTATTTATTTTCTTTATGATCAGACATATTATCTCTTCATGCATATAAGGAATACATCCTTTTTTGATAGTAAAATTATGCTGTATCTTGTAGAGATCCCCGGTTTGTCTGGACTAAGTTTGACAGTCTACTCTTTCCTAACTTTGATTTCTTTAGTACCATTTCTAATTCCTCAAGTAGAACTTCATGGTCTATGAGACTCTAATAGCCATTATTGTTCACAAAAAGCAATAGAAAATATCTTAATATTTATCACTTAATATGTCTCCTTTTCCACTTCAAAATATTATAATACAAAGGTATAAAGTAATACCATATAAATACTCACACATGTCTGGAGAGTATTTTTGATGAAGTATGAGAAAAAACCCCAGATATTTTCATAAGTAGTAATCCATAGATCATCACCTATTTTACAGGCACATTGTAATATGTAGAGAATACAAAATGATTCTATGTTTATTCTTTATTGAATACAAGCAAATATTTAATTCCATAGAATAAAATGATAGTAAAAAAGGTTCTCTTTCAACAAGGGTCATCTCATTCATATTCTTGGAACATGCAAACTTCCTGATAAATGCAACAATAGAAATATCTTTTATAATAATCTGATTATTTTTAACTTAAATTATTTTTAGATACATGTAGAAACAAATTTTGACAACTGTTTTCTGACATTTGCAATTCAGATTTCTCTTCTTCCCTCTATTCTTCCCCTTCTCAGGGTTGGTAAATAGTCTGATATAGGTTATACTAATGCTTTGATGCAATAAATATTTCCATCATTCCCATGTTATGACAGAAGACATATTACACATACAATAAAAAACTTCATGAAGGAAATAAATGGAAAGATAGCATGTTTTGGTCTGAAATGATACCAAACAGTTCCTTCTTTGACTTTGGATTGTATTTAAATATTTTTAAATTTAATTATTTTTTTTAATTTTTTAAAAATTTGTCTTTTTCCATGGTTACATGATTTATGTTCTTCCTTCTCCTTTTCTCTCCCTCCTCCCAGATATGAGAAACAATTGCACTGGGTTATACATATGTTATCACTCAATAACTATTTCTATATTATTCACTTTTGTTATAGTATTTTAAAATCCCAAACCCCAGACCCTATAGTCATGTAAACAACTGATAAATAAAATATTTTGCTTCTGTGTTTCTATCCCAACAGTTCTTTCTTTAAATGTGGATAGCTTTCTTTATCATAAGTCCCTCAGGATTGTCCTTGATCCTTGCATTGCTATTAGTAGCAAAGTCAATTACATATGATCGTCCCATAATATTTCATTTTCTGTGTACAATGTTCTCCTGGTTCTGCTCATTTCATTCCACATCAGTTCATGGAGGGCTTTCCAGCTTGTCTGGAAATCAATCAGTTTATCCTACCTTATTTCAAATAGCATACCACCACCATCAGATACCACAATTCTTCAGCCATTCCCCAATTGAAGGGCATCCCCTCATTTTCCAAAATTTTGCCACCACAAAGAGTGCAGCTATGAACATTCTTGTACAAGTAATTTTCCTTGTTATCTCTTTGGGGTGCAAACCTAGTAGTGGTGTTGCTATATCAAAAGGTATGCATTCTTTTAAGGCCCTTTGGGCATAATTACCAATTGCCTTTCAGAATGGTTGGATTAATTCACAACTGCACTAGTAGAGTATTAATGTCCCAATTTTGCCACACTCCCTCCAGCAATTATAATTTTCCTTTGCTGCCATATTGACCAATCTGCTAGATGTGAGATGGTACCTCAGTGTTGTTTTTATTTTCATTTCTCTAATCAGGAGGGATTTAGAACACCTTTTCATGTGATTATTAATTGTTTTGATTACTTCATCTGAAAACTGCCTATTTATTGGATAGAATTTTTTATCTTGAATCCTTTGTGATTGTCATGAAATCTTTTTTTTTCCTTATAGCTGTAGTCCCTCTCACTTGATCATGATATGATATTTATGCTACTGTGTACACTGTTCTCTTGGTTGAACTCACTTCATTTTGAACCACTTCATGTATGTATTTCCAGGTTATTCTGAATTCATCCTATTCATTATCTCTTGTAGTTCAATAGTATTCCAAAACAACCATTCACCAAAGCTTGTTCAGCCATTCTCTGATTGATAGCTACCTACTGAGGTTCCAAACCTTTACCACTACAAAGAGAGCTACTAAAATATTTTGTACAGGTAGATACTTCTCCCTTATCTCTGATCTTTTTTGGATAAAAACGATTTAGTGTTATTGTGAGCATAGTTTTATTTGCCTTTGGCTTGTTCCCATCTCTCTCCAGAATGGTAGTATCAATTCACAGTTACATGAACAGTGTATTAGTGTTCCAATTTTCCCACATCATCAAAATATATCATTTTCCTTTTTTTGGTCATGTTAATCAATCTTATAGGTATGAGATGACATTTTAGAGATAAGTTTATATTTCTCGAATCAAAGTGAGCAGATATAATTATTTCCTCAATCATCTTAGTAAATAAAATGAATAGTGGTATTATCAGGTCAAAATGTAGCATTTTGTAACTTTCTGAGTATAATTTTAAATTGCTCTTCAAAGTGATTTTACAAACTCATAGTTCTACAAACAATGTATTATTGTCCTTATTTTTCGACACTCCCACAAATATTTGTCATTTTGACCCTTTATGTTTTCAGACAATCTGAAGGTATGGGATAATATCAGAGTTGTTTTGATTTGCATTTATCCTCTGTTTTTTTTTTTATCCAGAGACTGTCTATTTCTATTTTTTGACCATTTATCAATTATGGAATGGCTCATATTCTTATATATTTGACAAAGACTTCTATGTATTTTAAATATGAGATCTCTATCTGAGAAATTGTCTATAATTTTTTTCAAAATTTATTTCATTCCTTCTTATCTTTGTTATCTTTTTATTTAGACAAAATCTTTTCAATTGAAAATCATATTCCAAATTATCCATTTTACATTTAATAATTAATGCTTTCTATCTTTTCTTTAATCATAACTTCTTTTCCTGGCCATAAGTCCAATTGATTTATTTTCACCATTTATCTAATTTCTTTATATTGTATCCCTTTATCCCCAGCTGATGTATCCATTTTGTTCTTATTTGGTAAATGACTTAAGATATTGGTCTATCTCTAGTTTCTGCCAAATTGCTTTCCAGTTTTCCCAACAATTTTTACCACACAGTGAATTCTTATTCCAAAAACTGGATCTTTACCTTTGTCAAACTTAAGGTTACTAGAATATTTTACAACTGTTTGTTATATGTCTATTTTGTTCCACTGATCCAGTTTTCTATCCCTTAGTCAGCACCATGTAGTTTTTTTATAATTACTGCTTTATAACATAAGCCATTGTGATATTGAGAAAGGCTAATGATACATGTGGGTTTATTTTATATCTGGTTAGTTTGCCAAATTTATTATTTCAATTTATTTTAGTTGAATCTCAAATATTTTATCTATCTATCCATCCATCTCATCATACTATTTGCAAAATGAGATAGTTTATTACTTCTTTGCCCATTCTATCAGTCTCTTCTAGTCCTTAGGAAGTTGTTTTATTTAGTGTTTTTGGGGGGTTGCCATTTTTATTTGGCCCATTTTAGTTTCCAATTTGTTGAATCGTTCTATCTTTTCTTTTCTTTTTAATTTCTAAACTTCTTCTTTTTCAGGATTTTCTAAAAGTTCTGTTGGGGTGTGACATTCTTTCTCATTTCCTTTGAGGTTTCACATATTTCCTTTTTGCCATTGTTTTCCTCTTCTGATTTCATATTTTAATCCTCCCTAGTCCTAAAGTAACTTTTAGAAGTTAGATTTTTCCCTTTGCCTTTTGCTCATTTATCTAACTATTATTTTCTCCCTCCTCATTACCTTGTCTATCTGTTGAGGTTTTGCTCTCCTTCTGGGGTGTAGTGAGTGCTGTTCCATGACTGCAGTAAGGCCTTCTTTCAGGTTTGGGGAAGGCTTGTCTGACTTTCAGTCCCTCCATATGCACATTGAGATGATGGCCAAACTGCCTACTTGTGGGGAGATGTGCAGCTGGATTCCACTTTCCCTGCATTTGGTTTCTCTGTTGTCTCCTGTGCCTTGGCTGTTTCCCTGATCTTCTTTTCATTGCCTCAGACCACATGGAAGTACATGGAACTGGCACTGAGCTGATCCCTCACCCTGCCTTTAATTTGGGCTGCTCCCTGCTCTGCCATTTCTACCTGAGCCCAGGAGGAAGTGTAGGGCTGGTGTTACTCTTCTCCCACTCTGCATTTTTGTTGACACAGGATGCCTGGCAATGCTAAGGCTGCTCCCCCAATTCTATTTCATTATCTCAGGCCATGTAGAAACAAAAGAGTTATTGCAAGTTAAGTAGGTTCCCTTGTTGCAAAACTCAGCAGGCTACTTTCCTTTTTTACCCCAGTAAGCTATGACCCTTCTGCTTTCCTTTATTTTGAGGCATGTTATTTTCAATTTTGTGTGTGTGTGTGTGTTTGGAGTGTTTGGGTAAACTGATAGATCCTTTCATTATTAATATCAAGCAATATAAAGCTAGTAGATGTAAGCTCATCAAAGATGTTCTCTTGTCTTATGATATCCAATGAAGAATCTAAATGAAAGATATATTGTGGAGAAGCTCTTGATTATGTATGGCATTGTGCTGATTTTACCAGAGCCCAGACCATTGTAAGTTACTTAAATAAGATCTTCAATCCCTCAGGAGAATTATAGTCCTAAAAGGAAAAAAAAGAAAGAAAGAAAAAGTATGTATGATCGAGAACAAGAATTAAACTTAAAAATATTTTTTATAAATGAACACCAATATATTTGGTTTCCTTTGTAATCCTGTATATCTTATTTTAGGCATTTAAAATATTATTCATGGAAAGAGTTCAGAACCATCACCAGACTGCCAAAATAGGTCAACCCAATGAAGGCAATGAATACTTTCATACAATTGAATGTAATGGACTTCTCCATTAGTGGCAATGAGGTGTTCCAGAACAACCTGGAAGGATCTATGAGAAAAAGCACTATCCCCATTCAGAGGAAAAACTGTGGGAGTAAAAACACCAAAGAAAAACAACTGCTTGATTACCTAGGTCTAAGGGATATCACTGGGGATATAGACTCTAAATGAACATCCTAATGCAAACACCAACAACATGGAAATGGATTCTGATCAAGGACACATGTCCTTGGACACATGTCCCAGTGGAATTGTGTGTCAGCTACAGGAAGGGTGGGAAAAGGGAAGGGAAGGAAAGAATATGATTCTTGTAACCAAGGAATAATGTTCTAAATTGACTAAAACACATAAAATAAATAAAAATAAAATAAAATAATAAAAAAGAATACTTCTTCTTAAAGCAAAATCTCATTTTTGATACTAAACTTCTTTCACTAATACTATTTAACTTCGAGTTATGGAATACCATACACTAAATTGTAGGCTATCCAAACTTCAATGAAAAAAAATGATGCATTTCATAAGGCTGCATTATTATGCAAATTATGAATTGCATGAGTGAAATGGAATAAAAGGTATAATTTAAGTGATATCATCCATACAGGATTCACAAGAGGACATGGAGTAGAGCTGCAGTGAATGAAAATGAATGAATAAGTTTTGCCTTTCTTGGTGTCTCTATTTAGAATATTATATCACATAGTTTTTGAAGAATTGTAGCATTGCCTTCCTTGAGAAAGTCAAATATATGTTTATTTCCCTTCCTTGAAGACACAATATCTATCAATAAATGAGAAAATCAGTTTCAAGTATGGACATTTAGATTTTCTTACAGGGAAAAGTTGGTTTTCCTTGAAGGCAGTAGTAGAATCCATTCATTCATCTACTATGGAATTTAATATTGTTTTCAAAGTGCTAAATCCAGTTAATATGTTAAAAGCATCAGGATTCAAGATATGCCTGGAAAGCTCACTGTTATTTGGACATGGGGACTGCTCAACTGCCCAATGAATAATCCTTTTTCTATCCTTAGTCTCCAAACTTGGTTTTGACTCATGTACCCTTTGATGGTCTCACCTCATCCTCTTCAAATTTTGTGCATTGTCTTTCCCCATTTTCCTTGCAAACCCCTTGAGGACAGTAACTAACTTTCCTTTTCTACTACCCTAGTACTTACAGCAATGCCTAAGCACCTAGTAGGGTCTTAATAAATATTTATTGAATGGAACTGAATGGAATCATAAAATGAGGGTGATGAGATCTTTCAGAACTCTAGATCAATGATCTACAATGATTTTATTCTTTTGTAAACTACCTCCTGGGGCTATATTCTTGGATAGTGAACATGAACACATTTATATCCATTTATATAAGCATAAACTACTTGTACAGAGTCAAGATTATGCTTGGGTATGAGAGACCTAAACTCAGTCCCTAGAGAAAATAAATCTGAACATATTCACTGACTTCATACTTATCCTGTGCATTGGTTTACTTTCACTATAACAGGGGTTCATAATTTTGCTGTGTCTTGTATCATTTGCCAGTCTGGCTAAATGCATCAAATCAAATCCTATAATTTTTAAGGAAATCAATCACATTGAAAGCCAGTTGTCAAAAAATGCATGTTTTTAAAAGTCCAAGAAGCTCAAGTGAAGATCCCTTGTTGTTGTTGTATCTGCATATATGGTTGTGGATAGATCTTGATGCAAAGATTTCCCGATTTGGTGATGAAGAGGAAGAAGAAGCATTATTATTATTAACGTTTCTCTCATGCTTTCTGTTTTTACAATTCATTTCCTCCTAGCAGAACAAAAATCAGGACATTTTCAGTAAACTATGTAAAGTCAGAGTGGATGTCAAGTATAGAGACACAGAAAACTGTTCAACACAAATTCAGCTGGAATGATATGAGATGGGCTAAATGAGGGCCTCATTTTTAGTACCTGAAGTGATGTCAAAAATCAGAACATGTCTTTAGAGGAGAAACAATACTATAAACAATTTATTCCTATATTTCCACCTTGAGTGATGGTAATTGGGGAGATGGTAATATCAGTTCCATTTCTCCTAACACCCATCTTGGCCTGAAATTTCTGCTAGCTGAATACTTTAATAGCACACTAGGAAACACATTTTTGAGTGTTAGCTTGGCTACATAAGTAAAGAGGAAGTTGAGTCCCTAAATGATTATGATTTTTACTTCGGTTTCGATTTATTATTATTCACTCAGGTCATTTTGAACAAATGACTAGAGGCTGTATGTGTATGTTGCATTTTTAAAATGTAAAACTTGAAAAAGAATGTAAATATTACATTCTATCATAAAGATGTCTTGACTGGAAAAAATAAATTAAGGAAGAGTTCACTGAGTATTCTAGCATAGCTTTACATTTATTAAGTGGTTAAATCATATTTTTCTATATCTACTGTGAAATGAGCAAGCTGATTTAACAAAATAATCAATGATATTTACATGCAATTGATAGACATCATTTCAGTTCAGTTTCCCAACAACTCTAAGGAAGATACCATCTGAATTATTATCCTATTGAACAGAGAAAGAAACTGAAATTCAGGGGGTTTAAGTGATTGACTTCTGGTCACACAGTCAGTGAATATCAGAGGAATATTTTAATTCATAACTTGCTGATTTTACAAATAGCACCCTAGTGTTAATGGAACATATTTGTGTAATAGTTATAAAGTTTACAAAACATTTTACATATATGACCTCATTTGTTCCTCACAATCATCTTGTTAAAGTAGATACTATTATTATCATCCCAATTTTACAGGAGAGGAAACTGAGGATGACAGAAGTTAAATGACTTGCCAGGAACATACTGTTAGGAAAAAGTGTCTAAGGAAGGATTCAAATTGAGGTGTTCCTGACTGTAAGCCCAACACTGCACCATGTCTCTACCTTTTACCCTGGGAAGGCATAATTGCTCTTTAGTGCTAGAGAATTTAAACCAGCAGACCCACATTTGAATCCTGCCTTATATACAATCTATCAAGAGGATTGCAGTCAAGTTGTCTGAATTTCACAAACTATCCTCTTGTACAAATTGAAGTTATGAAAATAGGTTATATTCATTCATTCAAAAATAGGTATATGGCTGTATCTATTCATCTATAATAATAGCACTTCCCTCCCAGGGTTGTTGTACCAATGAGAGCAAAGATGTAAATCCTTTGCTTTATGAAGGTTATGTGTTACCCCCAACGACTACCATGTTTGCCACACAGTCTAAGCAGCCTCTGACAGCCAAAGTTCTAGACATGACTTTTTAAGGTAACCTTGGCTAGAGGGTCAGGGATGATTTGGGGGGCAAAGCAATATTTCTAATTGCTTTCTAGTACAGCACTGATGAGGTTGTGGAAGACTTTCCTAATTTTTTAAATGAGTTTTTAATTTTTAAAGGAATACTGCCAAGGTTTCATTAGAGCTGTTTGCCCTTATGCAGCGCTTTTCCAACAGAAGTAGCAACTCTTCATAAATAAGAATTGTTGCTCTTTCTTCTTTGATATACAGAAAGGAAATGAAGACCAGGGAAGTGGAAAGTGACTACCTCAAGGTTATAGAACCCAGTAATTTCTGAATAAGGAAAATGAGCAAAGATGTCTCCTCATCTGAGTCAGGAAGGAAGGGAAAATGCCCTCAAACATGAAAATGTCAGATTTCCACTAATGTGGACAAGGATTGAGAACATACATGGAGCCAACGGGAAGCTTTATGTCATTCAGTGTTTACTTTTGTGGGTTAATGATGAATAATAAGTTATTAACCTAAAACATATTCTGGAAATGAAGCCTCACTGTATCTAAATCCCATCAGCTTATCCTAAGGAGTACAGTACCCAGATCCTCAGTATTGATTAGTTTTTGGTTGAATTGCACAAGCATTGCCCTATCAGGTGTCCTTGAGTCAGTATTGCAGAAATCCAATTGCCCTATCCTTAACCTTTCCTACTACTGCTGATTTTCGTTATTGTGTGGATGAGGCCTGTGAAATAGCTATTTCCCCATGGGAATCATGATAATGGAAATTAAACAAACACAGGGACTGAAGCAAGCTTGCAAATTCAATGTCACCGGCAGCAAGTTACATGCAATTCCAAAGTTATATCACTGGCAAGCCTCCTATTAACTTTAATATACTTTAGCTTTCACTAGGCTGAGCAAAATAAATAAATAAATAAATGAAAATCATCTTATTTATCTGCCTTCAAAAATGACAAAACAACTTTGACTTAGGTTCCATAATAGAATTAAGTATGCAAGCTAATATGCTAATACAGGATCCCCAAAGTAGTTGTATAAATAGTAATTTTTGGGGCCTTGGAAACAAATAGCATCTTATTGTGCCCAGAGCATCAGACTACAAAGAAAAGATATATTTGTGTCACACACCAACATGTACAAATATAGTATGCACTGACATATTCTTGTGCAAACCCTACTTGAAAGATAATACTTCACATTTTTATATATTATCAAGTCCAAGACTCCTATTTCCTTGGAACTTCCACTACAAAGCATTTTGTGTCCTTTTCCCCCCTCCAGTTTGTGTTAGTGTTAGAGCCAGAGTCCAAGCCCTGGTTTTCTGATCATAAATATTACTTGTCCATTTAATTTCTAAACACCTGGGTAGTAGTAATATCATTTCTTAGAAACTGCTTTAGAAAAGTTGTTGACTTCTCCATCTTTCTGATTGGGTTTTGAAAGCATTAATTCTCATCTTCTTTTTCCCTTCAATTGGGAGACTAATCAATCAATCAATCAATCAGGCTCTTTACTAGGGGATAGAAGCACAAAGACGATATTAAAAATCTCTTTTCTCAATAAGTTTACATTAAGGGATGATTAGTGTAATTCTTTCAGCAAGTCCTTCTTAGAAGGGAAAAGCATAGATGACAGGTTTCTCACCTCATCTGGAACCAGCAGAAATCAACTGAAGAAGGTAGCCTAGGGAGCTTCACCTTTTCTGTCATCTAAAGGATGCTGTAAGCTCTAGTCTCTGCAATTGAGAAGGTTAGCACAATGGAGAGACAATACAGTAGGGATAAGATACCTTCAGTTCAGGTCATATCTCTGACCCTTGCTGGTTCTTTGATCACAGGTAGGTCCCTTATTCTACATAAATCTCAAATTTCAGCTCCAAGTGTAGGAATGAAGACACCTTGGAACTCCTCAAAGTCCTTAGCATCTTTCATTTCATGATGCTGCCTTAACAGCAGGCACTTGAGAAATATGTTGGTATTTTGAATACTATTAGCAGTTAAATATACTATTTGTGCTTTATTGATATAAGTTTTTATTCTCAATTCAAGATTGCATTTGTTTTTATTTAGTATTCTAATGAATACACGAAGAAGGAAGTACATAATCTAACAAAAAGTCAAACTCCTGGCTATTAAAAATGATAAATTTAATGGTTATATCATTCTTCCATTCATTTTTATTTATAAGTGTGCTTCTGTCTCTGACTGCCCAATTTTGTTTATTTAGGATGTTTGACACTCTATTCTGCATAAGATAAATGCAATGGTATTTTGATTTATGCATAGCAATCAGGCTCTACCTATATGAGGGGAGGGGGAATTTTTTCCCTCCTCCCCACTTAAAGTGAATTTAGTAACATCCAATGAGTATGTTGATTGGATTCAAAATCACCAGCCTTTTGGCTACATTTAATCAATTATTCATTATAACCATGTATGTTGATCACCTCTATGCTGAAGTCCATGTCTAATATATTTCAACTAAACTATTTCAAAGGTTTACTAATTGGTCTCCCAGAATCCAGCCTCCCCTCTCTCTAATCTGTCCATCAAATAGTTGCCAAATTATTATTATTAAAGCAAAGATCTGGTTATGTCATTGTTTTGCTCTTGAAGTTCCTGGGTCTCCTCTGCATCATGTTTAATAAGAAATATGAAATCAATATCCTAAATCAATTTTGATACAATATTTTTAAACAAAATACCAACAAGAAGATTACAAAAACATGTTACAAGGGTCATACAGTATGATGAAGTATGTTTTATACTAGAAATTCAGAAATGAGTCAATATTAGGAAAATTATCAACATAATTGACCAGATAAATAACAAAACCAACAGAAATCATACAATTATTTCAGTAGGTGCAGACAATGTTTTTGACAAGATATAATATCCATTCCTATTAGAAATAATAGAGATGCCAGAATAAATGGGACATTCTTAAAAATGATTAATAGTATCTATCTAAAATCATTAACAAACATTATGTAATTGTGATAAACTAGAAGCCTTCTCTATAAGATCAAGAATGAATCAAGGATGTCCATTATCACGACTCTTCAATGTTGTACTAAAAATACTAGTAATAACAATAAAAGAAGAAATTGAAGGAATTAGAATAATTAATAAAGAAATAAACTTATCAATCTTAATAGATGACATTATGGTATAACTAGGAAATCCTAGAGAATAAACAAAAAATAATTGAAAGTTAACAACTTTAGCAAAGATGCAAGACCTAAAATAAACCTATAAAATCAGTAGCATACCTTTATAACACCAATAAAGCCAAAAAGCAAGAGATAGAAAGATAAATCCTATTTTAAATAATTTTAGACAACATAAAATACCTAGAAATTTAATCTACAAGATAAATCCAGGAACTATATGAACACAATTAAAAAATACTTTTCACAAAAACAAACCCAGATCTAAACAATTGGAAAAGCATTTATTGTTCATGGGAAGGCTGAGCCAATATTTTAAAATTAAGAATTATTCTTTAATTAATTTACTTATTCAGAGCCATAACAATCAAAATACCCAAAAATTATTGCCTAGACATAAAAAAATAATAAATTCATCTGGAAGAATAAAAGACCTATATTATCAAGTGAATTATTTAAAAAAATATGAAAGAAGGTGGCTTAGCTTTTATTGGATCTGGAACTATCCTATAAATTGGCAACCTTTAAAACAACTTGGTAATGGTTAAGAAATTGAGTAGAGGACTAATGAAATAACCTACATATTTAACCCTTAGTAGTAAATTACCAGAGTAACCTAGTGTTAGACAAACCTAAAGATCCAAGTTTCTGGAACGACTCACTATTTGACAAAATTTTTAGAAAAACTGGAAAACAGTATGGCAAAAATTAGGCCTAGACCAGTATTTATGTCATATGCCAAAATAAATAAAAGTGCTCATATTACTTAGAAATAAAAGGTGAAACTATAAAGAAATTAGGAGAGCACAAAATAGTTTATCTATTATACCTATGGATAGGGGAAGAATTTAGTCAAAATAAGACATAGAAAACATTATGAGATATAAAATATAGATAACTTTGACTACATTAAATTAAAAGCCATCTGCACAAACAAAAGCAATGCAATGAAGATTAAAAAACAAACAATATACTAGGAAAAAAATTATAGGAAGTCTCTGACAAATGATTTCTCTTGTATAGAGAGAACTAAGTCAAATCTATAATAATAATAAATAATAAAAAAGCACTTTCCAATTGAAATTGACAAGTTGTCAAATAATATGAATAGGCAATTCTTAGATGAATAAATTAAAACTATCTTTAGTCATTTGAAGGTGTTCCAAATCTGAGACAATTTCACATTTAGGCTAACATAACAAAAAGGGAAAACAATAAAAGCTGGAGGGGTTTTGGAAAAAAAATCTATTGCTGGTGGATCTGCAAATTGATGTAATTACTCTGGAGGGGAATCTGGAACCATGACTTTTGCCAGAGAGACTTGCTATAAAGATTTTTTCCTAGTAGGTTGCTTGTTTTTTAATTGTGGTTGAATTTCTTTTGTTTGTGCAGATATCTTTTAATTTAATGTAGTCAAAGTCCATCAAACTATACATACTCTTTGACCCAGCAATAGCACTGCTAGTTTTGTATCCCAAAGAGATTATTAATAGGGGAAAAGAACCTACCTGTACAAATATATTTATTACAACTCTTTTTGTGGTGTCAAAGACCTGGAAACTGAAGAGATGTCTATTAATTGGGGAATGACTGAACAAATCATGGTAATTGTAATGGAATACTGTTCTACGAACACTGTGACAAACAAGATGATCATAAAAACACCTAGAAAGACTTCTATGAAATAATACAAAGTGAAGTGAGCAGAAGAACAAGGAGAACATTGTGCACAATATCAACAATAATGTATGATGATCAACTTAACAATTATTAACTAGATAAGGTTTCAGGCAAAATATATATATGTGTGTATATATATATATATATATATACACTGTCTTGGAAGGAATAAATGGGGTCTGAATACAAATTGAAATATATAATTTTTTACCTAATTTCATCCATTAATTTGTCTATAGTGTAAGCAGCACTTTACAACATGACAAACATGGCAATATATATTATATGTACAACCTATATCAGATTACCTGCCTTCTGAGGAAAGGTAAAGAGTTGGGAAGGAAAGAGGGAACATGGTTTGAAAAATATCAGAAAATGAGTATTAAAAATTATATTGACATGACTGTGTAAAAATAAAATTTATAAAAAACAAACAAAATATGAATTAGTCAATTTAGCATTTACAAAATGTCAGCCCACCTTTACCAGAGTGATCATAAATTAATGTCCATTATTGAATTTAAACTCTAGAAAAATCTGTCTGCTTTCTTGTTCATATCATTTCCTCCCATTTTGTAGAGGGAGGACATATTTAAAGCCTATAATATTCTCCATTCTTGGATATACAACCTGGTACACCTAACTCCCATGAAGTCTCATCTGATGCACCATCTCTTTCTAAAATTCTTTCCCTAATTCTCCCAGTTGCAAGTGCCTTGATCCATCTGAATCAATAATATTGTATTAATTATATATGTATATTACAAATATGTCTAAGTGTATGCACACATAAGTTTATCTGAACACACACATATATGCATATGTGTATATACATGTATATATATATTAAGGAGATTCATATTTACTTCTAAACTTATTGTAGTCCCTTCTTCCCCTGCTCCAATAGAATTTTTTCATTTAGATCATGCAGTGGAGTGCCAGGCTTGGAATCTGGAAGATACATCTACCTGAGTTGAAATATGACCTCAAACACTTACTAGCTGTATAAATCTGGTCTAGTATGAGCTGGAAAAAGAAATGGCAAATGACTCCATTATCTTTGGAAAGAAAGGATCTAAACAACAAAAACCAATAGAATTCATGCTTTATGAGGGTAGGGATTGTTTCATTTTGGTTCGCAATGAAATGATAAGGAAAAAGAGAAAAAAGAACCTGGCACAAAAAGAGACTTTAAAACTTCATCCACTACCCACCTTCTTTTTTTAAGGGAGTACAAATGTGTACCTTGATGTGAGAGTAAACTATGTTCCAGAGAACAGTGGAAGTGAATACAATAATATCAAACCTCTGTGGAACACAGTTTCACCTACTGACAATGAAGTGCTGATCATGGCTAAAGAGGGCACCTTCACATTTTTAACTTTTGACAAAGTGCTATTGCAATTTGGGACATTTTCGTACTCAGTGTAAACAAGGATGTTTTACATACCTCTAGCTAGATTTTTGATTCTGTAAATCTATTGAAACAACCTAATTTGCTGTTTGGATAAGCTAAAATTAATCTCTTTGATTAACCCTCTCTCTTCTTACCTCTTACTTAGTTCTTAGACTAAGTGGGTTGTGAAAATGAAAAATGTATTAAATATTTGATGATGCCAAGCCTAGGAGTAACATAGTCAGGTTTCAGGGGAAGCAGCCTAATATAGGGAGCAGTAATTGGGGGAGAAATGATTTGTTAACACTGAAAGTAGTCAAAGCCCTAAGGACAGTGAATCCAAATGATGTGAACTGAATTCTCCCAGGTAATCAACAGTGACCCAGTTAGGGTTGAGACAATGAGCTGAAAATGGCCTGGCTGAACAGCTTTTTCACATCCTTCCAATATACTTCCTGAAATGAAGAGGAGCTCTGAAAAATTTGGAAGTAGCTATTTCTCTTTGGCAATCACCCAACTCCATTTCCGTGTAACTCATTCTCTAGAACTCCCACCCACTTACTCCAAACATAAACCTCAGCTTTCTTCTTCAGAACATATTCATTCAATACCTTAATGCCAAGACTTGTCATTTCTGCCTTCACAATATCTTCCCTGAATGTCCTCTTCTCTCCACTCATACAGCCACCACCCCAGCTCAGGATCTCATCACCACTCCACTGCACTCTTGAAACAGTCTTTACAATTTACTTTCACTGCTTCCCATTCTCTACAACTACCACCCATCAAAGTTGGACTTCTCTGCAGAATATTGGAGAATTGTGCCCTGCTCTGAATCATTCCTTTATGCTTCCTTTATCAACATTTATCCAACTGATATCTCAATGATTCATGGTTATTCTGGGAAATAATTTCTAATTTCTGAGACACTTATTCATTTTAAGGTATTAACGATATAATACATGATGCTTGGGTTCTAGACTTTATAATGGAATACTCTTTATTAAACAATCATTTCCTCATTGTACTTCACAATGATATTGCAGCAATATGTCCCTATTTCCTACTATACTCAAGCTGACCTCACAAGCAACACACAAAGTTGGGCTCCTTAGCAGCCCTACTTATGGTAGTCTCTTCACTGTGCTATAATATGCTCACTACTCCTGCCTGCCTGACTTTATTCATGTTATTTTCTGTCTTAAAGAACCTTCTGTTTCTCTTCGACCTACCCAAATTCTACTCATTCTGTAAGATCCAAATTAAGCCCTAAGCACTATGATTTTCACTTACTGTCTTCTCAGTTGAACATTTAAGAGATTAGACTAATCATCCCCAGAAGCCAAAAAAGAAAAGAAAGAATGCACAGAAATTACAGAGTTCTGATGTTCATCTGTTCTTGGTCAGGCCTCATTCAGTCTAATCCAGTGGTTTGGAAATGACCAGCGCTGCTACAGGGTCTGGGAAACAAGAGTTAGGATTTGGAGGCAATAAAATGCACAGGTATAGGACTGTTAAGTCAAACAAACTTTAATTAGCTATATGAAAAAAATTAATGATATAGGTCTCAGGGAACAGAGTTTACAGCTTTCATAAGATTCCTCTTATCTACCAGGAATCTATAGTCATGTCCAAAAAGGAAGTGTTCTCTTGGGTGCCAATCAAGAAGGTTGCGCCATTTGTAAGGAGCAATTGTGGTAGAGACTTGAAGAGAGAGAGGTTTTGCAGGACAAGCCAAGATGCAAGAAACAAGCTGGGGACCTGACCTGCCTTTCAATCAGGGAGAAGGTTCCAAACAGAATGTTCCCAGGAGAGGCAGTTGGGGGAGACTGACCAGAGGAAAGGAATTGGGACCTTGGGACTCCACTCTCTCTCTGGGGAGTTATTGAACTGAGGAGGCTTGGCTTTTGGGGATCTGATCAAAGGAGGAACTTTGGATTCTGTCTCTGGCTCTGGCAGTTGAAGCCGACCAGGGAAGAAACTGAGAAACTTCTGAATCTGTCTCTGGCTCTGAGAGTTGAGCTGGACAGGAGAAACTGAGAAACCTCTGTTTTCTGTCCCTCTCTCTGAGATTTGACTGACCAAGAGTTGGAGGAAAGCCAGGCTGAAAGAGAGGCTTTTCTTGATGGCTGGCTGAAGGAGAGAATTCCTGCAGTGATCTTGTTAGTTTTTGTCCCAGGCTGAAGGACCCCTGGGGGCGGGGGGCTTCTGAAATTAGGCTGAGAGACCTTGATGGCTTTGTGAAGAGGAAGAAAGAAGATTTTAAACAGTTGTCCTCCATTCATCTCTCTAACTGTCCCTCTGTCTCTCAAATTCTCCCTCATTATAGATTAGGGACACCCCTATCCTCTTCACCTCAATTCCCATTCTGTTTGATTCCAATAAACCTCCTTACCTGAGAAAAAGAACAAGGACAGTTTCTCTAAACCTCACAGTCACCTTTGAGTTACATAGAAAGGAGACTGACTGACAAGGGAGAGGGAAAGGGAGGCAGGTGGGAGAGAGTGGAAAGGGAGGGAGTGAAGGGAGGAGGCGGTTAGGAAATAGATTGATCCATTAGCCTTCAAATAGGTATCATTAGGGAAACCCCAGTGTATTCCCTTGTGGCAGTATCCCTCTATCTCTGTAGCAGCATCTCTCTGTATTTCTCTGTATCTCTGAAGAAAATATTTCTATCTCCATAATTAGTAGCAGTTCTCCAGTCACAGTCAAGCCAGAATACATTCCAGTTAGTTAGTTCAACAACAAAAAGTAACACAGATTACCTATTAATACACACTATAACTTGGTTTAGATACAGTTTGCCTTGAAGATAAGGTAATCCATGCCTTCAATAAAATCTTTCCTATTAGATGCCTATCAGATTCTTTGGGTCTGTTTCATTTCTCAATATGGAAGCCTATATAGGTTTTCTAATCTTACTTCAGTACCTAATCATTCCTTATGTGCTATCATGCTATAAGATTCAAGAGAATTTTTTTTAATTAGAGGTTTCTTGAACTTGAGCAGGCTATCTAAAGATTTAGCTAGTCCCCATCCCCGAGGATCTTTAAGCAGAAAATGGGTTATCAAAAGATCCATAATTAGGCTAGATATAACTAGAGCTTTATCCTAGGACATAAAAGTGAGAAAGTGCTTGGGTATTTCTACAACACAGAAACATTAGAGTTTATTACTATGTTTATAAGAATTAGTTAAAATAGGAAGGCAAATGGATGGCAAATTGGGGCGAGATTTCTCTCTACCTAGATGATAGCCCACTCAATGCTGCCTCATCACTGACCTAGGAATCTTTGCCTCTCATCTACAAATGTCCCTCTCTATTCATTTCACTGCTCAGTTAGTGTGCATTTTGTGCAGCTTGCTTGGTACCAGATAAAGATGGATGGACAGACAGATAGATAGATAGATAGATAGATAGATAGATAGATAGAAAGATGGACAGACAGATAGACATAGACAGAGAGATGATAGATCAATAGACAGATGGATAGACAGACAGATAGATAGTTGATAGATAGATAGATAGATAGATAGATAACTAGGTGTGGAGGCAAGCAGTTTTATCAGAATCTAATTAGGGGAAGTTTGAGAGATAAGCCCTATAGTAATAGATGCTTTGGATCTCTTGCTGAGGATATTAGGAACTGGTATCAATGTAGTATCTATGTATCAATGGAGGCAGGCTTTCTATCCCAAAATTACACTAGATTAAGGCATAGGTTCTACCAGCTGTGTCTTTTCCCCCTTTATCTCGGCTTCTTTGGGTAACCAATAGATGCAATACCTCTAAGAATATATTTTAAAATAATTCCATAACTGAATTTCAATAATAATTTTCCTTTGTAATCCTATATTTGCTATTCTATAGAGAAGAGGTCCCAAGACTTCTCCAGACTCTATATGACTCTCTCTCTCTCTCTCTCTCTCTCTCTCTCTCTCTCTCTCTCTCTCTCTCTCTCTCTCTCTCTCTCTCTCTCTTTCTTACACACACACACACACACACACACACACACAAAATTATCACCACTCTAGGTGAACTGAACCAGGGATGCAGATGAGTAACCACCACTGCTGGAGAGAACCAGTCTGGGTTGTCATAATCAATATCCTGTCACCAGGTTCCTCTCCATCACAATTCTACTCTGAAGTCTTCCTTACAAGAATAATCCTCTATATTACAACAGAATCCTCTCTATCCCCTGCCTTTGAGAAGAGAAGGCTTAGAGGTCATATGAGCTTCTCTACAAATCTAGTAGGCTCCAGAGCTAGAATTTGTATGAATACTCTATATACAAAGATTTTAGTCACATACAACTCTTTGTGGCCCTATTTGTTTTTTCTTGGAAGATATAATGGAATAGTTTGCTATTTCCTTCTCTATCTCCTTTTGGAGATGAGAAACTGAAGAAACAGGATAAAGTGACTTGCCTAGAATCATATAACTAGAAAATGTCTGGAGCCAGATTTGAACTCAGGAATATGAATCTTCCTAACTTCAGGTCTGGATCTCTAACCATTCTGACACCTATCTGCCCTTTGGAACAGAGTAACTATTTAATAAATGCTGGTTATGTTCTGTAGGTAGGTATAAGTGTATAGTTAATACTTACCTCAAAGACTTCATGTCCTGACAACCCTAAGGAGCCATGGTTCATCCTTTGTGTTGAAAGGCTCTGAGTTTTGAGAGAATGAACTCAGAAAATTGGGCCAAAGGTTTGAATAATTTTTCTCCACTTATATCAATAGCTCCTAAATTATAATGAAGGATATAATCTCAGTGAATGGTCAGAATGTTCACACTATCCTATAAAGGATCCTTGAAGAATAGCATCTATGTATATAATAGATGCTGATGTTACTATCCAAATGGAAGATAGATGTTCTAATTTCCTGATGGTTAAGAATTGTTTGACAGATCAAAGGGAAATAGACTGTGAGAAAAGTATGATGAAATAGGGAAAATATCATGTCTCTGGAGAAGAAAGAGATGATGAGATAAATAATGAGCTTAGAAAATGTAAGAAAGAAAAGATGATTAGATCTGCTTTGGGGGGATGTATTGGGTAGCTCTAAAGACAGTGATGGGGAGAAATTACTTTTAGCCTGTTTAGGAAAGGAGGGAAAAAAGGCTTCCAGAGCAAAAGGTAGGACAGTAGAGGGCAGACACTAGTAGAAGTTAACTTACCATAGCACAAATACTTGTTGCAGAGATTCTGGGGATGAGTCAAAGAAAGTAACCAACTAGATCCAGTTTTAGAGTGTCTCATAAGGACTAGATATGACTTGAAACCAAGAAGTTGTACCTAAATCCTCTCTTTAAAAGAAGTAAGAATCAAGGTTCAAAGCAAAGTCCAAAGTTTCTTAATGAAGCAGCTTTAAAATGCAAAAAAATATTAAAAATTAAAAATTAAAGGGCTTAAAGGATAATAGATTTTAGAATTATATTACTTGTAATTCCAGATTTTCTAACTTTACACTTTTAAATTGCATTTTAAACTCTGAAAGGTCCTAGGGAGCTAGATGGCATAGTGGATAGAGCACTGGTCCAGAAGATAAGAAGATCTGAGTTGAAAGCCAGCATGTCATTGGGCAAGTCACTTTACCTCTATTTACTTCAGTTCCCTCAATTGTAAAATGGTGATAATAATGACATTTACATTCTAGAGTTGTTGTGAGGATTAAATGAGATAATAAATGTTTTAAAGCTCTTGGCACAGAGCCTGGCACAGAATGAATAGTCATCACTACTAATATTATTAAAATTAAAGGATTAAATTATAAACCCAGGGATGAACTAGGTTGTGTTTTCTGTCTAATGATCAAGCTAGTTATATTTAGATAGACACAGTAGCTAGTTCTCCATCAAATCTTTGTTTTTATTTTGCCTCTACTACTATTATTAGTATCACCATCACTATCATTGAATTTTGGCCTCTGTAATTCTGGAAGTCGGTTTTATAAGGTGCAGAGGGTTTTCAGATCTGAGTTAGGAGAGTGAGTACTCACAGTGATTTTACCCCTTAAAAAAAGGTGGCCATTGTGGTCTAAATGATTTAATAAGTGCCAATTGTAATTGCTTAAGCATGGTAGAAAAGATGGAGTGAAGGATATAATCCCAGTGTTACATTCTAAAGAGAAAGAATCCTACATTTTTTTGGTATTAAAAATGGCCAGTAAGCATCAGTACACATTTCTGTTTCATATTATAAGTAATTTGTTATAATTTTTAGGATGGAATTATTTTCCCTATTATGTTTAAAAATACTTCCCTAAAGTAGGAATTTAATATTCATAAATAACAGAAATGTAATGGATGTAAACACAAGTGAATTGGAGAATTAATAAGAGGGGCTGGGGAGGATTTCCCCCCTTCCTCATGTTAGAAATACAAAGTAATAACACCAATAATGATATTAATAATAATTTATATTTATATACTAATTTGAATTTTGCAAAGAGCAACTAATAGGTGCAGTGAATGGAATTCTGGGTCTGGAGTTAGGTAAACTCAGCTCCTTGAGTTCAAATTTGACCTCAGATACTTACTAGGTATGAGCTACTTTGGCCAATTATTTAACTCTGTTTGCTTCAATTTCCTCATCTTTAAAATGAGCTGGAGAAGGAAATGGTAAAACACTTCAGTATCTTTTCCAAGAAAACTTCAAATGGGGTCACAAACAGTTGTACACAACAGAAAACACTATACAAAAGCACCAAGTGCTCGTGCATATTATCTCACTTTACCTTGGGGAGCAGGTGATACTATTCTACCTATTTAAGACAGAATCAGATAGGCTAAGAGATTGCTCAAGTCATACAGCTAGTATGTATGTTAGGAAGGATTTTAACTCCGATCTTCCTTGATCCAGATGAAGCCCTCTATTCACTCTACCATCTAGCTGCCTCATACCTGAATACATGACTCATATCACTACTGTAAAGAGAAGAATTAAGCTCATTATTAGGTGATCTAAGAAATTAAAAAAGGAAATTAACCATTAAAAACAAAAATTGAATTTTCTTAATTAATATGAATAATGTTATTTTTGAAGATTGCTCAATACCTTACCTAGTTATATTTATTTGGGTTGTTAGAGATTCCATGAGATTTAGAACTAGAAGCCTCAACTCATTCCTTTTCCTCTTTTCTAAAATCAACATGACATAGAAATGGGTATTCAGGAAATTAGGCTTTTGGCATGGGTGAATTAGGGAGATTCCATCATCTTGTGACTAAAGGAGCCCTATAGGATTCTATCTACCGCCATCTTTCTCCTCCATGAAACTGAAGTCTAATATTTTCACCCTTAATCATTCCTTAAGGTGATATAGTCTGTCCAGAAGGTTGTTATAAAATATACATATTAACTGAGTAATGATAGATAGTAAGAAGTTAACCTTTCATAAACACATTAACATGGAGTTGATCTAGCTATCATGTTATTTTTGATTGAGTAGGGAAGTTAAGGTAATTCCTTGTGGGAATAAAACATATGACAGCTTTTAAGTGGAGGCAGAGAAGGAAAATTAAGTACTCTAGGGTTCTTTCTAGAGAGAATATGCCACATAGAGCATTGTTGAGTGTTCTCTAGGTTGAATGCATGAACTACTTGGAAGTGACAAACTGAGAGATATTTCCTTGAGAAATATTAAAGACAATTTGAATACTTCATATTTTTGCTCATAGGAATTCTTGACTATGATTTAATTTTAAAGAGATATTTTTCATCATGGAAATATACTTCTATACATCACAATATTACAAATGAAAATTAAGTTTAATTCAATGAAACCTAGTGGAATATTATCAACAATGTCAGTATGAACAATACATCAATATATTTTTTTTAAATGTTTAGGCATCTAAACTAAAGTGAAAAAATCAATGCCTCTTAAATGATGATCTCAGGATCAAATAAAGAGGTAAATAATATATGTATTATATATATTACATTGTCATATATTACAAAAGTTGCATTTTTATAGATGAGTAAATAGAATCAGAGAGTTTATTTGCCTATCCATGCTATTTACTTTTCGCTATTTCCCATGTTTGTCTTCAGTGTTAGCTTGAAATTTGTTTGATGGAGTAGCTAAAATATGGCACCTCCCATACACCATTTGGTGATGTTTCAATACTAATTATGCATATTAGTATTCAAGTACTCACACATTCAAGTATGTGCATTTGTCTTTCATTTGAGATATTGAAACTGACCATGATGGCTTTTATTCAATTATGTCTGAAAACAATACTATTTGACCAGCAGGCTTCCCATATTGAATGCACATAAATGCTGAACACTGACATGCTTATAATTCATGTCACTAAGGGAAAGAAAGGTCAAGTTCAAGTTGTATTGCTAACAGCCTAGCTTATGGGAATTTAGTGAGATCAAGGAGGAAAATGAAAGAGAGAAATGATTGACAATATGAAATCCACCAAACCTATAAAACCAGCTCTCAAAGTACTGTATGATAAAAGAGATAACTTGTAAAATTGTTTAGTTTCACTGGTAAAACATCAGTGTCACTGCCTCTCCCTATAGCTGCAATGTGCTGAAAAGTTTTGTTTTGATCAATGAGGTATCAACGATGTAGATACTATGATATTTTTTTGTTGGTAATTCTTCCAGAGAATGAACAAATAAAAGATGAAAAAGTTCTATTAGTCATTTTAACAATTTCTTATTTGTTTTGGTAAAATAGGGGACTGAAAGGAAAAAAGGAAAAAGGAAAGAATGCTAAGGAAGTAATATTACTTTCATCTGGGGCTTCCTCATTCATGGTTCTTTTTCATAATAGCTAAAAAGGAGGTGATGCATAAATTTAGATTCTATCAAAATTTCATGTTGATATTTTTTACCAAGTTAGAAAAAAATATTTTTTTATGCCTCCCAAACTAAACAAAACAGCCTCTCTGATATTAGGTAATAGAAAAAATAGTACATATTGCCAAGTCTTCTATGTTTAACCATAAGCTTCCTGGACTCAGGGATATAGATCTTTTTATTTTTATTTTTATTTTTAATGGAATTTATTTACAAGTATCACAACCTTACCCTGCCCTTCCTGTGTCATAGCAGGTATCATTCAGGAGATAGACATGTATGTATAAATTATGTTCCTCAATTTCCAGTTCTTTGCCACCACAAAGAAAACATTTATTTGATATTTTGAAACTTAAAGGTTCATTTCCTTTCCCCTGATTTCCTTGGGAAACAGACCCAGCGATAACATTTGTATTTTTGTACATTTGTATATATGTATATTAGTAATTCTCTGGGTTTAATTCAAAATTGCTTTCCAATATGGTTGGATCAGTTCACAGCTCTACTGACAATGTATCAGTGTCCACATTTTTACACATTGCCTCCAACATTTGTCATTTTTGCCTTTTTTTCCCTTTTAGTCAATCTGATGAGTATAAGGTAATACATCATAATTGTTTGGGTTTGCATTTCTTTAATCAATAACAATTTTGAGCCTTTTTATATTCCTATAGATGGTTTAGATTTTTTCATCTGAAAATTGTCTAATCATATCTTTAATCAATTGGGGAATGATTCTTTCCTTATATATTTAAGAAAAGATATATATATGTATATATATATACATATATATGTACCTCTACACATTGATTCATTCATTTTTCCTCTCATTGCTATTGCTAGAATTTCTTAAACTACGTTGAATAATATTGGTGATAATGGGCATTCTTGTTTCAAACCTGATCTTATTGGGAAGTCTTCTATCTTATCCCTATTAGAAATATTACTTGTTGACGATTTTACGTAAATGTTTCATACCATTTTGAGAAAAAATCCATTAACATTTTTGCTTCCTAGTGTTTTTAATATGAATGAGATTATCTTTTTCAAAGGATTTTTCTATATGTCTGGATATAATCATGATTTTATTACTTTTGTTATTAGATTAATCAATTACTTGGTAGTTCTTATATTAAACTATCCACTTATTCCTGGTATAAATCTTGTTTGGTTACAATGCATAATTTTGTGATATATTGTTGTCTCCTAGTTAGCATTTTTAGGATTTTTTTTCTATATTCATTAATGAAGTTCATTTATAATTTTCTCTCTCTTTTTTAATGGTCTTGGTTTAGATAGCAGTATCATATTTGTTTTGTAAAAGAAGTTTCACAAAACTTCTTTATCTGTTATTTCAAGTAACTTATTTAATATTCAAATTAGTTAATTTTTAAATGTTTATTAAAATTCACTTTTAAATACATATGGTTCTGATATTTTTTTTCTTAGAAAGTTCTCTTATGTACTGTTCAATTTCTTTTTTCTAAAATAGATTTATTTAGCTATTCTATTTCCTCCTCTGATAGGATAGGCAACATTTTTTTTTAGTAAATATTCTTCAATTTCACTAATGTTAATTTTGTTAGCTTATAATTGAGCAAAATAACTCCAAATAGTTGCTGTAATTTCATCTACTTTGGTGGCATGTTCACCTTTTTTTATCTTTAATGCTAATGATTGGGTTTTCTTCTCTCTTTTTTAAATCATATTAACCAGTGGTTTATCTATTTTGTTGATTTTTCATGAAAATGATGCCTAAATTTATTTATTAAATAAGTGGTTTTCTTGAATTCAATTTTATTGATCTCACCTTCAAATTTTATGATTTATAATTTTTGTTTAGTTGGATATTTTAAATTTGTTCTGTTTCTAGTTTTTAAATTGCATTCGGAATTCATCGATCTTTTCTTTCTCCATTTTATTAATGTAAGCATTCAAAGATATCAAATTTTCTCAAATTATGCTTTAGCTACATCCCATAAGTTTTCTATGTTGTTTTATCATTATCATTCACTTAAAGGAAATTATTTATTCTTTCTAGGATTTTTTCTTTAACTTGCTCATTTTTTAAGATTAAATTGTTTAGTCTCTGATTCCTTTTTACTTTGTTTCCGTGGTCCCTTTTTATATATAATGTTATGTATTTTATTTATTATACTCCAAAAAGGATGCATTTAATATATCTGCTTTTCTACATTTAACTGTAATGATGTTGTGCCCTAATATATATAATCATTTTTTGTAAAGGTACCATGTTCCACTGAGAAGGTATATTCTTTTCATTTTCTATTCAAGTCACTCTGATATATATAACTTTTCACTGACCTACAATTCTATTAATCTCCTTGACTTCTTTCTTATTTATATTTTGGTTAAATTTATTTAGTTTTCAGAAGGCAAAATTGAAGTATCCTTTAGTTTTGTTTTTTTTAATTAGCTGTTTCCACTTTTTTTTTTTAAACAAACTCTTACCTTCTGCTTGGAATCAATACTTTTTATTGGTTCCAAGAAGAGTGGTAATGGCTAGGATATGGGGGTTAAGTTACTTGGCCAGGGTCAAATATATGGGAAATATCTGAGGCCAGGTTTGAACCTAGGACCTCCCATCTCTAGGCCTGACTCTCAATACCCTGAGCCACACAGCTGCCCCCACCACTTATTACTCATTTAGTTTTCCCCTTAAAAATGTAGATATTATAACATTTGGTGCATATATTTTAATGTTAATATTTCATTAATGATAACTTTTAATGTGATTATAATTTCTCTGTTTATTTCTTGATTGTATCTGTTTTAAATTCAGCTTTGTCAGATATCATGATTGCTGCCTCATTCCCTTTCTATCAGGTGAGGCACAGTATATTCTGCTCCAGACCTTTATTTTTACTCTATGAGTGTCTCATTCTTAAATGTGTTTCTTGTAAACAATATATTATCAGGTTTGGTTTTTGATCCATTTTGTTATTCCTTTTCTTTTTTTGGGTGAATTCACCTCATCACATTCAAAATCATAATTGTGTATTTCCCTCCATTCTGTTTTCCTTTTTTCTTTAATGTAGCATATCCCTCTTGAAACATCTAATTTCTTCTGTCCACTACTCTCCAATTCACACCCCTTGTTAGAACCCTTCCGTTACCTTCTCTCTTTATCTTCCTTGTTCTAACTTGTACACTGTTCTAAATGTCCCTCCCTTGTCCCTTCCCCCTTTACTTTTAGTTCTTATTTTATCCCCTTTCCCAAAGTCCCCTCTTTATCCCTCCAAGCATGCCCTTCTATTTCTAAATATAAATTTGATTCTAAAATTATCTTCTCTTAAGAGCCTGTCCCCTTATACATTTTCTTGATATGTACTCCCTTATGTGTATCCTTCCATTTTCTTATCACCTTGCTTTCTTTTCTCTTAATCTAAAGACCTTTCTCCTAGTGTCTTAGTAATACCTTAAAGGTATTTTTACTTTTTCCTTTAGCCTTTTCTTTCTGCTTTTTTTTTGAGGGGGGGAGTATTGTAATATAACTGCAATATGAGGCCAGAGTGAGGTGAAGATGGAGTTAACTCAAGTAGAGAGAGAGAGTGGATTGTCTTCCTTCCTCCACCACTCCCCCCAGTCAGTTAGAAGAACTCCTGGCTCTAACTGCTTTGGCAGCTGTGATCAGTGCAGGATTTTAGGGGATCTGGAAGAAATCTTTATTCTGGTGAACAGCTTCCAGTCCTATTTATTTGTTTGTCTTCTTTGGGGTATTGGGGCAAGTTTTTCACAGGAGGAGATGAGTGTTGGTAACTTCTTAGGGAGGAGAAGCATCTTTTCAACTGTCCAGTTCAGTTAACTTCCTCCACTTTTCCCAGAATTCTTTCTCCTTCTAGCCCTTCCCCAGTTACTGCAGAATTCTTCAGCTTGCCAGATGTGCTTCTCTATATTCTTCTGGCAGATTAAGTCCAGTTCCTCTCTTACAGTATGTTAAGACAACCTTTGCCCTTCCTGTTGAATATGTTGTTCCCGCTTTGTCATAATTTGAGCAGGATTCTAGTATTACCAGTCCTCCACCACCTTCTCTCCTTCTCTGTGCCAGTTCTTCCACTGATTCCTCTTTAAGTGGGATAATTGTACCATTTTACTTTTCTGTTCTACTTTATTATAATTTTTAGTTCAATTCATTATATTCAACTCAACCTCAAGTCTTCTATCTGTATGTGTTCTTTCAAACTAAGCAGATAATGGCATTTTCCTATATAAGAATTTTTTTAAATAGGTCTTTTGGGTCACTTATAATTAAACTTTCATATTTACCAAATAAGGTTAAAGTTTTCTACTGTATTATGGGTCCCCCCCTCAAGAACAGTTAAAACTCCTTTAATTCAGTGAATACTCATTTTTTCCTTGTGTAATAATGCTCAGCTTTGCTAGCTATGTTATTCTTGGTTATTAATTTAGTCTCTTTGCTCTTTAAAATCTTGTTTTAAATGCCCTTCTTTCTTTTAAAATAGAAACTGCTAAAACTTATGTTATTCTGATTATAGCTCCATAGAAATATTTTTTCTTGTTGCTTATAGTATTTTTAAATTTAATTGGGAATGTTGTAGCTTAGCAATGATGTTCCTGTGTATTTCCATCTTGTGGTCAATTTGGGGGTGGTTATCAATGTATTCTTTCAAACTCTATTCTCCAGTATGTTGTCTAAACTATTTTTTTCTCATCACAACTTTCCAGGAATTTGACAATCTTTTTATTGTTTAACCTTGATTTATTTTCCAGGCAGTTGTTTTTGTGATGAGAAATATTATTCATATTATCTTCTATTATTTCTTTCTTTTGATTTTGCTTTGTTATTTCTTGTTGCATTGGAAAGTTGTTAGCTCCCTCTTGTCCAGTTCTAGTTCTTAATGAATTATTTTCTCCAGTGACTTTTTGGATCTCTTTTTCCATTTGGGTAATCTTCCTGTCATTAAAATTTCTATTCCCCCCCCCCCAACATCTTTTCTCATTTGGTTTGTGTGGTCTTTTTAAAAGCTCTTCCAAAAGCTCTTTTTGTGCTTATGACTATCATTTTCTTTGCTGTTTTAGAAGTAGGAATTTTTACTATACTGTCTTGAATTAGAACCCAGGTCTTTTCTATCGTCATAATAGTTATCAATTGTTGGGTACTTTCTCCTTGCTTACTTATTTTTAAAATAAATTTTAGCTGCCAGGAGAATAGTCTTATTAGTTTTATATTAGTGTCTCATTATTAATAGAGTGCGGGGCTTTAGATTTGAGTTTGTTCGGTTTTTTTTTTTTTCCTGGACCTCATTTAGTTCTTTTAATTACTCTCATCTAGGGTTAGGTATAAGCCCTGCCCCCTGCTCAATCTTTGTTTTTGATTGACTTCAGGTGCCAAAAGTATTTGCCACTACAATGTAAACTCCCATATCAAGCAGATAGGTGAGGCTACTGATTTTGCCTTCAGGGTTTGCTGCCTGTTGCTTCCTTGGTATTTGCTCCAGGATGAGCAATCAACCCATACTGAGGGTGAGTGGAGGTCTCTGGAGCTGAGTCTGTAGCCAGTAAAGTTGAGCCAAGGGATTTCTACCTCAAATCCACGGGTATTTGCCACTGGGATGGAAGCTTCAGGATTTGGCAGACAAGATGAGACATTCAGTCTTGCCTCCAGGGCTTGCAACTTAATGATTCTGCATTCTTTGTTCCAGGGTATTTGCATTATCTGGTGAAACTGAGTCCAGTAAAGTTAGAAATCTTCCTTCCTAGTTGTTTGATTCTTGTATGTTTTTGTCATTGTTTTGTGGGGAATATTAGGAAAGCAAGGAAGTTTCATGTCTTACTCTGCCATTTCTTCCAAATCCTCTGATCCTGATCTTAAGAAACTACATTTTTAAAATACATGTAATTTTTAATCAAGGAAATTGTGGCTTTGTATTGTGAAAGCAATTTTAAGTTACACAGATATTGTGCCAAAATGTTTTCAAATGACTTTAAATATATATATATATACATATACATATATGTATATGTATATGTATATGTATATATTAAGGAGACAAAAAAATTAATTAGGAAAAGTTCTCCCAAAAATTTCACTAACCAAAGTGTACTATTCAAGATATCTATAAGAAGTGAAACACACATATAAAAACAATGACTAGTCACCAATAAATCACTGACCAACTAGGCAATTCGCAAATGAAGAAATGTAAACTATTAAAAATCATATAAAATGCCTCAAATTGCTAATTACAGAAATTACAGAAAGACAGTTTAAGAAAAATAACTCTAGGGTTATGGGTTATATTCATCAGATTTCCAAGATGACAAAAATGGAAAATAGCATTTGTTGGAGAGTTTCTGGAAGAACAGATATAATAATAAAAAGAGTGCAATTAATGATTCTAGAAAGAAGTTAGGAACTATATATCTAAAAGGGTAAAAAACAATACATGCCTTTTGACCCAACAGTAATAACTTAATACTCTCTCTAGGATACACCCTCAAAATGGACTCAAACTGGTGGCTTGTGTCTCAATTATTTCCCACTTACATTGCTATTCATTATACATAGCAGAGATCATTAAAAAATGAATTATGTGGAAGAGTATTTATAGCAACACTTTTTTTATTAAGAAACATCTTAGAAAGGGTTACCTATCATTGGGAAATTAATGAACAAATGTGGTCTATGTAAGGTATATTATTGTATGATGATAAATGATGAATAAAATATAAAAGGTTCAGCAGAACATAGATTTTTATAAATTGATGCAAAGTAAATGAGCTGAGCCAGGAAAAATGCACTTGATGAAAATGATTTGAGGGAAAAATTACTCTGAAAGATTTCAGACCTCTGATCAAAATAGATAATAATAGTGATGTCAAAAGATTTATAATGAAACATATTGCACACATCAACACCATCTTCATCTTCATCCCAGCTATAATTGATATAGTACTAAAGAGTTTGAGAAATATTATCTTGTTTGATCCCACAATAACTCTGAGAATGATCATCATTTTATAGATGAGGAAACTGAGGCAGACAAGTGTTAAGTTACTTGCCAAGGATCATACAGCTACTTAAGTTCTAAGGCAGAACTTTAAAATTTTGAATTTATTTTTTCAGTACATTAAAGTTCCTTGCTAATTTCCCCCTTATTTCTCTCCCCACATTAGAGAAAGCAAAATTTAACAAAAAAAGATTAATATATATATATATGTATTAATTATATATATTTAAATGATCATATGTCAGAAATTATTCAGTCATTCACCAATTAATCTGTATTTTCTCAATTTCCAGTTCTTTGCTACTACAAAAAACAAAAACAAAAACTGCTACAAATATTGTAGGATATATGTGTTCTATTGTTTTTCCCCTGATTGCCTTAGGGAATAAACCTAATATTAGTATTACTGGGTCAAAAGGTACACAATTTTTACAACTGTTTGGTAAGAGAGCTAGTAAGGATTTAAAGATGAATGAGCTCAGATCTTCCTGATTCCTGGTCCAGTCTAGTGCACTGGAAAGATAATATAATATTCACTATGAGACTTATCATGCTAATTTGCTGAATTTCTATTTTATAAGAAGGACTAGATTATTCCAAATACATTATTCCATAGATATACATAACAAAGAAATATAAACAAATTGGAATTATCAGTGAATTACTTGCATGTTCGTGTTTAGTAATTGAGTGACAAATTACTTCCAAAAAAAGTTGACTTTTTTGTCACTCCCTTAACATTCCTGTGATTTATTTTTTAAAGTTTAGGTATAATTTATTTTGTTTTAATTACTTTTAATTAAGGATCTTTTATTTTTTCTTTTACTTCTTCAGTCTTTCTCAATAGTGAAAAAGAAGAAAAAAGAAAGTAGGATTTTTTTTGTTTTGTTTTTGTTTTGTAAAATATATGGTCAATCAAGCAAAACAAATTCCTAAATTGACAATGTCCAAAACTGTTAGTCACATTTTGTAAGTCTATCAACTCTCTGTCTGGAGGTGGCCAACATTACTCTTCATCATTCTTCTAAAATCATTGTTCAGCATTGCTTTGATCATTTTTGCAATGTTATTATTATAAAATTTGCCAAGCTAATTACTTACTCTGTGTCTCACTACATCTCCTATCACAAACAAAGACTAGGACACACTATTCCAGAGAAGAACACAGGGATTATTTCTAAGTATCTGTTGGTCTCTTAATTTAAATAATGTAAGAAAAACATCATAAGACAAAAAAGGAATCTCCTGAACAGATAATATATGCTAAGAACAACCTGGTAAGTGCCTTTGGTTATAAGTGACTTAAAGGAAAGAAAATAAAGAGAGGACTGGATCTAAAATAATACCATTAATCCTGATCAATATACAAATTTGAATTTACTTAACAACAGAGCTATAAATAGATACCCATTCTGAGAACTATTTAATTTTTTTTAATTAAATATTTGCTTGGTTTCAAATTTCTGCCCTGATGTCAATGTATCTAAGTTTTGCAGCTTCAGGTAAGCAAACCTGCTTTCTATTGTGTCTTTCCTCTCCCCTTCAATAGGATGACATTGCCCTGGGCAATGAAAATATATAATATGCCATGGTTATGATTGATGTTCAGCCTGATTCCAGGATGTTTTACAATATTTTGAAATAACTCAAAATTTCAAGTTTTCAAATCTTTTTTTCTATTAAATCTATTAAAATGATTAAGTTCCATGAAGATATAATCTGTCTTTGATATTTATTTTATCACATCTATTAGAGAATATTTCCTTCAGGTTACAATATGCTATTTAAAAATTCATAGGGACTTCCAGGAAAAAATGGCGGCAGGACTTCCAGGTAAACATGACATCATGATTTCTGGGTAAACATGGCAGCAGTCTAGACTCAGGAAGCTTCCTCTCTTCACCACTTACTGACACAGAGTACCTCAAAAAGCCAAAAAAATCCCCAAATTCATATGAACAAAGGGACTCTACAGTAGGGTGCAACATTGAAAGTATGTGGGATTTAGGAATTTCCACACCATAAGGGGGTGAAAAGGTTCCACTAAAATTCGAGTTGATCCACCCTCCCCCACCCCACCTATGGAGCCAGAGTGAGAGCTAGTGTGCTCTAGAATCAGTGAGTGATCCAGGGGCACCTCTGGGTACTTGGCAGCTAACTAAGACCACTGAGGATCTATCTACCCCTGAGAGCAGCTAGACTTGAGACACCATGTGACAAGAAAATCACTTTAAAAGACTGATATATATTAATTTAAGGTCGCCAAGGAATTCAGCTATGTAATTCCTAAATGAAAACTCAAGTCAGCCGTCAGCCTTTTTTAGAGTTTAATTACAGATAGGAGGAAGAAAGGAATTAGAGGTAGAGAGAGAGGGAGAGAGAGAAAGGGGAGAGAAGGGAATAGGGCTTAAATACCCCTTCTGTTTAGGCTGGCCAAAAGGCCCAAGCCCTTAGATAGCTGGGGCAAAGAAAAGAGATCATTCCCTATTACTCACGTGACCAAAATGGGGAAACAGTTTCAAAGGCCCCCACCTTCAGCTTCCTTCAGAGCAAGCTTCTCAGAGCACACTCCAACCACTCCGACAAACTCCTCAACCACCACCCTGAGTCTTCAGACCCCTCTCTCTTTAAGGAAACCATCCAAATTCCCTCCCCTCAGTTCTCACATCTACCAATCACTGTCCATCAATTTCCTTGTGCCAATGGAGGCTCTAGCTTAACTCAGGACCACCCAGAGGTCTCTGGCTTTGCACATGTCTGTTGAAGGTCATATTTTCAAATAATTAAATCTTTGATCCTTTGCTACAGCCCTTCCTAAATCCTGTTAACCTGAGTAGGGTAGAGATTGGAATAATTAAATTTTGATCTATGCTGCAGCCCTTCCTCAATCCTGTTAGGACTGAGTAAGGTGGAGATTGATTCCAAGTATCTCCATTGTATCAATTCTAAAATCAATCACGACTCAAAGAAATTCCTGTTCTATGCTTAAGCATAGGTCAAAGTCCTTTCCATTGTTCAGCAAAAGGTTTCTGTCCTAAAGTAATCTTAAGAAGGGAGGAGGAGGAACCTCCCATGCCAATGGGGTTCACATTCCAATAGACTATCAGTAAGAAATTTTCCAAGTATAAAATTTCCCAATGGTGAAATTTCCAACATTTATAAGTCTAAGGAATTTTAAGGTTTACACCCATAAGGCTGAGGAGCACAGACCATGGGTGCCCATGGAGAGATTGTGCAAAGAGGGACAGTAAACAGTGGAAGATGCAGAGACTCCAGAGCTAGCCTCAGTCAAAATCCTTACTTCTTAGCTCCTTACACAGAGAGCCTGCCCTCCTCACTCAGATTTTGGACTGGAAAGGGAAGGAAAAACAAAGATAGCGACGGCCAACAGTGCCAAGGAACAACTTCCCAATACTAAGAAAAACAAGAAGAAGGCTTTGACCCATGATAATTTTTATGGAGGAAAAATCCAGACTACAGAGGAACTATCAGAAGAAAAAAATGCAAATCAATGTACCAAAACCTTCCAAAAAAATGGAAATTAGCCAAAATCTCTTGAAGAATTTAAATTGGGGCTTACCAAAAAGATGGAAGCCTTCTGGCAAGAAAAATGGGAAACAGTTCAAAAAGAAAATAACAGTTTAAAGGACAAGAACTCCCAATTGGAGAAATAGCTGGAAGCCGGACTTCCAGTCAAGATGGCGGCTTAAAGAAAGCTAAAGTTCAGATCTCCTGAAACCCTTCCTTACCGATCTCAAACTGAATGCTCCTAGGGCACCGAAATTCAAAGCAATCAACAGCATAGACCCTGGGAATCCCCCTCCTGGACCTGGATCAAAAGGTACAGAACCCCCAGAAGCCAGAACCTGAGATCACTCGGACCTAAGGGGTAGGCAGAAGGAAGGTCCCAGGTCCCATCCCCCCCAACCCAGAGCGCAGAGTCTGAGGCAGCAGCGGGAACTTAAGAGCCAGCAAAAGGACACAAGGGCTGGCTATTCTGAAGGCAGTATATATCTAAAACCATCAGCTAATATCATCTGCAATGGGGATAAATTAGATGCATTCCCAATAAGATCAAGAGTGAAGCAAGAATGCCCATTATCACCTCTACTATTTGACATTGTACTAGAAACACTAGCAGTAGCAATTAGAGAAGAAAAAGAAATTGAAGGCATCAAAATAGGCAAGGAGGAGACCAAGTTATCACTCTTGTGATAACTAAGTAGACATGATGGTCTACTTAAAGAATCCTAGAGATTCAACCAAAAAGCTAATTGAAATAATCAACAACTTTAGCAAAGTTGCAGGATACAAAATAAACCCACATAAGTCATTAGCATTTCTATATATCTCCAACACAGCTCAGCAGCAAAAACTAGAAAGAGAAATCCCATTCAAAATCACCTTAGACAAAATAAAATACCTAGGAATCTACCTCCCAAGACAAACACAGGAACTATATGAACACAACTACAAAACACTCTCCACACAACTAAAACTAGACTTGAGAAATTGGAAAAACATTAACTACTCATGGATAGGACGAGCCAATATAATAAAAATGACCATCCTACCCAAACTTATTTATCTATATAGTGCCATACACATTGAATTCCCCAAATATTTCTTTACTGATTTAGAAAAAACCATAACAAAATTCATCTGGAATAACAAAAGATCAAGGATATCCAGGGAAATAATGAAAAAAAAAACACCTAGGATTGGGGCCTTGCAGTCCCAGACCTTAAACTATATTACAAAACAGCAGTTATCAAAACAATTTGGTACTGGCTAAGAGACAGAAAGGAAGATCAGTGGAATAGACTGGGGGAAAGCTATCTCAGCAAGACATTATATGATAAACCCAAAGATCCCAGCTTTTGGGACAAAAATCCACTATTCGATAAAAACTGCTGGGACAATTGGAAGACAGTGTGGGAGAGATTCGGTTTGGATAAAGACCTCACACCCTACATCAAGATAAATTCAAAATTGGTGAATGACTTAAACATAAAGAAGGAAACCATAAGTAAATTGGGTAAAGACAGAATAGTATACATGTCAGACCTTTGGGATGGGAAAGACTTTAAAACCAAGCAAGACATAGAAAGAATCACAAAAAGTAAAATAAATAATTTTGACTACATCAAATTAAAAAGCTTTTGTACAAACAAAAGCAATGTAACTAAAATCAGAAGGGAAACAACAAATTGGGGGAAAATCTTCATAGAAACCTCTGACAAAGGTTTAATTACCCAAATTTATAAAGAGCTAAATCAATTGTACAAAAAACCAAGCCATTCTCCAATTGATAAATGGGCAAGGGACATGGATAGGCAGTTCTCAGATAAAGAAATCAAAACTATTAATAAGCACATGAAGAAGTGTTCTAAATCTTTTATAATCAGAGAGATGCAAATCAAAACAACTCTGAGGTATCACCTCAGACCTAGCAGATTGGCTAACATGACAGTAATGGGAAGTAATGAATGCTGGAGGGGGTGTGGCAAAGTTGGGACATTAATGCATTGTTGTTGGAGTTGTGAATTGATCCAACCATTCTGGAGGGCAATATGGAACTATGACTATAGGGCGCTAAAACACTGTCTGCCCTTTGATCCAGCCATAACACTGCTGTGTTTGTACTCCAAAGAGATCATAAAGAAAAAGACTTGTACAAGAATATTCATACCTGCACTCTTTGTGGTGGCAAAAAATTGGAAAATGAGGGGATGCCCATCAATTGGGGAATGGCTAAGCAAATTGTGGTATATGTTGGTAATGGAATACTATTGTGCTAAAAGGAATAATACAGTTGAGGAATTCCATGGAGACTGGAACAACCTCCAGGAAGTGATGCAGAGCAAAAGGAGCAGAACTAGGAGAACATTGTACACAGAGACTAATACACTGTGGTATAATTGAATGTAATGGACTTCTCCATTAGGGGCTGTGTAATGTCCCTGAACAATCTGCAGGGATCTAGGAGAAAAAACACTATTCATAAGCAGAGGATAAACTGTGGGAATTGAAACACCGAGGAAAAGCAACTGCCTGACTATAGCAGGTGAGGGAACATGACAGAGGAGAGACTCTAAACAAAACTCTAATGCAAATATTAACAACATGGCAATGGGTTCGAATCAAGAACACATGTGATACCCAGTGGAATCACGCGTCGGCTATGGGGGATAGGGTGGAGGAAAAGAAAATGATCTTTTTCTTTAACAAATAATGCTTGGAAATGATCAAATAAAATATTATAAAATTAAAAAAAAAGAAATAGCTCGAAGCCACGAAAAGCAGGATAGACAAAATCAAAAAAAGATAAATCAAAAGATTAAAGCAGAAAAATCAAAAGATTACAGCAGAAAACCAGGCCTTAAATACTAGAATTGTTCAGTTGTAACCAATAATCTTGCAAAACAGCAAGAATAAAGCAAAGTCAAAAGACTGACAAAAGTAGAAGAAAACATGAAATATCTCACTGAAAAGATGATGGATCAGGAAGACAGATCACGAAAAGACAATTTGAGAATCATTGGTCTACCTGAAAACCCAAAAATAAACAGAAATTTTGACATCCTACAACATCCAAGAAAATTGCCCTGATGTTATTGAAGAAGGGGGGAAATAGACAGGATTATAGGTAGCTTCTATAGTAAAGGGAAAATTGTTTTTTATTCAAACTTTCTTCTTTAAGGGCTTCAATAAGATCAAATTGTTTATATCAATATATGGAAAAATGTTATTTGTAACTCAAAAATTATATTCACTCTTATAGTAATTAGAAGAATCATTCAAGAAACTAATTGGGATAATAAGAGGTATAAGATGATATGAAAAGAAAAAAAAAGGAAAAGGGAGGAGGGAATCAAAAATGGAACCAAGAGAAACTTGAAGAAATAAGATAAATAGAATAATATATGCCACATAAAGAGGCACATGGAAAGGGGAGGAAAAGAATACTATTATAAGGAGGAGAGGAAGAGAGTGCTAATAGGTAATACCTAAACCTTACTCTCAGTGAAACCAGTTCTGAGAGGGAAAAGCATCTATATACATTGGGGTATTGAATTCTATCTTACCCTACAGGGAAAGTGAGAAGGAAAAACTAAAGGGGTCAGGGGGAAGAAGGCAGAAAAAGGGAGTGAAAAAAGGGGGGAGGGAACTAAACAGACTCTAAAAAATAATAATAAGGGAACAAAAAGGTAGGGACCAGAAAGGGAAGCATATTACAGGTGGGATTTAGAGGGACTGATTAAAAGCAAACCACTTGTTTAAAAGAATATAGCGAAAGAAGAAAGGACAGAACTGGGAGAGGATATCAAAATGCTAGGAGATAGACAAGTGGCAGTCATAACTTTAAATGTGAATGGGATGAAATCACCCGTGAAAATAAAACAAATAGCAGAGTAGCTTAGAAATCAAAATCCTACCATATGTTGTCACCAGAAACACAAATGAGGTGGGTACACTCACAAGGTTAGGATTAAAGATTGGAGTAAAATCTATTTGATCTCATCTGATAGAAAGAAAGTAGAAGTTGCAATCAAGATATCTGACAAAGCCAAAGTAAAAATAGATCTGATCAAAAGAGACAGGAAAGGTAAATACATGCTGAAAAAAGGCAGTATAAACAATGAGGAAATATCAGTAACAACCATGTATACACCAAATGGGATAGCATCCAGGTTTCTAAAGGAAAAACTAGTGGAGTTGAAGGAGGAAGTACATAGTAAAATATACTGGTGGGAAACCTAAACCTACTACTATCAAATGTAGGTAAATCAAATAAAAAAATAACTAAGAAAGAGGTAAGAATTGTGAATGAAATCTTAGCAAAATTAGAGTGAATAGATATATGAAGACAAATAAATAGGGACAAAAAGGAATATACCTTCTTTTCAGCAGCACATGGTACATTCACAAAGATTGACCATGTATTAGATCATAAAAACATAGCGAACACATGCAGAAAAGCAGAAATAATAAATGCAACCTTTTCAGATAATAATGCAATAAAAATTATAATCAGTAGGGGTTCATGGAGAGCCAATTCAAAAATTAATTGGAAATTAAATAATATGATTCTACAAAATTGTTTAGTTAAGAAAAAAATCATAGAAACAATAAATAATTTCAATGAAGAAAATGACAATGATGAGAAATCCTTTCAAAATCTATAGGATACAGCCAAAGCAGTACTCAGGGGGAAATTTATATCCTTGAGTTCATATATTAACAAATTAGGGAGGGCAGAAGTAAATGATTTGGACATGCAAGTAAAAAAAATTTTAAGAGAACAAATTAAAAACCCTCACATGATAACTAAATTAGAAATCCTAAAAATTAATAGAGAAATTAATAAAATCTAAAGTGAAAGAACTATTGAATTAATGGATAAGACTAGAAGCGGGTATTTTGAAAAAAATTGAACAAAATAGATAAAGTAAAGGTCAATCTATTTTTACAAAAAGGAAAGAAGAAAACCAAATTAACAGTATCATAGATGAAAAGGTAAACCTCACCTCTAATCATGTGAAAATTAAAGTAATCATTAAAAACTATTTTGCCCAATTATATGTCAACAAATATGGTTATCTAGGTTATATGGATGAATATTTACAAAAAAAAATAAATTGCCTAGATTAACAGAAGAAATAGAATTCTTAAAGAATACCATATCAAGAAAAGAAATTGAACAAGCCATCAAAGAACTCCCTAAGAAAAAATCCCCAGGGCCTGATGGATTCACAAGTGAATTCTGTCAAACATTTAAAACTAATCCCAATTTTATACAAACTATTTGACATAATAAACAAAGAGGAAGTACTACCAAATTCCTTTTATGACACAAATATGGTACTGATTCCAAAGCCAGGAATGTCCACAACAGAGAAAGAAAACTATATACCAATCTTCTTAATGAATATAAATGCAATAATCTTAAATAAACACAAGCAAAAAGACACCAGCAAGTGATCAGGAGGAGTATTCACTATGAACAGGTGGGATTTATACAAGGAATGCAAGAATGGTTCAATATTAGGAAAACCATCCACATAATAGACCATATCAACAAACAAACCAACAAAAATTACATGATTATCTCAATAGATGCAGAAAAAGCCTTTGACAAAATACAACACTCATTCCTATTGAAAAACACCAGAAAGCATAGTAATAGAAGGGTCTTCCCTTAAAATAATAAACCGTATATATCTAAAACCATTAGCAAACATTATTTGCAATGGTGATAAACTAGATGCTTTCCCAATAAGATCAGGAGTGAAAGAAGGATACCTGTTATCACCTCTATTATTTAACATTGTTCTAGAAACACTAGCAGTAGCAACTAGAGAAAAAATAGAAATTGAAGGTATTAAAATTGGCAATGAGGAGACCAAGCTATCACTCTTTGAGGATGATATGATGGTCTACTTAAAGAATCCTAGAGAACCAACTAAAAAGCTAGTGAAAATAATCAGCAATGTTAGCAAAATTGCAGGATACAAAATAAACCCACATAAGTTATCAGCATTTACATATTTCCAACACATATTAGCAGCTAGAATTAGAAAGAGAAATCCCATATAAAATACTTAGGAATCTCTCTGCCAAGACAAACATAAAAACTATCTGAACACAACTACAAGACACTCTCTAAACAATTAAAACTAGATCTAAACAATTGGAAAAACATTAACTGCTCATAGGCAGGACGAGCAAACATAATAAAAATGACCATCCTAAGCAAAGTTATTTACTTATTTAGTTCCATACCAATCAGAATACCAAAAAACCTTTTTTACTGAATTAGAAAAAAAATAACAAAGTTCATTTGGAAGAAAAAAAGACAAAGGAATATCCAGGTAAATAATTAAACAAATGCGAAGGAAGGTGGTCTTGCAGTACCAGATCTCAAAATATACTATAAAGCAATGGTCATCAAAACAATTTGGTACTGGTTAAGAGACAGAAAGGAGGTTCAGTGGAATAGACTTGGGGTAAATGACCTTAGCAAGACATTCTATGATAAGCCCAAAGATTTCAGCTTTTGGGACCAAAATCCACTATTTGATATAATTGCTAGGAAAATTAGAAGACAGTATTGGAGAGATTAGGTTTGGATCAACATCTTAAACCCTACACCAAGATAAACTCAGAATAGGTGAATGACTTGAAAGAAACTATAAGTTAATTAGGTGAACAGAGAATAGTACATATATCACATCTTTGGGAAAGGAAAGATGTTAAAACCAAACAAGAGCAAGAAAAAAATTACAAAATGTAAAATCAATAATTTTGATTACATCAAATTAAAAAGTTTTTGTACAAACAAAACCAATGGAAACAAAATTAGAAGGTAATCAAGAAATTGGGAAAAAAATCTTCATAACAAAACCTCTCAGAGAGGTCTAATTACTCAAATTTATTAAGATCTAAATCAATTGTACAAAAATCAAGCCATTCTCCAAATGATAAATGGGCAAGGGACATGGATAGGCAGTTCTCAGATAAAGAAATCAAAACTATTAATAAGCACATGAAGAAGTGTTCTAAATCTTTTATAATCAGAGAGATGCAAATCAAAACAACTCTGAGGTATCACCTCAGACCTAGCAGATTGGCTAACATGACAGTAATGGGAAGTAATGAATGCTGGAGGGGGTGTGGCAAAGTTGGGACATTAATGCATTGTTGTTAGAGTTGTGAATTGATCCAACCATTCTGGAGGGCAATATGGAACTATGACTATAGGGCGCTAAAACACTGTCTGCCCTTTGATCCAGCCATAACACTGCTGTGTTTGTACTCCAAAGAGATCATAAAGAAAAAGACTTGTACAAGAATATTCATACCTGCACTCTTTGTGGTGGCAAAAAATTGGAGAATGAGGGGATGCCCTTCAATTGGGGAATGGCTGAACAAATTATGGTACATTTGGTTATGGAATACTATTGTGCTCAAAGGAATAATAAAGTGGAGGAATTCCATGGGAACATCTTTAGGAAGTGATGCAGAGTGAAAGGAGCAGAACCACAGAGACCGATAACCTCTGATACAATCAATTGTAATAGCCTTCTCCATTAGTGGCAATGCAGTGATCCTGAACAACTCTGAGGGATTTACGAGAAAGAACACTATCCACATTCAGAGGAAAACTGTGGGAAACACCAAAGAAAAATAACTGCTTGATTACATAGGTTGAAGGGGATATGAATGGTGATATAGACTCTAAATGATCATCCTATTGCAAACATCAACAACATGGAAATGGGTTTTGATCAAGGACCCACGTAATACCCTGTGGAATTGTGTGTCCGCTATTGGAAGGGTGGAGGGTGGGGAGGGAGGGAAAGAATATGATTCTTGTAATGAAAGAATAATATTCTAAATTGATGAAATAAAATTAAAATATAAAAAAGAATTAATGGAAATATGAATGAGCCAATAACTGTTAATTTATATTTTTAGTTAACAAATATGAATGAGATATGGATACTCACATTAGAGACAAGAAAGTTAAGAGAAAGTATGTTAGTGAAAATTTGTTCACATATCATTTTTCCAGATATGCAAATACTAAATATTTCTCTGGGGCAAAAATCTTGGGGAATAGTATTTCCTTTCACCAACAGCAATGATGCTTTTTCATAGTAATCTTCATGATTCTGATGTGCAGACATCAATTCCATTAGTTTAAATAATAATAATGCTGAAAAGCACTAATACAATACTGGAAAAGATGGCAGATCAAAGACGAAAAATGGATTAAAGCAATCAAATGGAATTTGACTGTGAACAATTAGGAATCCCAAGTGTTTCCATTAGAAAAACACATATTTGATCTATAATAATAACAGTTGATGAATTATTCATTCAAAATTTAATTCCATAGAGGTTGTTCTACTTTTCTAAATCTCCCATTGATGGCATATGTCTATGCTAATCTGTAAAACATTTGTTATCAAAAAAAGTTTCCAAAAAGTAATTTTTAATAAAATGACCAAAAGGAAATGTGTTTAAATGAAATATAATTAAAAGTGAGATTAATGTGAATGTATTCACCATAAATATAGTGTCCTCATTTCAATAGTTGATAATCTTCATATTCTTTAGAGCACTTTTTGTTGTTAATGGAAAATGGAACTGCAATATGAATATTGAAATAGCTCTGATCCCTCTATCCCAGTACTGTCTGATGAGAAAGCCAAGATATTAGAGATATAATCTAATACACCTCAATGATTCGATCATTTATCATCCATTAATTTATTTAAAGTATACTTGAACTAATTTATATTTTCAGCTTTTGGCAGTTTTGTGGATTAAAGAAAGATTATTATGTGACATGTTTATACTTACTAAGTTGGGGGAACTTCCTTAAAATTGACCTTTTAGGAATTTCAAATTTCAAAGGCTTTACCTTAAAACTCTGTTGCTACTGAATTTTTTCAACAGATACATGTTACCCAAAAGAAAAATAATCATTTAGCATCTATATCAGAGAAGAACAATCATCAAATTCATGAACTGAGGTTCTGGTTGTAATGCTATTTTTAAAAGTATAGGAAAAGGGCTTTGTCTTCCATTTTTCTCAGTTCACACTCAGTCCGTTCCATCATTTCTCTCTTTTGTTTCTGTGCTTTATAAATTGTCTAGAATCAGAAGTTACTTTTGAGGAAAGTTTTAACACAAATTTCTCTGTCTCTGACTCTATCTCTGTCCCTGTCTCTGTCCCTGTCTCTGTCTCTGTCTCTTGTCTCTGTCTCTATCTCTGTATGTCTATCTCTCTCTCTCTCTCATAGAGTTTCATAATATTTTTCATAACCATTAGATTTCAAGATAGGAAATGTCATTTTTTTAATGATTATATTTTAACTCAATATGATGGCGTATATACCCATACTTTGCTTTTCTTCTGTTTTCATCCTTATTTTTTCTTTATAAGAGAGGATCAATGATAACTATTTGAACCAATCTATGTAAGGGCACATAGTGGTTTTATAAAAGACGGATATTTTATCATTTATTTCCCACTCATTCCTAATGATTTCCAGATTTAAAAACATGACTGAAAAATTCTTTGGCCATTGCATTTAAAGTCATCTGCAATGGCTTATGGAATTTACATAATCATTGGATGTAGCTGACAACTGATAACTCACAAAATCTTAAAATCACAGAATATGCTTTAGCTGCCATTTCCCCCCATCTCAAACTGAAAAGATTCCCCAGTACAATATGTAATTGGTGATACAGGTTGTTCTTGAAGGGGAAATTGAACAATTTTAAAAAGCGCTTTATAAATGTTATTTCATTTGATCATTACACTGACCAAATGAGGTAGGTACTATTATTATACTCCTTTTACAGATATGGAAACCAAGGCGAACATTAAATTCCTTGCTAAGGTTTACATGGCTTTTAAGAGCATGAGGCAAGATGTAAATTCAGATGGCTTCCTGACACCAGGTAAAACATTCTATCCACTGCACTTCCTAAGTGCCTATAATCCTACCAAACAATAATTTTTTGTGTCAGTAGCAGAATTCGAAATCCATCCTGACTCCAAAGTCATCTTTCTATCCAGTATGTCAAATAGCCTCTGAAGATTCCTAGTAAAGTTTTGAAAGATTTGTATTAAAAATAAATATCTTTTTATTAAAATTAATTTGTTACATTTAAATACCCCACTAACACTTCTCCTTTCTTCCTTCTCTCCCCCAATTAGAGACAATATCATTTGACAAAAAGATATATGTGTATACATATAACTGTCTTACTTATTTGAGCTCTTTCTCTGGAGATGGACATACATAAGGCATTTTTCAAACAATGCTGCTGTTTTATTCTATATAATGTTCTCTTGGTTCTGCTTGTTTCACATTTCATAATTTCATGTAGTTCTTTGCATGTTTTTTGCAAAATTAGCCCATCCATTATTCTGTGTAGGGCAGTAGTATTCCATCACAGTCATATTTTATTTTATTTAGCCATTTCACAATTGATGGACATCCTTCAATTTCTGCTTCTTTGCCACCACAAAGAGAGCTGCTATAAATATTTTAGAACATAGAGTTTCCTTTCCATTTTCTTTGATCACTTTAAGAATTAAGCCTAATAGTAGTATTGCTGGTTTAAAAAGTATGCATGGTTTTATAACTCTGAGAATTATTCCAGATTGTACTCCAAAATGGTTAGATCAATTCACAGTTCCATCAACAGTGTATTAGCATTCTCATTTTTCCATATCCCCTTTGGGGATAACCTTAATGTTGTCATGAGAATTTTAAATTTCCCTTTATTAATTATTAATGGAAGGCTCAGGCACCTTTCTTCTAGTTAGGTTGATGAGCTATTTGAAACCTGTCCCATGGGTTGTGAAAATTGACTTAAGGCCTAACCATTCCTTAGATAAGAAGTTAAGAGGAAGAATTTCAACTATTCTGGATCCCTTGATGACATATGAATCGCTTTCCCCTCCCTTATCCTATTTGTGAACCCTCTAAATGTAGTTAAATTTGTATCATGACTATAGTCTTTTTAACTAGATTTGTTCCTTATGGAATGTTTGAGATTATAAATGAAATAATGGTTTTGTTTACCTAAGCTTCTTTTCTGACATTGAAAGAAGCATGTTGTTTAAGATTCTGCCTTTTTATTTATAGCCTAAGAGGAATGTACAAAATTAAAAAATGTTCATAAGGAGCCTTGTTGGAATCCTAATGTTCATTCAAGTTTTGGTTTTGTTTTGTCTGAACCTTTACTTAGACTTTCACTTCTTGTTAGCCAAAAGGGCACAATAAAGAATGTTCACAAGCTCGTCCAAATCCACCAACAAACCACCACAAACAAACAAATAAAAACTTGCCTCAAAATGAATGTTGGGTGTGCAGAACCAACAAAAAACAGTACAGCAGGGTCTCAGCCAAAAAAAATGTAAAGCCGTAGCAGGAAGGGCACATTAATCTAGAGTAAAAAAGGAAAGTGGATATGACAGTGTGAGGAGTAGCCCAATCCATGCAGAGCAACCCAGCACGGGGTGCTTAGCTTGAGAAGCAACCTGGTGCAAGCACCAGGGAACTCTCAGCAGAAGGAGCAACTTGGCACACAAGATACCCAGGGATGCTGGTAGCTAAAGAGCAGAATCCAGCTCAATCTAGTGCACATGGCACCTATGGAAGATGAGGGACAGTACTTCTAGAGGAGTGGATCTGAGTGTCAACATATAGGTAAAGGCACATAAACAGCATCCCAAAATGAGTTTTAAAATAAAAGAGCCTGACCTTGGAAAACAACTTTAGTAACAAGGGAAAATCAAAATGTAAGGTCAGAAGAAGAAAGCATTGCCAAACTGGCAATGTATTAAGCTTCAAAGGCAAATGGGAAAGGAGGTCAGGCCCAAAAATGGATTCTTAGAAGAGCTCTAAAAGCAAATAAAAAAATAATTAGAAAATAAAAAAAAACACTTCAAGAGGAAATGAGAGACCTCAAAAAGGAAGTAGAAATTGTCAAACAAAAAAATAACTGCCAAAAAATTAGAATTGGAAAAATGAAAGCTAGTGCCTCCACAAGATATCAAGAAACAATAAACAAGTTTAACATGTTTTTTTAAATAGAAAAAATCTGAAATATCTCACTGGAAAAAATTCACCTGGAAAATAGATCTAGGAGAGATAACCTAATAATTATTGGAGTACTTACAAGTCATGGTAAAAAAAATAAAATCTTGAACCCCATATTGAAAGAAATTTTCAGGAAGTTCTACCCTGATATGCTTGAACAAGAAAGGAAAATAGAAATTTACAAAATCCACCAATCACCTCCTGAAAGAGATCTCAAATTTAAAAATCCTGTGACTATTGTAACCAAATTCTAGTACTCCAACGTCAAAGAGAAAATAGTGTAGGCAGACAGAAGATAAAAGGGAAAAAAAAACACAATTCAAATATTGTGTAGCAACTGTAAGGAATATGCAGGACCTACCAGGGCCTACTTTAAAGTATGAGGAGGCATGGAATATGATATTTTGCAAAGCAAAGTATCTGTGACTACAACCAAGTATCACCTACCAAGCAAAATTCAGCATAGTACTTGTGGGCATAATTAGTTAAGGCTGGTGGGGGCTGGTGGGGACTGTTGGGTACTACTCTGTCCCCCTCTTCCCATCCCTGAGGACATGCCCCACTGTCCAATCACCCAAAGTGATTTCTTCCTCACTCTGCTCTCTGGGATAATGCTGGGAGGGGATGGGGGAAGGCTCATGAAGGCTCAGTTTGAAGTTGCAGTTTGGGTACGCAAAGTTGAAAACATTCACCAGAGCTTCTCTAGGGGAAGAAATGTCAAGGTTAAATGAAACAGAAGACTTCTAAGTATTCATGAATGAAATGGCCAGAGCCAAAAATTAATATATGCTTAAACATAATTCAGCCTATATTTTTACTTCTATAAATTCTGTTTTGTATTAAATCAATTTTGCTAGCAGCTAGCTATTATAAAAACTAAAATATGAGATATTTCTCCCATGAGAATATTTTAATTCCACTTCCCAAGTGATAGCTTTTTAAAGATAGATATTATGTCTCATCTTTAACAACTGACCACCATCAATAACTTTTTTCACAGCTAAACCCTCAGTTCCTTCAAATAAATTTTATACTATGTGAATTCAGTGATCTTCACCCAGCCAGTGAGCCTTTATCTAAACTTCATTCAAGCTACCAATGTCCTTCTTAAAATATCATTATTTATAGAGTGTGTACTGATTTAACTTAAATGAATTACATTATACTTGCATATCTTACAGCTTATCTGCCATTTTTATTACTATTACTAATGATTTTCAGTATCATCATACAACTTCTCATTTCAGACTAAGAGATTTCAATTTGCACTTTCTTCACACATTTACAAAAATATTAAATAAAATATGTTTTTACTCCCAATTCAGGGCAGATAATACTCTTAAAACATATAATCAAGGGAAGTGCCCCTTTATATCTGCATCTATTTTGTGATTTTAAGTTAGTCCTCTTTGTGTAAGAAAATCTCATGGAAATATTACTATAATTTTCTTTCTTATGTGAACTTTTTTAAAAGCTTTTGCTCAGTCTAAATAAAATAAATCTAGTCAGATGATGACATAAATTCTTTGCTTAGCTACGTTATATCAAGTAAGACTGGTGACATAATTTTCATTTCATTATAGAAGTTACATTATAATTTGTCTGCTTACTTATTCACTCACTTTCATTAAAATTTTGTACAGAAACATTACAAAATACAATCAATTAAAATGATTATCAAATTATTGTTTCTAACAAAATTGTTTCTCATTGTCAGCTTGAGGGCATGATCATGATTTGGAGTAAGGAAATCTTACTTTCACTATATCATGTAATTTCTTTTAAAAGAATATTTTAAAATATTTTGCAAAATGTGATACTTGTAATAAGGCACCTTCATTTATCACCAGTATTCACTATTCTAATTCTTTATTTGAGGTAGCATGAAGTTATTACAATGCAGCATAAAGATGAAAAGATTACAGGTCAATAGAGTGAACAATAGTGAGAATAGTCACCTACCTTTGTCTCAGTAACTAATATCAAGGGAATTAGTCTGAGCTATTTTGTGGAGATAGTTTACTTCTGATTCTATTAAAAATAATTATAGTTTGTTTTTTTTTTAAACCAAGAAAAAGGTGTATAAGGGATATTGGGCTTTGAATAAATGGTTAAATGCTTAATGATTTATTCCTAGAAAAGTTATTTTATGTTCAAACAATTTTTACATAAGATATACACAATTAAAAGCAACCTCATTTTAAATGGAAAATCACTTAACTTCCTGGCATTTAAGTTTTTGTGTTTTATCCTATAAAAAAATTGGCTTGGGTTTTGTTTTTATTTTTTGTTTTTGTTTATTTAGTTAATTTTTTTTTTCAGAGGAAGGGATAATTCTATAATTTCATTAAATTGGAGAGTTTTTTGCTGTGAAAACTCCTTTTATCAATTCTGATTGGAATTGTAAACTTGACTATAATTGACAACTTTACAGAAGTAGCTCGAATCTCTTAGAAGTTTGGTGTCCATTTTCCTATCCATATTGTGAATCAGATGAAGAATTTGAAGTATTTTTTGCCTCCAAATTTGACTTTTTATCTATCAGGTCAAGCAATATCATATTTCTAGTAAATTTTTGAATATATATTCATCTTTTTTTAAAAAAGAGCTTCATCTTTTTTAAGATTTACTAATTAAATGAAACTAACATTGAATTGTATGTAAGTAGTGTTTTCTGAAATGATTTCAATAAAATAGACTCTGAAAATACAAAGGAATCAAAATATAATTCAAAAATAGCATTAAATCAATATGGTTAGGTGCCTATGTAAGCAAAATTAAAATTATAATTCACTAGGATCCTATTTAATTAGTTTTTATTTAAAGTATGCAATAAAGGTTCCATCTTTAATATCTTATTTTATTTATTTCATTCATAATTTCTTCACTATTCATTTTTTTTTGCTCATTTTCATTTTAACCCAATATTTGTAGATCTTATTTTGGTGAATATGCTCTCTTGTAATGCTTAAGTTGCCCTATTATGTGTATGATGAAGATTTGCAAAAATGATAGTTCTTACTAGAGAAAGTTGGATAGAATAAGAAGTAAAAGATAAAGGGGAAGGGACAAGGTGGGTTAATTTAGAACAAAAATGGGAAGGAGGAAAGATATCAGATTTTTTTAGAAGGGATGTGAATAGAGAGGTAGTGGTCAAAGAAAATTGGACAACTGAGGTGGGATACAATGGAAAGAAAGGGAAAGGGTGACAAATTGTGAGGAGGAATAGAGGAGATGGAAATGAAGAGCTAGTAACTGTGACATTGCATGTAATATAATGAATTCATACATGGGAAGAAAATGGAGATCTGAAAGAATAAAAATTCAGGACTTGACAATGTGTGGTTTACAAGAAACATGTTGAAAAAGAGAGATATTCATAGAGTGATGGTGAAGGGCTGGAGCAAAATATACTATGCCTCAGCTAATCCAAAGAAGTCAGTTGTAGCAGTCATGATCTCTAACAGATAGATTTAAGGCTAAAGTGGATGTACTTTGAAGGGATAAACAAGGTCATTATTTTATGTTGGGGGAGTTACTATGGATAAAAAAGTATTATCAATATTGGACATGTATGCACTAAGTGTTTTAATACCCAGGTTTTCAAAGGAAAAACTAAATGAGATACAGAAAAATATATATATAACAAAATAATAATAGCAGAAGTCTTTTAATTTTCTCCTCCTATAACTATATAAATCTAACAAAAAAATAAACAAGAAAGATATTAAGGAGATGAACAGAATGTTAGATAAGTTAAATAAAATAGATATCTGGACATTCCCAACCCCTAGGTACATGACGTTAGTAATAGATCTAAGCTTGAGTTTACACATAATCTAACCATAGTTTCTGGTAGGACAAATTGGCTTAGAGAGCATAAATATGATGCAAAATTTTACTTTAACACTCATCATAGTATGGAGGTAATCCTTAATCTCTGAGAGGTTGTGGTGCTGGAACAAAAGTTCTGTGTATGACCAAGCTGGAAAGACTTGTTATGGAAAGAATATGGTGCTGGCAACAGATTGTGCCTGCTTCCCAAGAACCAATCTAGAAAAATATAGTCCTGGTAATATATGTTAACTGAGAACCACAGGGGCTATGTGACATTTGAATGAAGGGCTTCAGACTCTGAAGTAGGTACTTTATTTCTTGTGTCAAGATGCCTGCCATATGGCCATATTATTCATATATTCCTGTATTAGGGTTTCTTTACAAGCTACAATTTGCAATGGATAGAGTGATGGTCTAGGAATGAGGAGGACCTGATTTCAAATCTGTCCTCAGAAACTTATTGACTGAGTGACCATATCTTAAATCACTTAACCCTGTTTGCCTCCATTTCTGTATCTGTAAAATGATCTAGTGAAGGAATTGACAAACCACTCCAGTATTTTTGCCATTAAGAAAAAAAATCTGAAAGAGGTCATGAAGAGTTGGATCTAATTGAATAATGACAAATAATATAAAACAAGCTGTTTTAATATAAGTTGTGTATATATTTTTAAATCTAAATGTTTCTATAGATACTATTCAAACCATCCTGGGAGACATGTGGGGGGACCCACATAGATAGGACACAATTTCTGCTTTTATGGAGTTTAAAATCTAATAAGGGACAAGTAGATATAGTGGAGATAATAAATACTCCCCTGTATATCTCAAAGGGGTGCTGGGAGGATATTGAGGCTTGTAAACTGTGAAGTGCTCTAAAAATCTAAGGTCAGGATAGTATTTAGCTTGTCTTATACATCATATATACACGTGGGTCACATTGTAGCTGCTATATTTTTTTTGCCCAGACATTTTAATGAGAGCTTTTAAGGCCTCCCAGACATCCCCTCCGTTACAATGGGGAAACTAAGCAAAAAGAAAAAAAAAGAAAAAGAAAAATAATGTGTTCCGAAAGAATCTATGTCTGAAGTAACCAAGGAAACCAGTTTTCTCAATAACAACATACTCTCTTGGACTTGAGTCCCACCAGTCAATGGCTCCTTCCAACAGTCAGCTTTCCCAGTCTTTGGAATGAGGTAACTAGGTCTGGGTCCCATATTCTGTATCTCTGTTAGCTTGAATCATTGTGTAACTGTTTACTGTTATCATTTAACCTTGACAGGAAACTGCTAGTGTTAATTTGTTCATCGACTTTGTATTCTAAAGTCTGGAAATCAAAATACTTCATTATCATGCTCATCACTTATCATGCTAAAGAATATGTTGTTGTACTCCAAAATATGTACCAAAGGGTCTTTGTCCCCCCTTGGATCCATCACCCCCTTTTCCTGCAAGTGTTCCTGTACCATGCTCAGATACCCTCTTTGTATCAGGCTTTTCCAGAGCCTTTTCCCTCTTATTTTTGTTAGAATTATATATAAAGCTACTTGCCACCTAGAGCTTTGAGCTTTGGGTCATCAGCCTAACTTGTTCCATATGTACATGTAGACCTTTGCTTACTAAAGATTATCTTGATTTGAAAGGCATTGTATCTCTTTTATTTTCCTCCTCTTCCTGGAAAGAGAGACTAGGCTCATGGAACTCCTGCTTTGCATGGTGTCTCTCAGGATATCTTCCTCCTGGGGACAGAGGGACTTACTCTCTGTAGGGTATGTGCTTAGCACAGTCTCCCTCAGGTATGCTCTCCTCGGGGAAAGAGTGGCCTAAGTTCCATAGAGATTATACTTTGATTTACAATCAATTTCTTTTAAAAATATTATTATTTCTGCCAAGCCTTTTTTTAATGCCAGGACTTCAACAGACTCAACCCACTAGAAACTTGTTTGCAGATCTTTAAACACACTAAAATAAGCTCATTGTTTGATCTTTGGCCTTATATAATTGTATAAGATAAAATAAACCTAGAATTGTCTCATTTCTTCCTGCTGAGCCTGGCAAGGTGACTGAGAATGCTGAAGAGGTGATGAGAGTCAGTGTGGTCAGCAATTAGACATTTTAAAAAACCCTGGTTGATTTTAGTTTTTTAAAAATGTGTCCAAATTTTTTGTTTGGGATTCTCTTAATAATTCATTGAGACTTGTGTTTCTCTGTGAATATGCTATATAAATAACATGAAATAAATACTTGCAGATTGTCAATTAGAGAACTGTAAAAGTGTTAAAAGTATGAATAAATAACTTGTGGAAGCAGAAGGTAATTTTTTATTTTTTAAATGCAATTAATAAAAAAAGCAGAATAATCTTAAGAGCCTCATTATTTAATGTAATTTTAAATCTCTTCTTTCCATTGATTCTTCTATTTCTACAATGTTAATCATATTTACTGTATACCAAGTAACATAATCTTATCTGTAACATGACTTTGAAGATGTCCATGTCACTAAGATGGTGGCAACTGTTGTTATATAGGGCCTTTTATAAGGGGGGAAAAAAAAGTGGGCCCTTTACACTTGCAGTGATTCCCTAAGACATTCTTTGCTCTAGGCTTTAAATTTTAGATGTCCAAGATTTTGAGGTGCTAGAAAAGTTGAAAAAATACTGTTATTGCAGTTAATTTATGTCTGGTGTGTGCTTCTAAATGAGTTCCACTGATGTAATCCTGTAAAATTATTAAGTTTATCATAGAAAATTTAAAGATTACATAATGAAAATTCTTCTGCCTAGTAGAAATATTCACATTGTTTTATTTTCCATTTAAACATACCTGTACTCCTTCATTTGTGTGTATGAAAGAGAGCGAGAGAGAGAGAGAGAGAGAGAGAGAGAGAGAGAGAGAGAGAGATTTATATCCTGTATTTCTTGGGGTATGATTCCTGAGCCTAACATTTATAAATAATTGAATTTCTTTGCTACATTTTCACCTGAGCTTTCCTGTCTTCTCCTTTTAGATGAGCTTGTATTCCATATAAATTTCCAATGCAATAACAAGGACTCATGGACGAAATTTAAAGTCCACTTTGGATTAAGGACCAAGAGGAATTTTTTCCTGGGCATCTCTAGGGATCACCTGTGACATAAAATCCCTTCAGAAATCTGTTGGGTCTTATTTAGAAAAGGACATTTTTTCCCAGATCCTAGTTGGATGGCATTATGCATTGTTGTATTCATTGAAGAGTATCCACTAAAAACATTATTATTTTTTTTTTCTGAGAGAGGTGAAAACCAGTCAATCCCAGGTGCCAAATCCCTAGGTGGAGAGCTACTTGTCCTTTAGAAAACTCCATATAGACCAGGTTTCTGTGCAAGATGGGAAGCCTGCTTTCTTTGTCTTTTTTCTTTCTTTTGCTTGTGAGTTGAAAACCAGAAAGCAGTTTGTCAAAAATTAGTTTTGTGCCATCAACTTGTGTCAGATTCCACAATAAATTAAAAATAGAAATATTATTTTAAAATTAAAGGCAATACCATTAAAGTGACATAAAAGCATAGTATATACCTTTCATAGTTATGGGTGGGAGACATAAGCTCAATCACATAAGAGAAAAGCAATTTAAAAAATAGATAACTTTAAATATAGGGATCTGAGCATTTCTGAAAACAAAACGAACACATCTAGGATAAAAAGGAAAGTTTTTGGATTTTCCTGGAAATGAGGGATGAAGAATATTTGTATCAAATTTCTTAGATAAGTTATATTGAGTGACTATACACATAGACATAGAGAAGTCCTAAGAATCATAGTGCAATTTTAAACTTTAATAGCTTAAAACTTCTCTAAGACTTTTGGGATATCCCATATTACTAAAGACATTTCCTAATTGACAAGTGATCATGTGGTTAAAAGATATGAACACTTGTGAAGAAATGTTCTCAATAATTAATGAGAAGAGAAATTCAAATCAAATAGTCCTGCTATTTTACCTCACACTTAGCACAATGCAAAAGTTAAGAATATTCAATATTGAAGAGGATGTAGGAAGACAAGAATACTAATCTTTTAGTAATAGAATTGTGAATTAACATAACTATTTTAGAAAGCAACTTTGAAATTGTGTAAATAAAGCAACTAATATGTAAACAATTCGACCTGGAGATTCCAGTGCTAAGAATACATATAGAAGTAGGTTATAGATAAGAAGAAAGTACCTAATACCAAAATGTTTATAGCAGCACTTTTTATTGTGGAAAAAAAATTACAAATAAGGTAGATGTCTATTGATTGGGGAACTGTAGTACAAGATTTAGGTGCTGCAGGAAACACTGAATATGAAGAATACAGAGTGTAATGGATATGTTTGAATTGATACAAGAGTAAGGTAAGCAGTGAAGTAAACATTATATAATATCATAGCAAACAAAATTAAAAATGAATAAATAACCACTACAAAAGTAAAAAAAAAGAATGCTGCAAAATCACAAAGAATAACATGAATTTAGTAAAATGCCATCTTTATAGTGGATGTCATCTTGACCAAACAGGTTTATTGCTCTTCCTTTTCAGAATAACTCTTGCGTTTGAGGAATTCTGACAGAAATCCTCAGCTCTTTTGTGTTCCCTTTTTACCTTATTCTGCTTATTGGTTCAACTTTATTACATGATTCCAGACTTCATTATCACAAGTAAAGTATGATCTTTCCAAAGAAAGTCAAACCTGGTTTAGTGGACATACAGCAAATGAAACAAGTGTTGGAAACAAATATATGATTCTGCATTTCCCTTTTTCATCCCATGCACCACAGTATCTGAAAGGAAAAAAAGACTTGAGAGAGCTTGAAGTCGCCAAGATTGATTTACAAAGCTTCCTTATGTCTTCCCATTTTAATGACTATCATGACCATAATATCTCAATAGCATTTGTTGCTTTTTCCTCACTCAAAGGACTATCATTTGAATTCACTTAATTGATTATCTTTTACTGACCGCCTCAGCCAACTAGCCAGAAGAACTTTTCTCATTTTCCTTTCATTCTCCACGTAGCTGCCAAAATAATTCTACTAAAGTAAAGCTTCCCTTGATTATTCATCTTTGTGGATTCATTTTCTATGTTGTTTCTAGAATAGATTGGAGATTATAGAAATTGTGAGTAACAACTATATGGGGGAAAGACAGAGAGAATGAGAAAGGAATTCATTTTCTCTCTGTCTGCATGATATGTTCCACTGAAAGTGAACCTCTTTGGACCAACAAATAACTCTCTTCTTAAATAAATTTCTCTCCTTGATATTCTTTGATTAGTATGTATCACTTTATTTTCATTTTGATGCAGCATATACTGGAACCACAACTATGCAACCATAACCATCGTGATTTTTTCTCAGTTGAGCCCAGAAGTTAATTGGCATCAGTGTTTCAAGAAATAGCTCATATTTTGGAAGAACAGCACAGAGGTATTTATATTTTTTCCTTCTTACAAAGGCATTTGTGATTATACAATGATGTCAGCTTTTTATTTTTCAGAAACAAAAACTGATTGAAATATGTATTTTAAAGATTTTAGGGAAAAAATTCAAATTTATAAATACTCAGATGTTCCTCCCTGCTAGCATTCATTAAGAGAGCTGTGAAAAGAGATTCACACAACATAAAACCATTGAATGTAGACTTGGGTATTATAAAAAATAAGGAATATGGAAAGTCAAACAATTTTTCCTGTCTTCAGATAAAATAGAATTCATATAAAAGACTGAAAAGGCAAGGAGAATGAGAATGTAACAATTAAAAAAAAAAAAAAACCTTTTCATTTCTTGATTCATTCCCTGTAGAGAATGTGCTGAAACATTAATTAGCTGATGGTGTTTAGGGGAAGATGGAATTCAGAAACTTTTCTCAGTCCAATTCTTTTTGAAGATGTCCCCTGAAAAGAAGCAATATTAAGCAACTCTATTACAGAAAGAGGTAAAGACTGAAAAGTCTTTAAAAGTGATGCAAAATCATTATACCACTGGGATGAAGTATTTTTGCCTCTTGGTTTCCTTCAAGAAATCATCCTTGGACTTCCGGTTAAGATGGCGGCTTAGAGAAAGCTCAAGTTCAGATCTCCGGAAAAACCTTCCCGACAGATCTCAAACTATAAGCTCCTAAGGCGCCGAAATTCAAAACGATCAACAGCACAGACCCTGGGAACCCTCCTCCTGGACCTGGACCCGGTTCAAAAGGTACGGCTCCCCTCAAAAGCCAGAACCCGAGATCCCTCGGACCTCAGGGGTAGGAGCGCAGAGTCCAAGGCTCCCGGAAGCCGCAGCCCTGCCAGCTGGGCTCAGAGAGCAGAACCCTCAGGGCCTTCTACAGTCCCGGTGAAAGTTACTGCCTGGGGCTTCCGCTGCAGAGAGCTGGTCTAAACAACAGCAACCCTCAGGGCGGGCAAGACAGCCTCACGGGCTGGATCCTGCTATCCAAGTCTCAGTGAAAGTCCTTGCCCGGAGCTTGGGAAAGCTGCAGCCCATCCCCCCGCAGGCCAACGAAACAGCCTCACGGCCAGCAATTCTGAAGGCAACTTCCTGAAAGCAACGTGGTCCGACCCTTCCATTCCAGGTCCAGTGAGGCATATTCAGTTTAACCCAGGGAAAGTCATAGAACCATCTGCCCAGGACTAAAGCCTCTGAACACCAGACAGAGACAAGAAAAGCCAATCCTCCACATTCAGAGATGGAAAACTCCACAGAAGCACAGAAGCCCCAAAATACCAAGAAAAATAAGAAGAAAGGGGCGACTTTGGACACATTCTATGGAGCCAAAATACAAAATACAGAGCAGATAGAAGATAATATAAAAGAAAATGCTCCAAAACCTTCCAAAGGAAATGGAAACTCTCCACAAACCTATGAAGAATTTGAATCAGAAATGACCAAAAAGATGGAAGCCTTCTGGGAGGAAAAGTTGGAAATAATGCAAAAGAAATTCACGCATCTACAAAACCAGTTTGACCAAACTGTAAAAGAAAACCAGGCTTTAAAGGCCAGAATCAGGCAGCTGGAAGACAATGATCGTGTAAAAGAGCAAGAATCAATAAAGCAAAGCCAAAATACCAAGAAATTAGAAGAGAACATAAAATATCTCACTGACAAGGTGATAGATCTGGAAAATAGGGGGAGAAGGGATAATTTAAGAATAATTGGACTCCCAGAAAAGCCAGAAATAAACACCAAACTGGACATGGTGATACAAGATATCATCAAAGAAAATTGCCCAGAGATTCTAGAACAAGGGGGCAATACAGCCACTGACAGAGCTCACAGAACACCTTCTACACTAAACCCCCAAAAGACAACTCCCAGGAATGTAATTGCCAAATTCCAAAGCTATCAAACAAAAGAAAAAATCCTACAGGAAGCCAGAAAAAGACAATTTAGATATAAAGGAATGCCAATCAGGGTCACACAAGACCTTGCAAGTTCTACTCTGAATGATCGTAAGGCATGGAACATGATCTTCAGAAAGGCAAGAGAGCTGGGTCTCCAACCAAGAATCAGCTACCCAGCAAAACTGACTATATACTTCCAAGGGAAAGTATGGGCATTCAACAAAATAGAAGACTTCCAACTTTTTGCAAAGAAAAGACCAGAGCTCTTTGGAAAGTTTGATACCGAAAATCAAAGAGCAAGGAATACCTGAAAAGGTAAATATTAAGGAAAGGGGAAAATGTTATCTTCTTCTTTTACTCAAACTCTCTTCTATAAGGACTACATTTATATCAACCTATGTATACTAATATGTGGGGAAAATGTAATGTATAAATAGGGGGTAAAGAAAGACCAAATAGAATAATCATTCTCACACAAAGATTCATATGGGAAGGGGAGGGGAAGAAAACTCCTATAAGAAGGAGAGGAAGAGAGGGGGCGGGGTTTACTTAAACCTCAATCTCAGGGAAATCAAATCTGAGAGGGAAAATCATCCAGATCCATTGGGATCTTGAATTCTATCTTACCCAACAAGGGTAAGGAGAAGGGAAAACCAAGGGGGGGAGGGGGAGAGGGAGAACAAAAAGGGAGGGAAAGAGAGGGGGGAGGGGGAGGGAACAAAAAGGGAGGGACTAAAAAGGGAAACATCAAGGGAGGGGACAAGGGGGACTGTTTCAAAGTAAATCACTAGACTAAAAGGTAGAGCCGAAGAAGAATAGGTTAGAATTAGGGAAGGCAATCAAAATGCCAGGGAGTCCACAAATGACAATCATAACTTTGAACGTGAATGGGATGAACTCACCCATAAAACGTAGACGAATAGCAGAATGGATTAGAATCCAAAACCCTACCATATGTTGTCTTCAAGAAACACACATGAGGCAGGTTGACACCCACAAGGTCAGAATTAAAGGATGGAGTAAGACCTTCTGGGCTTCAACTGATAGAAAGAAGGCAGGAGTGGTAATCATGATATCCGATAAAGCCAATGCAAAAATAGACCTGATCAAAAGGGATAGGGAAGGTAATTATATTTTGTTAAAAGGGACTATAGACAATGAGGAAATATCATTAATCAATATGTATGCACCAAATAATATAGCACCCAAATTTCTAATGGAGAAACTAGGAGAATTGAAGGAAGAAATAGACAATAAAACCATACTAGTGGGAGACTTAAACCAACCATTATCAAATTTAGATAAATCAAATGAAAAAATAAATAAGAAAGAGGTAAAAGAAGTGAATGAAATCTTAGAAAAATTAGAATTAATAGACATATGGAGAAAAATAAATAGGGATAAAGAGGAATACACCTTCTTCTCAGCACCACATGGCACATTCACAAAAATTGACCATACATTAGGTCACAGAAACAGCACACAAATGCAGAAAAGCAGAAATAATGAATGCAGCCTTCTCAGATCACAAGGCAATAAAAATAATGATTAGTAATGGTACATTGAAAACCAAATCTAAAACCAATTGGAAATTAAACAATATGATACTCCAAAACCATTTAGTTAAAGAAGAAATCATAGAAACAATTAATAATTTCATCGAGGAAAATGACAATGGCGAAACATCCTTTCAAACCTTTTGGGATGCAGCCAAAGCAGTAATCAGAGGTAAATTCATATCCCTGAATGCTTATATTAACAAACAAGGGAGAGCAGAGATCAATCAATTGGAAATGCAAATGAAAAAACTGGAAAGCGATCAAATTAAAAACCCCCAGCAGAAAACCAAATTAGAAATCCTAAAAATTAAGGGAGAAATTAATAAAATCAAAAGTGATAGAACTATTGATTTAATAAATGAGACAAGAAGCTGGTACTTTGAAAAAACAAACAAAATAGACAAGGTACTGGTCAATCTAATTAAAAAAAGGAAGGAAGAAAAGCAAATTCACAGCATTAAAGATGAAAAGGGGGACAGCACCTCTGATGAAGAGGAAATTAAGGCAATCATTAGAAATTACTTTGCCCAATTATATGGCAATAAATACACCAATTTAGGAGAAATGGATGAATATATACAAAAATACAAACTGCCTAGACTAACAGAAGAGGAAATAGAATTCCTAAATAATCCCATATCAGAAATTGAAATCCAACAAGCCATCAAAGAACTTCCTAAGAAAAAATCCCCAGGGCCTGATGGATTCACCAGTGAATTCTATCAAACATTCAGAGAACAGTTAATCCCAATACTACACAAACTATTTGACATAATAAGCAAAGAGGGAGTTCTACCAAACTCCTTTTACGACACAAACATGGTACTGATTCCAAAACCAGGCAGGTCAAAAACAGAGAAAGAAAACTATAGGCCAATCTCCCTAATGAATATAGATGCAAAAATCTTAAATAGGATACTAGCAAAAAGACTCCAGCAAGTGATCAGAAGGATCATTCACCATGATCAAGTAGGATTCATACCAGGGATGCAGGGCTGGTTCAACATTAGGAAAACCATCCACATAATTGACCACATCAACAAGCAAACTAGCAAGAACCACATGATTATCTCAATAGATGCAGAAAAAGCCTTTGATAAAATACAACACCCATTCCTATTAAAAACACTAGAAAGCATAGGAATAGAAGGGTCATTCCTAAAAATAATAAACAGTATATATCTAAAACCAACAGCTAATATCATCTGCAATGGGGATAAACTAGATGCATTCCCAATAAGATCAGGAGTGAAACAAGGATGCCCATTATCACCTCTACTATTTGACATTGTGCTAGAAACACTAGCAGTAGCAATTAGAGAAGATAAAGGAATTGAAGGCATCAAAATAGGCAAGGAGGAGACCAAGTTATCACTCTTTGCGGATGACATGATGGTCTACTTAAAGAATCCTAGAGATTCAACCAAAAAGCTAATTGAAATAATCAACAACTTTAGCAAAGTTGCAGGATACAAAATAAACCCACATAAATCATCAGCTTTTCTATATATCTCCAACACAGCTCAGCAGCAAGAACTAGAAAGAGAAATCCCATTCAAAATCACCTTAGACAAAATAAAATACCTAGGAATCTACCTCCCAAGACAAACACAGGAACTATATGAACACAACTACAAAACACTCGCCACACAACTACAAAACACTCGCCACACAACTAAAACTAGGCTTGAACAAATGGAAAAACATTAACTGCTCATGGATAGGACGAGCCAATATAATAAAAATGACCATCCTACCCAAACTTATTTATCTATTTAGTGCCATACCCATTGAACTACCAAAATACTTCTTCACTGATTTAGAAAAAACCATAACAAAGTTCATTTGGAAGAACAAAAGATCAAGGATATCCAGGGAAATAATGAAAAAAAACACATATGATGGGGGCCTTGCAGTCCCTGACCTAAAACTATATTACAAAGCAGCAGTCATCAAAACAATTTGGTACTGGCTAAGAAACAGAAAGGAAGATCAGTGGAATAGACTGGGGGAAAGCGACCTCAGCAAGACAGTATACGATAAACCCAAAGATCCCAGCTTTTGGGACAAAAATCCACTATTCGATAAAAACTGCTGGGAAAATTGGAAGACAGTGTGGGAGAGACTAGGAATAGATCAACACCTCACACCCTACACCAAGATAAATTCAAAATGGGTGAGTGACTTAAACATAAAGAAGGAAACCATAAGTAAATTGGGTAAACATAGAATAGTATACATGTCAGACCTTTGGGAGGGGAAAGGCTTTAAAACCAAGCAAGATATAGAAAGAATCACAAAATGTAAAATAAATAATTTTGACTACATCAAACTAAAAAGCTTTTGTACAAACAAAACCAATATAACTAAAATCAGAAGGGAAACAACAAATTGGGAAAAAATCTTCATAGAAACCTCTGACAAAGGTTTAATTACTCATATTTATAATGAGCTAAATCAATTGTACAAAAAATCAAGCTATTCTCCAATTGATAAATGGGCAAGGGAAATGGATAGGCAGTTCTCAGATAAAGAAATCAAAACTATTAACAAGCACATGAAGAAGTGTTCTACATCTCTTATAATCAGAGAGATGCAAATCAAAACAACTCTGAGGTATCACCTCACACCTAGCAGATTGGCTAACATAACAGCAAAGGAAAGTAATGAATGCTGGAGGGGATGTGGCAAAATAGGGACATTAATTCATTGCTGGTGGAGCTGTGAAATGATCCAACCATTCTGGAGGGCAATTTGGAACTATGCCCAAAGAGCAACAAAAGAATATCTACCCTTTGACCCAGCCATAGCACTGCTGGGTCTGTACCCCAAAGAGATAATGGACACAAAGACTTGTACAAAAATATTCATAGCTGCGCTCTTTGTGGTGGCCCAAAACTGGAGAACGAGGGGATGCCCATCAATTGGGGAATGGCTGAACAAACTGTGGTATATGTTGGTGATGGAATACTATTGTGCTCAAAGGAATAATAAAGTGGAGAAGTTCCATGGAGACTGGAACAACCTCCAGGAAGTGATGCAGAGCGAGAGGAGCAGAACCAGGAGAACATTGTACACAGAGACTAATACACTGTGGTATAATCGAACATAATGGACTTCTCCATTAGTGGCGGTGTAATGTCCCGGAACAACTTGCAGGGATCCAGGAGAAAAAAACACCATTCATAAGGAAAGGATAAACTATGGGAGTGGAAACGCCGAGAAAAAGCAACTGCCTGAATACAGAGGTTGAGGGGACATGACAGAGGATGGACTCTAAATGAACACTCTAATGCAAATACTATCAACAAAGCAATGGGTTCAAATCAAGAAAACATCTAATGCCCAGTGGACTTACGCGTTGGCTATGGGGGGTGGGGGGGGGAGGAAAAGAAAATTATCTATGTCTTTAACGAATAATGCTTGGAAATGATCAAATAAAATATATTTTAAAAAAAATCATCCTTTTTCTATTCCCCCCCCACACTTCAAGTGCTTTCCCCCAAATATACAAAATTGTTTACATGTTATCTCCCTTGTAAGAATGTGAGCCCCATGAGGGTAAGGACTGTGTGCTTGCATTTCTTTGTATCCCTAGAAATTTAGCTTCATACCTGGCACATAGTAAATGCTTAATACATTCTTATTGAGAATTATGATAATAATCATGATGATGATATCAGTATACTCAACTACATTCTGAGCCATTGCTAGTTTTAATCCTTTAATCCTTTAATTGCTAGTTTAATTATGGTTCAGAAATTTTGGTTATGCTAATTAAAACATAAATAATACCAGCATTGGGAATGCTGAAAAGAAAAGCAAATGACACATACAAAGAAATAAGAGTGTAGAAACACTCAAGAGTTTATGCTATATATCAATGGTCCTAGAGTGCTTTTATTCTAGAACAATTTCCAAGATTCTGAGCCAAAAATTTAATAAGTAATTAATTAAATACCTTTAAAATGTCTCTAAGCTACCTCATGGAGCTACAAAGATCTTCATTTATGTAATCTATTTATAGTGGTAAATAAATAAATTTATGTAAAGTAAATGCAATATAATTTCAGGGGCAGTCTAGATAACTGGAGGCTAAGAAAAGGCCTTGTGCACAAGATGGCATATTAATTGAACCTTTAAGGAAATAAGACATTACCATATATAAATAAGAAAAAGAGAATATTCCTGATATGGATCAGCCTATGAAAAAGAGTAGAAGTCAGAATCTAATATTCTGTGCAGGAATAGTTAGTAGGTCAGGGTGTTTGATACATAGGACACATTAGTGGTTAACTAGTAGGAAGTGCAGCTATATTTACTCTGTGGAAAGCATTTAAATTATTGGTGGCTTAGTAGCCGGTTTATACTAGTTAAAGAGATTTCCATATCTGGAGACCCATAAAAAACTAATAAAATCAAAGACTCAATCTCTATCCCACTTGCCCAACCCTAAAATTCTAATAATTAAGAAGTGGTTTCAAAGACAAAGTTAGATATTGTGAATTTCAAAGCTACTCCACCCTATTCAGACCATTCTTTAGAAGATGAGATTTAGCTATTTCCTGATCAATAACAATAGAGATACTTGGAATAAAAAAATAAGGTCTTAGAAACTACAATCTCCACCTTACTCAGTATAACAAGATTAGGAAGGGCTGCAGCAAACTCAAGATTTAATTATTTGAGAATATGGCCTTCAACAGACATGTGCAAAAAAGGATAGACCTCTGGGCAGTCCTAGGTCAAACTAGAGCCACCATTGGCACATGTGAGACACAGGAAGTGAGGTAGAGAACATCTTCTGGAGTTCTTAGGACTTCCTGTGAGGAGGATAGAGTCAGATGGAGGCTGGTGCTTGGAGTTGGAGGAGCCCCACGGACTGCTTTCCTTCAGATTGGTCAAGTGAGTGATAAGGACTGATCCCTTCCTTAAACTTTTCTTTCCTTCTCTCTCTCTCTCTCTCTCTCTCTCTCTCTTATATACTTATATACTTCTACTTATTACCTTATAATTTATAACCATAAAGATGCCATTTTAATATCATAAAACCATTTAAAGTCAAAAGCAAATAGCATATGCAATTTAAATATAACAGATGCTATACCAATAAGTAAAGGATCAAAGCAAGAATGCCACCATTGTAATTTGACCTAATTCTAGAAACATTAGTAATATTTGTGGGACAAGAGGAAGAATTTAAATGTGTAAAAATATACGAAAAAAAACCTGAAAGCCTCACTAATTTCCAGAAATGTAAAAGTAAAAATTGATTGTTGGACAATAATTTTAAGAAATTATGTGGTCATCAATATTTATTATATCTTGAGTTAGAAATTTATTTACCAATATTTACAAAATGGAGAGGAAACAATAAGTAGAGAAATGTGAAGAGGGTAGGGAGGTTATCTATTCTATCAACCTAAATGTTTACTCTCGGTCTGCTTAATGCAGGCAGAGATTAATTAGCTCACAACTAGGAAGACTGGCAGTGAGTAACCATGAGGCCTCCTCCAAGATGGAAGCTAGTCTTTTAGGAAATGAGGAAATGAGTCAGCATTTCACTTACCCAACAAAGTAGTACAGGATTCAGAGTCTAAGTTGAAGCTGAGCTCCAAGCCAATGATCCAGTACTCAGTTTCCAGTTAAGCTTACTTGAAGACTCTCCCCAGTCAAAAGACTATCTCCAGAAGGCAAACTCTTCAGAGTATTTTCTCAGACAATTAGCTCTGAGGGAGTTCAGGGCTTGCTTTTATGGTGACTTCTTGTCCCTTCCCCTCTTCACAGGGGCTAATCACAGTTTCCAAATTGTCTAGCACTTCCCAGAGGAGAGTCTGGAGAGGTGAATATTCATCCTGGCTAATTGAGTTTCTGAAGGTGTGAATTCACTAAGTGGTTTGCAAGCTCCTTCACCTAATTCAAGCTGTGTTGATTCAATCAAAATGTAGACTAAGGAGAGTTAAACCTGTCTTCATAGTCTAGTGAAGTATTTAAGTTAGTGTTAACTCAGCATAGACAATAGAGTAAAGAATTCCCTTTCGCAATTCCCGCTGTGATTCTTTGGGAGACTAGTCTCCACAATGGATCATTTTAATATAATCAGAAACTACAATAGTTAGAGATAAGAAGAAAATGAGAGAGAGAGAGAGAGAGAGAGAGAGAGAGAGAGAGAGAGAGAGAGAGAGAGAGAGAGAGAGAGAGAGAGAGAGAGAGAGAGAACGCAATGTTTGGTTTGCTAGGTACATCGACAATTAGGGGGCAATTCCCTTTGCCATAAAAGTTTATATTCAGAATACTTGTGTTCAACACACACACACACACAGAGTTGGATACTCCAAGGTTCATGCTGGATATTCTGATGCTGTGGAGGATTCTTCAGGCATATTCTTCAAACAATTCATTTTCTTAAAGAGTTATCAAAGCTCCTTTTCCTGAAATTTTTTTTCTCAAACACTTTTACATTTTGGTTTTCATGACAATTATACAATCCCCCCCTGAAATCCCCCCTCAAGAGGATGTTGACCAACATTTGGATCAACTTGGGATACATAATTGAGGTATGGGGTGTAAAAATAGACTCAAATCCAGGACTTCAATCCCCAGAAATCCTTGCTCCACTTCCCCAGAATGCCCTCTAATCTCATTGAATTCTCACCTGGGCTGAGAGCAAGATGGGGTTTTTAAACCTGGTTGTGAATAGGCTTGGCCTCTTTTTGGACTTCCATTTTGGAGCAGACGCGTCTCTTTCATGATGTGAGGTTATCTTGTCTAGGCCTCTCTGGCCTAGGCATGTGCTTTTCTTATTCTGTATTTTCTTTAATCCTTAACCTTTAATAAACCTCATAAAAATATAATACTCCTTGCAGAGTGAAACTAATTTCAACCTGCCTCAGCTTCCCTAAAATTTTAACTATTACAGTGGCATAGTCAATTGGTCTCAATAGAAGCTACTCTTTTATACATATGAGCAATGAATCCAAGAGTTCTTTTCTCTAATTTTTATAGCTTTTGGAGGAGTTAACAGTACTTGAAACAGACCTTCCCAAGAAGCCTGATTTGCTCCAATTATTTATGTATACTTTGTCTCCTGGGTTTAGGTAATGAAGTGAAGTCTATGGGTCCTGGTGGTACTGTAGTTATGTGAATTTTAGATTTACTCCACCCTGCTTAGTCTAACAAACAGGAATGTCTATACTCCTACTTAAGGATTAAGTGTTGAGAAGGATGGCCTATGACAGACATGTACTAGAAAATGACAAATAACAAACAACTGACAGACCCCCAACACCTGGGCTGTCCTAAGTCAAGCTTAAGCTACCATTGGTACAAAAAGAGACAAAGGAAGTGATGTAAAATATAAGTCTATATATTTGTGTCACTTCCTCTTGCCTCTCTTTTCATGGAGAAGTGTTGGTAAGCTAGGGGACACCTACGAAATGCTTTACCATGAAAGGTGTGTAGGTTATATGCTTGGCAGGTGGGGCAGGCTATAAATACTTTAGAGACTATAGTAGTTATACCAGGGGCTATCCATACTCTTTTAATAAAGTCTACAATGCCCTGCATGCCAAAGTGACCATTTTTATGAATGGATTGGCATATTTGATGATAAAACTTCTAGGGAGCATGCGTTTTCCTTCATATGACACCCCTAATCCATTTATCTGTTGAATTCACCCCAAAGTTTGGGTTAAAACACATGAAGCCAACCATTTCTGTTCCTGTACATGAAAAGTGAATGGATTAATATAATTTGGGATACCTTGAGCAGGGGCAGACAAGATAACCTGTTTTAAATCACATACAGCTGACAGGTGTTCTGGTTCTAATCTAAGTGCTTTAGTGACTGAATCTTTTGTTAGAGCTATAAGGGGTTTAGGGCATTCCCTATATCAAGGGATCCATTGCCTACAAAAACCTGTTGCTCCTAAAATTACTTTCAGTAGTAGGAGCACTTTTGTATATCTTCAATGCACTTAGGAGAAATAGAATGGGAAATAGCAGTTAAAATGAACCCTAAATATTCCACTTAGTGGAAACATCTTTGGGACCTTGTGGCCTCTCTTATGTAATTGCAACAGAAGATGTTTGCTATTTTCTTGGCACACTGCTGCATTTGGTGAAGCCAAGAGCAAATCATCCAAATGTTTAATTAAGCAACTATGTTTAAATTGAATCTTATCTGTATCTTGGGCCAAAATGTGTGCAAAAAGGATAGGACGTTCTATGTACCTTTGTGGTGTTTGACACCAGGTATATGAGAACCATTCCAAGTGAAAGCAAATATATTTCTCAAAACCTCATGAATTGATATTGAAAAAAAATACTGAGAACAAATCAATTACATTAAATTATGTGGATGTGCTGGGAATAGGGGTAATTATTGTTTTGGTTTGCAACCACAGGATGTCTTTTTATGACATGGTTATTTACAGCCCTTAAACCTTGTATTAATATTAATTAATTAATTAATATTATATTATATATATAATATATATATTAATCTATATACGACTTTTTCAACTAGGTCTAATTTTGACTGTTTAACAGGTAAAATAGGTGTATTATATTCTGATTTGCTTAGAATTATTATTCCTTGCTCAGTTAATGAATTTATTCCTGGAGTAATTCCCTCAATTACCTCTTTTGATAGGGGGTATTGAGGAATAGAAGGAGGTGGACCATTTTTCATCTTAATCTGAATGGGATCAGCTGATTTAAGTAGGCTTATGTCGGAAGAAGATGTGACCCAAAGAGATTTGGGTATATCAGCTGGTATTTCAAAGGTAGGATACTCTTTTACCTCCTAACTTTCTGAGAGTATTACAGGAGCAAATGTGAAGATCCTGCAGGTAATTCTAGTGACATAGAGCCATCTGGAAGTCATGGTATTGTTGATTTTAGTTTACATAACAGATCTCTTCCCAACAGATTTGTGGGGGACCCAGGCATTAGTAGAAAAGAATGCTCTACAGATAAGGGTCCCATAGATACCATTTGAGGAGAAAATATTGGGACCTTTTGAGGTGTTCCTGATATACCTACTACATTTATAGATCACATTTTGCATCTACTTTACTCACGAGAACTGATCTAGATGCTCCTGCATCTTAAAGGCAGTCAAAGTACAAATTTCCTAATTTTAGGTTACATGTGTTTCTTCACTCTTTGGGGGTTGGAATCGTTAAGAACAACTGACATTAAAGCATCAGGTTCTGGGATATCAAAGTTTTCACTATCTAATTCCAAGGGCATTGTACTCCCTTGTCCCCCAATCGCACCTTCATGAAGAAGCTTGGGCATTTCTCTGGTATCCTCCATGCTGAGGGAGATTTTCATCCTGTGTATAACATGGAGGAGTTCCACTTTGGATGTATTATTGTTGAGTATTTTGTTGTGTATGATCATTTTCCTTGTTTTGTGTATAATTTCTGTAATTATTTCTATTATGATTTTGATCATTATTATATCTGTAATTTCTGAAATTACCAGTGAAGTTACCATTATTCCTAAAATTCATGTTATTGAATACCTTATTCCAATTTCTGCAATTTAACATTACGTGGCCTTTTCTTCCACAGGAAAAAAACAAAACAAAAAAAAAAACATTTTGGTGCTATATTTGTGGATTCTTCCAAAGGTGCTATTGTAAGTCCATGATCATTTTTCTTTCCAATTTTTCTTTTAAAATTTTACTTTTTTTCCTTGATTCCTTTATTGGCTCCCTGTCTTCTTCAATATTTCTCTGATGGCCATCAAATACTTATATGGCTACTCTCCTTAATTCTTCAAGGTCAATACAAGACCAATTTGGGCAATTGATTCTAAAATAAGTTTTTATGACTTTACAGCAGTTCTGTACAAACTGCTGTCTAATTTATCTGACATCCCTTTCTCTGGAAAGGTCCAGTTCTATATATCTACCTCCCAGCTCAATGAATCTATCTATAAATTGGGAATGGGTTGTTTTTTGTCTTAAGTTTTCAAATTTTCTCCATGTGCTTGGTCTGTCAGAACAAGCCCTGCTGTTAATAATAATGCCTCTATAGGCTGGCATAATATTGTGTAATCCTGTTCATTATTGGGGTTCCATTTGGGTCATTACATGACCAATTAATTGCTTTCCTTCGTTTGGCCTGATTAACAAGAGAGACAATCCTATTTTTATCTCTTTCTGTCAAAAAGGGTGGTAGTGGGTTTTCAAAATCCACCCATTCATTTGTGAAAGATATCCTGTAGATTTTTGATTATTAAATTTGGTTGGTCTTCAAAAAAGGACTGTTTTGTCTGAATTTTTCAATATCCTGGGGGATGAATGGTATATGGTGTCTAAGGGAAACTACATCTCCATTTTTATTAAAAGTGGGCACTAATTTCAGGGGATATAGGGTTTTAGCTGGATTATTTTATACTCCTGTCTCTAGGCTTGATGTTTAGTTTTCAATGGGGTAAGTAAACTGAGGGGGAGGAATAGGTAAGCTGAGAAAGAGGGGTTCTGGGCAGGGAGGGGCAGAGGGATAAGAAGTGGGGGGGCAGAGGGATAGGTAGGGGCAAAGTGGGGGGTAGGGGCATGAGGGGCTGAGGGATAAGAGGTAGGGGTTGATGGATGGGTGAATTAGGTGGGAGAAGTTTGGAGTAGAGGAGGGGGTGGGAGCTGATAGGTTGGAGAGGGTGAAAAGGGGCTGGGGCAGAAGAGAAAGGAGAAAGGAAATGTGGTAGTATGGGCAGGGGAATTGGGTAGGTTGAGTAGGAGGAACAAGAGTGTATAGGGTAGGGTGTGACAGAAATTGAATCAGTTCTAATAATGAGGAAGTATGGAGAGAGTGATTCTGGAGGATTAAGTTTCTTCTAATGTTTTTGATAAAAAATTTTTATCTCCCACAAAATTTCATTTTGAGCTCTTAATTCAGCTCTAAGTACAAACAGACAATTGTCTTTTTTTTTTAAGGCAGAATATGTAGAGTATCAAAACTATTTCACCAGCTATATAGAGATACTATGAAATGTTCTTGAACATATAAACCAATTTAACCGGAGAAAAGCCAACATCTTTCCAACTTGGGTTATATTGGAAAATCCATGTTGACTGGTATTAATATACTTATTAAATTCAGTGTAATTTTGATTCTTCACCACTAGATGGTGGTTTTGACTAGGGGTTAGATTCAGAGAGTGGACTTTTCAAGGATTTTTTCCAAGAACTATATATAGCAGAATACAGGCATGCCCTTAATCAACCAGCCTCAGGCTAAAAGGTTTAACAAAGGACTCTAAGTGATTTTGAAAAACAAAAATTTGAACTTACTTTCTCTGTTAAAAATCACAGAAACAGAATAAATATTGATGAGATAGTAAAGGAAAATTTAAGAAAAGTGAGGGAAATTTGAGGGTATTTGTCATAACCTTCATGGTCAAAAATAATTGAAAAGATACTAACTAACCTAATAATGACATTATCAAAGTAGCAGAATAAAAAAGAAAACAATTTAAAGAAACAGCTTCCACATACACACAAATCTGAGGAATAATAGAAAATGAAATCCAATTAAAATTAACTACAAAAACTAACAAAATACTTGGAGATTAATCACTGAAAGCACACATATTAATTTGTCATTTTAAAAATAAATGTACACATGTATATATGAATATTAATATATTTATGTATGCAAGAATATTCAGTTATTTTCTCTATATAGCTATGTAATGTATATATACACATATAAAATATATGTGTATAGATATATATATATCCTTCCCTTACTAATAGAGTAATATGGTATTATTTTTTCTATTTTTTGCTGGTACAATATTCAATATTAAGTGGCCATTTCTAATTCATAAAACATTGTCAAATAATGCATATGATATTGGTCCAAGCCTAGGTAGAATAGAGGACGTATTATATATATATATATATATATATATATATATATATATATATATATATATATATATATATATATATATATATTTCTTAATTACAAACAGTTTCCCAAAGTGGTTTTACTGATTTATAGCTCCACCAATTATTCATCATTGTGCCTTAATAGAGTTCAATTCTTCTTTCAAGAACATTTTGTTCATAATCTTTGAAAATTTATTTATAGGAATTTGGTTTTGAGATATCACATAAATAGATCCATATATTTTTCTCTATATCTGTCTATGTATGTGTATTTTTTCTTGATTAGTATTCAGCAGCATGTGGGAGGAAAATAAAATGGTGAATGTAATAGGAACAAAATTGGTCTTTGACAAAATGTCTTTGGAACTATGTGGGGTACAAGGAATTTGAAGGTCACTATACTATGAGACTGAATTGATTAAACCTTGAAGTTAGGTGATAAATGTAGAAAGGTGGTCAGAACATGGTATTTGACTAGAAGAATAGAAAGATATAGAATGATTAGTGGTTGTGGTAAGAACAAACACTAGAAAGAATGAGGCAAATGGGAGAGACTGTAGACCAGAAGGTTGTGGTCAAAGAGGATAATTTCATAGTTCTGGTTGATTTAAAGTAGCTTATGGTTAGCAGATAGAACAAAAATATAACCATCCTTTTATGGAATGATGATGGAAGTCATGGGAGTTAAAGGGGTAGATACATTGGTTGGTAAAATTGCTTAAGGTGACTTCAGTGTATATATTGATATACTTAGATATGAGGGCAAAGGTTAAGTTTGGAAGAAAAACTATAATTCAGATATTGAACATAGTAATGGAGGGAGAATGATCAAGATAGGGTCACAATATTTAGACTGAGTGATAAAGTTGAAGGGATGAATAGGATGGATTGAATGAATTAAAAATAATTTCATAAACATGTACCATAATAAACATTGATTAAAAAAAGAACAACAACAAAAAAAAAACAAGACAGCTCCTATTCTAAAGAAAGTTACATTTTAATATTAAGGAGATAGGGAGAAAGAGAACAGTAGCCATGGACTCCTTTATTTCCCATTTGTTTGTTGTCCTTTCATTCCTTATAAGGGAATTGGCACAAATATTAAACAAAATCTGGTGGCAACCAAAATGCTGCTAGAATGTTTAATGAATGATAATGGATCATAGTAATAATGGAGGAGGGGAAGCTTTTTCCTTAAAGGATATAGGATATTATATTTATTCTTCATTGAAAACTGGGAGTTTACAGTATAAATGCTGAATCCTAGTGGGAGAAATTTATTATTATCATCATTGTCATCATTACCTAGATCAAGTAGGAGAAATCACTGCAGCTTTGTGTTATTAATACTTTTGAGATAGTTATTATTATTAAATGAGTTCTATCATAAGTGGGAGAGCTTGGTGGATATATAGGAAATTTCATATATTTCATAATCTTTCATATAAATATGGAAATTTATTTAAGTATTTCTCTTTTAGGTAGAGATTCATTTGGAGATCAATTTACTTTTCCTGCCCTCCCCTTACCCATTCTGTTTATTTTTTTTTAATTTTTATTTGGTCATTTCCAAACATTATTCATTGGAAACAAAGATAATTTTCTTTTCTTCCCTCCCCTCCCTCCCACCACCTCTCCCACAGCCCACACACAATTCCACTGGGTATCACATGTGTTCTTGATTCAAACCCATTTCCATGTTGTTGGTATTTGCATTAGAGTGTTCATTCAGAGTCTCTCCTCAGTCATATCCCCTCCACCCCTGTAGTCAAGCAGTTGCTTTTCATCAGTGTTTTTACTCCCACAGTTTATCTTCTGCTTGTGGATAGTGTTTTTTAGATCCCTGCAGATTGTTCAGGGACATTGCATTGCCACTAATGGAGAAGTCCATTACCTTTGTTTGAACCACACAATGTATCAGTCTCTGTGTACAATGTTTTCCTGGTTCTGCTCTTTTTGCTCTGCATCACTTCCTGGAGGTTGTTCCAGTCTCCATGGAATTCCTCCACTTTATTATTCCTTTTAGCACAATAGTATTCCATCACCAACATATACCACAATTTATTCAGCCATTCCCCAATTGAAGGGCATCCCCTCATTTTCCAATTTTTGGCCACCACAAAGAGTGCAGCTATGAATATTCTTGTACAAGTCTTTTTCCTTATTATCTCTTTGGGGTACAAACCCAGCAGTGCTATGGCTGGATCAAAGGGTAGACATTCTTTTGTTGCCCTTTGGGCATAGTTCCAAATTGCCCTCCAGAATGGTTGGATTAATTCCCAACTCTACCAGCAATGAATTAGTGTCCCTACTTTGCCACATCCCCTCCAGCATGCATTACTTTCCATAGCTGTTATGTTAGCCAATCTGCTAGGTGTGAGGTGATACCTCAGAGTTGTTTTGATTTGCATCTCTCTGATTATAAGAGATGTAGAACACTTTTTCATGTGCTTATTAATAGTTTTGATTTCTTTGGCTGAGAACTGCCTGTTCATGTCCCTTGCCCATTTATCAATTGGAGAATGGCTTGATTTTTTGTACAATTGATTTAGCTCTTTATAAATTTGAGTAATTAAACCTTTGTCAGAGGTTTTTATGAAGATTGTTTCCCAATTTGTTGTTTCCCTTCTGATTTTAGTTATATTGGTTTTGTTTGTACAAAACCTTTTTAATTTGATGTAGTCAAAATTATTGATTTTACATTTTGTGACTCTTTCTAAGTCTTGCTTGGTTTTAAAATCTTTCCCTTCCCAATGGTCTGACATGTATACTATTCTGTGTTCACCTAATTTACTTATAGTTTCCTTCTTTATGTTCAAGTCATTCACCCATTCTGAATTTATCTTGGTGTAGGGTGTGAGGTGTTGATCCAAACCTAATCTCTCCCACACTTTCTTCCAATTTTCCCAGCAGATTTTATCAAATACTGGATTTTTGTCTCAAAAGCTGGGGTCTTTGGGTTTGTCATAAACTGTCTTGCTGAGATCATTTATGCCAAGTCTATTCCACTGATCCTCCTTTCTGTCTCTTAGCCAGTACCAAATTGTTTTGATAACCACTTCTTTATAGTATAGTTTGAGATCTGGGACTGCAAGTCCTCCTTCCTTTGCATTTTTTTTTCATGATTACCCTGGATATCCTTGATCTTTTGTTCTTCCAAATGAACTTAGTTATGGTTTTTTCTAATTCAGTAAAGAAGTTTTTTGGTAGTTCAATGGGTATGGCACTAAATAAGTAAATTAATTTGGGTAGGATTGTCATTTTTATTATGTTAGCTCATCTCGCCCATAAGCAATCAATGCTTTTCCAATTGTTTAGACCTAGTTTTAGCTGTGTGGAAAGTGTTTTATAGCTGTGTTGATATAGTTCCTGTGTTTGTCTCGGCAGATAGATTCCTAAGTATTTTATATTGTCTAGGGTGATTTTAAATGGTATTTCGCTTTCTAATTCTTGATGCTGAAGTGGGTTAGAGATATATAGAAATGCTGATGACTTATGCGGGTTTATTTTGTATCCTGCAACTTTGCTAAAGTTGTTGATAATTCCGAGTAACTTTTTGGTTGATTCTCTAGGATTCCTTAAGTAAACCATCATACCGTCTGCAAAGAGTGATATCTTGGTCTCCTCATTGCCAATTTTAATACCTTCAATTTCTTTTTCTTCTCTTATTGCTACTGCTAGTGTTTCTAGTACAATGTTAAATAATAGAGGTGATAATGGGCTTCCTTGTTTTACTCCTGATCATATTGGAAAGGCTTCTAGTTTATCCCCATTGCAAATGATATATACTGTTTATTATTTTTAGGAAAGGCCCTTCTATTCCTATACTTTCTAGTGTTTTCAATAGGAATGGGTGTTGTATTTTATCAAAGGCTTTTTCTGCATCTATTGAGATAATCATGTGATTTTTGTCAGTTTGCTTGTTAATATGGTCAATTATGTAGGTGGTTTTCCTAATATTTAACCATCCTTGAATTCCTGGTATAAATCCTGCCTGGTCAAAGTGGATGACCCTTGTAATGTCTTGCTGGAGCCTTTTTGCTAGTATCCTATTTAAGATTTTTGTGTCTATATTTATTAGGGAGATTGGTCTATAGTTTTCTTTCTCTGTTTTTGACCTGCCTGGCTTTGCGATCAGAACCATGTTTGTGTCGTAGAATGAATTTGGTAGATCTCCTTCTTGGCCTATTCTGTCAAATAGTTTGTTTAATATTGGGATTAGTTGTTCTTTGAATGTTTGATAGAATTCATTTGTGAATCCATCTGGACCTGGGGATTTTTTCTTAGGGAGTTCTTTGATGGCTTGTTCAATTTCTTTTTCTGAAATGGGGTTGTTAAGGTAATTTATTTCTTCCTCTTTTAGTCTAGGCAATTTATATTTTTGTAAGTATTCATCCATATCACCTATATTGCCATATTTGTTGCCATATAATTGGGCATAGTAGTTTTTAATGATTGCCTTAATTTCCTCTTCATTAGAGGTGTGGTCTCATTTTTCATCTTGGATAACGTCAATTTGGTTTATTTCTTTCCTTTTTTTAATTAGACTGACTAGTACTTTGTCCATTTTATTTGTTTTTTCAAAGTACCAGCTTCTAGTCTTATTTATTAAATCAATAGTTATTTGACTTTCAATTTTATTAATTTCTCCTTTGATTTTTAGGCTCTCTAATTTAGTCTTCATCTGAGGATTTTTGATTTGTTCACTTTCTAATTTTTTAATTTGCATTCCCAATTCATTGACCTCTGCCCTTCTTAATTTGTTAATATATGAACTTAAGGATATAAATTTCCCCCTGAGTACTGCTTTAGCTGCATCCCATAGGTTTTGAAAGGATGTCTCATCATTGTCATTTTCTTCAATGAAGTTATTAATTGTTCCTATGATTTGTTCTTTAACTAACTGGTTTTGGAGAATCGTATTGTTTAATTTCCAATTAATTTTCGATTTACTTCTCCATCTTCCCTTACTAATTATTATTTTCATTGCATTGTGATCTGAAAAAGTTGCATTTATTATTTCTGCTCTTTTGCTCTTGTTTGCAATGTTTTTATGCCCTAATACATGGTCGATTTTTGTGAATGTACCATGTGCTGCTGCAAAGAAGGTATATTCCTTTTTGTCCCTATTATTTTTTCTCCACATGTCTACGAACTCTAATTTTTCTAAGATTTCATTCACTTCTCTGACCTCTTTCTTATTTATTTTTTTGTTTGGTTTATCTAGTTCAGATAGAGGAAGGTTCAGGTCTCCCACTAGTATAGTTTTTCTATCTATTTCATCCTTGAGTTCCTCTAGTTTCTCCTTTAGCAATTTGGATGCTATGCCATTTGGTGCATACATGTTGATTACAGGTATTTCCTCACTGTCTATACTGCCTTTTATCAGGATGTAATTACCTTCCCTACCTCTTTTAACTAGATTTATTTTTACTTTGGCTTTGTTGGATGTCATGATTGCGAGTCCTGCCTTCTTTTTGTCAGTTGATGCCCAATAGTTTTGGCTCCACCCTCTTACTTTCACCCTATGTGTATCTACCTTTCTCATATGTGTTTCTTTTAAATAGCATATGGTAGGGTTTTGGACTCTAATCCACTCTGCTATTCACTTGCATTTTATGGGTGAGTTCATTCCATTCACATTCAGAGTTATGATTATTAGCTGTGTATTTCCCAGCATTTTGATTTCTGCTCCTTTTCCTGCCTTTTCTTCTTTCACTATTTCCTTCTACACCAATGTTTGCTTTTGAACAGTCCCCCTTGTTCCCACCCTTATTTTACTTCCCTTTCTACCCCCTCCCTATTTATCCCCCCCTTATTTTCCCTGTAGTCTTTCTAAAATTAACCCCCACTCCCTCCCTCTCTTGTACTGCTTCTCTCCCCACCAGACCATTTGTTACCATTCTAATCTCCCATAGGGTGCAAATCTATTCTCTGCCCCCAATGGATTGGATTGTTTTTCCTTCTTTGAGTCACTTTCAAAGCATGTAAAAGTTGAGTATTTCCTGTCCTTCCAATGTATTGATGTTCTTCCCCCTCCCACCATAAGCTTCTTTATGACATATAAATTTACCCCCATTTGTTTCTTTTCCCATTTCTTTTAATATTAACCTCTTTTTAAGCTCTAATTATATATATATGCATACTCATGCATATGTATTTTTGCATGCATATATCTATATACCTATTTGTGTCTTGTCCTTTCATCCTATACAGTTTGTTGCTGTTCCCTCTAAGTATACTTCTTTTTGCTGCCCAGGTAATAACAACAGTTTTTAAGAGTTACCAATGACCTCTTTTCTTATAGGGATACATATCATTTTAACTTATTTAGTCTCTTAAATTTTTTTTTGTTTTTCATTTTCCCCCTCTTTTTTAATTACCTTTTGATGATTCTCTTGAGTTCTGTGCTTGGACATCAAATTTTCTGTTCAGGTCTGGTCTTTTCTTTACAAATGCTTGGAATTCTTGTATTGTGTTGAATGACCATACTTTCCCCTGCAAGAATATAGTCAGTTTTGCTGGGTAGTTGATTCTTGGTTGTAGACCTAGTTCTCTTGCTTTCTGGAATACCATATTCCATGCCTTTCTTTTTTTCATTGTGGATGCAACCAGATCCTGAGTTATCCTCACTGTGGTTCCTTGGTATCTGAATGACTTCTTCTTGGCAGCTTGTAATATCTTTTTTTTTGGTTTGATAGTTCTTGAATTTGGCTATAACATTCCTGGGTATTGTCAGTTGGGGGTTAAGTACAGGAGGTGATCTGTGGATTCTAGCAATCTCCACTTTTCCCTCTTGTTCAAGGATTTCTGGGCAGTTTTCTTTAATAATTTCCTGTAATATAATGTCCAGGGTTTTTCTTTTGTCATGGTCTTCTGGTAGGCCAATAATTCTTAAATTGTCTCTCCTTGAACGATTTTCTAAATCCTCTGTTTTGTGAATGAGATGCTTCATATTTTCCTCAATTTTTTCATTCTTTTGGTTTTGTTTTATAGTGTCCTGCTGCCTTGTGAGGTCACATGATTCTAGTTGTTGTATTCTGGTTCTTAAAGCCTGGATTTCATCCTTAATTTTTTGGTCCTCCTTTTCCTTTTGGTCAGATTTTCTTTGGAGGTTACCTTTCATATTCTTCACCTCATCTTTCATCTGCTTTGCCTCATTTTCCAGCTGGTTGATTTTGGCTTTCAAAACACTATTTTCTGTTTCCACATGACTTATCTTAGTTTTTAAGTTCTTTTCCCAATTGTCTTCAGCCTCCCTTAATTGTGTTTTGAATTGCATTTTGAGTTCTTCCAAAGCCTGTATCCAATTCACTGGGATTTCTGATTTTTCCTTTGCTGGTCCCTCCCCCTCTGTTTCATTTGCTCTTTGCTCATTACCTGTGCAGGAACTGTCTATTGTAATTTTTTCCTCTTTTTCTGTTGTTTGCTCGAGTTTACCCCTTCTTTGCTCCCCATATTTGGCTATGCTCTTGCTCCTCTCATTTTGTTTTGGTTTTGGGGCTGTCAGTCTACCCTCTAAGAGCTTTATTAGATCTCTTGGTACAGTCTCTAGGGGAGGAATGTTAGCTTCCCTGTCCTCTGGGGGCTTTTGATTGGATTGAGTTCAACTGGGTCGGGCTGTATTTGTTATGAAGCTCTGAGGTTCTGAAGACTCCTGGAAGGCTAGGCCGCCCAGGCTCTCTCCAGTTCTCTCCAGCTGTTTCTCTGCTGTCTGCAAGTGCCTTTGCACACCTCCCTAAACTCTGAGGAGTTCTGATGGAATTAGGTTCAACTGGATTGGTCTGGATGTGCCCCGAGGCAATGGTGAGACTGGAGCCCGATGGAAGGACCCAGTCACGGCCCCGTCTCTCCCTGGCTTCCTCCCCTCTGTCCAAGTTGGATGCTCCGAGCCCGGCGCCCCACTGCTTACAAGGTAGACCCTCTAAACCAGCACCTTTGCCTGCTCAGAGGTTCCCGCTGCTGCTGGGGGCTCAGCCCTCTGGGTTGTGGGGGGGGCATCCTGGGACCTACCTTCTGCCTTCCCCTTAGCCCTGAGTATTCTTGAATTCTGGCTTTTGGGGGGGGCATACCTTTTGATTTGAGTCCAGAAGGAGTGTTCCCTGCTTCTGTCCTGTTTAGCTTGAATTTCGGTGCCCTAGGAGCATTCAGTCTGTATTGGTAAGGAAGGGTCTTCCACGAGGTCTGAACTTTTGCTGCTTGTTAAGCTGCCATCTTGACTCAGCCCCAAATTCTGTTCCTTTTAAATAGCCTTCTGAAAAAAATTAGTGATTTAGGCATTGCATTAGAAATCTTGCATTGCATTAAAAATTATCTCATCCTTTTTTGTTGTTCAAAGATGTTCCTGAAATGAATATGTCTCAATAAACATTTATGAGTGTCTTTGTTTCCCAAGTGTTTTTCTGCTGTCTCCAGATATCATGCTGAGTTTTTCTGGCTACATTATTCTGAGACTGTGACTTGGCATTCTTAATCTTAAAAATGCTTTATTCCTATCAGTTTGCTACTGTGATCTTTCTTTAAAAATCTACAGTGATTCTAATTGTTTCAGAGTGTTTCCTTCACTTTTTTCTGACTATTTTTACTATAGATTATAATTTTAATTGTTATGGATCTGAGAGTATTAAATCTTTGTTTTTCACTGATGAATGTAAAGGACATTCTTTCTATTTTAGGCTTGTCAGTTGTTTTCAACAAAATTTGGGGAATATTCTGAAATCTTTTTTTTTTTTCTGAAAGAGTACCTTGACTCTTGTTTTTCTACGTCATCAATTAGTCCATGATTCCTCCCTCACTTATACTATTTAGGTTTGCATTGTTATAGAAAATAAACATAGTTCATCATACTATAAACAGGTCAGCAACAGAAGCCTCTAATCAGAAACACAGGGAACAGACACATAGCTATAGAGGAATTCTTAAAGAGAGAAATTGTATTAACCAGGGTTTGAAGGAGACTTTTTCAACATTTCAGAGAAGCAGACTATCTACAACAGCATTATAAGCATAGTTATCTGTTTTTATGATCCTTTAGTTTAAAACAGTTTTCAGCCTAGTACAAAGGAAAAGTTGGTCAATGTTTAAGCACAAATGATAAATGACAATATATATTTTCTATGAATTTGAATGGAGGAATTTCCAAGTTTGTAATTATTACTAAAGAAGAGAAATTAATGGACCCCCTTCCTTTTACCTCTGTGTCTTGTCTTCAAAATTCATGGAAAAACTTCACAATTTTGGAGCCTGTATTTCTAATTATTCTTTTATAATAATATTAATAGAATAAAGCAACACTTTAATGGAAAAAGAGGTCCTGCAAAAAGAAGAAATATTTTTCTTTTTATCCTTATTCAATTTTCTCCAGGTATTTATTAAATCTAAGTTTCCTAAAATTTCATCCACTTTCTTGGCTTCTTTCTTATTTAATTTTTGGTTAGATTTTCTAATTCTGATGGGGGAAGTTTGGTTTTTTGGGGGGATGTTAATTAGTAAAGTTAAATAATAAAAGTATTAACATAACATTAGGTCCAATTACAAGATAAAGTAATGAATAGCCACACAGTTATATAGCCAGTTACCCAGGAAAGAAGCTCATTTGAAAGTCCTTCCTAACTAGCCAAACCTTCTTCTTCCTAGAACAATGGCCCAAACTTATTCAGATGTTAAATATAGGTCTTTGACATTTCAAAGGACTTTCACATATTGTCTGCTAGCTTTCAGACTGCAGATAATAATAGCAGCTTAATTTTTAAGTTCAAATTTCACATTCATTCCAATTTAATGATTCAGAAATCAATCATGTGAAATATTAGAAATATATCCATAAGTTTGGTCCATGAACACTTTGCTCAGAGTCAGCTTTTGAATAGATCTTTAATATGTTCATGATTTGTTATAACTGAAACCCTTCAAAAATCTAGGGGTAAAAAGAGGATTGTACTAAGAGAAATTGGAAGAGTGAATTAAAATGGGGTAAATGATATTACATAAATAGGTGTGGAAGGAAAAACTATTGCAATGGAGGAGAGGATGAAGGTGGTGATGAATAATACTTAAACCTTTCTCTCATTTGAATGTGTTCAGAGAAGGTAGAACAGCCAGAATCACTGGGGTATAGGATACTATCCTAAAGAGCAATAAAAGGAAAATAAAAAAGGGTGGTGGGGAAGGGAGTAATATAAGGGAGAGAGAAATTGTGGAGTGGTTAAAAGACAATATAGAGAAGTAGGAGGGGAATAAGAAGGATGGTGGTGGTGGGAAGGGAAGAAATACAATGGGCAGGGAATGAGGGAGGTGATTAAAACCAAAACATTGGTGTAAAGGGAAAGAGTGAAAGAAGAAAGGGAATAATTAAAAGAAGAAAACAAGATGGAAGGTAATACATAGATGTTAATCATAACAATGAATGCAAATTGTATGAACTAATCAACAAAACAGAAGAGAATAGTAGAGTGGGTCGAAAACCAGAATCCTACCATAAATTGTTTACAAGAAGCACACCCAAGACAGGTAGATACACACAGAGTAAAGGTAAGAGACTGGAGCAGAATCTATTTGGCTTCAAAAATTTTTCAAAAAAAAAAGTTACAATAATGAACTCTGACAAAACTAACTTAAAAATAGATTTGACTAAAAGAGATAAAAGTTACTATTTAAACAATCAAGTAATATCAGTACTTAACATACATGTACCAAATAGTATAGCATTAATATTTTTAAAGGAGAAACTAAAGGATATTAAGGGGGAAATAGATAGTAAAACTATACTAGTGGGGGACCTTAGCCTGCCCCCATCAGAACTAGATGAATCTAACCAAAAATTAAATAAAAAGTCAAGGAAGGGGATGAAATTTTAGAAATTTTAGAAGTATTTGGAGAAAATTCAATAGGGATAAAAAAGGATATACCATTTTTTCTGCCGTGCATGGTACATATACAAAAATAACTGACCATGTACTAGGGCATAAAAAACTTTGCAGCCAAATGCAGTGAAGCAAAATAATAAATACAACTTTTTCATATCATAATGCAATAATTTTATAATCAATAAGAGTTTGTGGAAAGGCAAATTAAAAAAATTAATTCAAAACTAAATTAATTTTTCAAAAGTGGTGGGTCAAAGAACAAATCATAGAAATAATGATTGATTTCATTGAAGAGGAAGATAATGAGAAGACAACATATCAAGATTCATGAGATACAACCAAAACAGTAATCAGGAAAAATTTATGTCCCTGAGTGTTTGTATCAATAAAATAGACAAAAAAAGCAGATCAATGAATTGGACATGCAAGTGAAAAAGAAAAAAAAATTAAATCCCCAAATGAAGACCAAATTGGAAATTAAAACAAACAAACAAACAAAGGAGACATATATAACATTGAAAATAACTATTGAGCTAATAAATAAGATTAGGAACTGATTCTATGAAAAAAAATTAATTGAGAATTCATTACTTTGATTTAAAAAAGCAAAGAAGAGAATCAAATTACAAGTTATCAAAAACAAAAAGAGAGATTTCACCTCTAATAAAGAGGAAATTAAAGCAATTACTAGGAGCTATTTTACCCAGTTATTCGAGAATAAATCTGATAATCTTGTTGAAATGGCTGAATAAGGAGAATATATAAATGATGTAATCTTTCAAAATGAAATTGAATAAGCCATCAATAAATTCCACAAGAAAAAATTCCCAGGACCAAATGTATTCACAAGTGAATTCTTTCAAATATTTAAAGAACAATTAATCCCAATATTATACAAACTATTTGGCAAAGGAGTCCTACCATTTTTTAAATGACACAAATATAGTGCTTATACTTAAGCCAGGAAAACAATGAAGGAAGGTAGATTAGTTGTACCAGATCTTAAACTGTAGTATAAGTGACAACTATCAAAACAATCTATTACTGGCTAAGAAATAGAATATTGGATCAATGGAAGGAATTAGGCACTCATTACTCAGTAGTAAGTGAGCATAGAAACCTACTCTTTAGCAGACCTAACGATTCAAGTTTTTGGAAGTAGAACTCACTATCTGACAAAAACTTCTGGGAAAACTGGAAAACATCATGGTAGAAACTTGGCACAGACAAAACCTCACACCATATACCAAAGTAAAATCAAAATAGAAAAATGATTTATACATAAAAGATGAAAAAAAAAATTTAAGGAGCATAGAATAGTTTACCTGTTACATCTATGGATAAGGGAAGAATCTATGTTCAAATACAACATAGAGAACATTATGAGATGTAAAATAGATATCTTTTAACTATAACAAATTACAAAGGCTTTACACAAATAAAACTGATGTATCCAAGATTAAAAGGTAAACAACTGGGAAGATATTTTTTTATAGTAAGTGTCTCTAGCAAAGGCCTCATTTCTCAATTATATAGAGAATTGAGTTAAAAATTTACATGAATATAAAATTTCACCAACTGACAAGTGGTCAAAGGATATAAACAGGCAGTTCTCAGATGAAGAAATTAAAACTATTTAGTCATATAAAAATGCTCCAAATCACTGTTAGAGAAGTGCAAATTAAAACAGCTATGAGATTTCTGGGCTAAGATGGCCTCAGAGTAGAAGCAAGGGTCTTCTTCTCCTTACCACCAACCAGTAAAAAGTTCAGTGCCTCAAAAGGACAAAAATCTACATCAGATGTGAGAAAGGCCTCTACCACAGGGCAAAGCCTTAAAGGTAGGCAGGGTTTGGGCATTTCCACACTATAAGGGTGTAAAATAACTCCTACCAAAGCATGACCTGATCATCCCTCCCTACTCCACCTATTGTGCCAGAGTCAGAGCAAGTGCTGGCCAATCTCTAAATTATCAGGGAGTTGGCTGAGGGCACCAAAGACTTACCCCTGAGGGTAGAAAGACTTGGAACCCCAGAGACTTCCTGGTAATCATGGCTACAATCTAGACACCACACACTTCCTCTCCCCGGCACTGAATGAAATAGACTACTTCAAAGGAGCATAAAAATCACCTTTGGAGGAACAGAAGGACACCCCAGTACTCCCCAGTACCCCACAGAGGCGAAGGTATATGGTGTTTGAACATTTCCACACTATAATAAGGAGGAAAAGCTTGCACGGAAACGTGAACTGAGCCACCCTTCCCCCACACACACCTCCCCCACCAAACCAGAGTGAGCTACCGGAGAGCTCACTGGGACAGCGAGTGAGTGGGGAATGTCTCTGTCTGGGGAAAGCATTCCAGGGTCCTTGGGATCTGGGGACTGCCAGGAAAAAACATCTCAGGGAGGTTTCACGGGAGAACCCGGCACTGAGCACGGGGGTCTGCGGAGCTGTACTTGGGGCGATTGCGCTGAATATCTGGGCGGAGCTAAACACCAGGGGCAGACCATGTGCTGATTATCTGGGCGGAGCTGAACACCTGAGCACTTTGGCTGTGATCAGGGGCCCAAAACTCTAAGAAACCTTGGAGGCTGGGAAGAACTAGTCTGAGGCAACCTAAATTCACAGAAAACCCGCCCATATCACCCAGACCCCAGACCAAAATGGAAAGGGAAAGCCTCCAGGAAGAAAGGGAAAAAGGTGACTATTGAAAACTTTTATGGTGGAAGTACCCAAGGAAAACAAGAGAATGAGGAGGAAATCCAAAAAAAATCAGAACATGCCTGCCAAAATGGAAACTATCAACAAGCTCTGGAAGATCTCAAACTGGAACTTATCCAAAAGATGGAAACCTGGAGAGAAAAATGGGAGAAAGAGATCAGCAGTCTGACAGATAAGACTACTCAATTGGAAAAAGAGCTCGAAGCATCCAATAGAAGGGCAGACAAAGCTGAAAAGCAAAACCAGTCCCTAACGACCAGAATTAAGCAACTCAAAGAAAGTGAGATCATAAAACAGCAAGAATCAATAAAGCAAACCCAAAAAACTAATGAATTAGAAGAAAACATAAAATATCTCTCTGAGAAGGTCACAGATCTGGAAAACAGAGGGAGAAGAGACAACCTCCAAATTATCGGTCTCCCAGAAAACCAGAGATAAACAATAAACTTGATGTTATTCTACAGGAGATTATGAAAGAAAATTGCCCCCACTTTCTGGAGCAAGGGGGCAAAATAGAAATAGAAAGGGTTCATAGAACACCCTCTATACTAAATCCCCAAAAGACAACCCCTAGGAATGTAATTGCCAAATTCAAGAGCTTCCAAGAAAAGGAGAAAATCCTACAAGAAGCCAAGAAGAGGAGCTTCAGATATAAGGGGGCTCCCATAAGGATCACACATGACTTAGCGGCTAACACACTAAGAGACCGCAAAGCATGGAACATGATATTTAGAAAGGCAAGAGAGCTGGGTCTCCAACCAAGAATCAACTACCCAGCAAAACTGACTAAATACTTCCAGGGGAAAGTATGGGCATTCAACAAAATAGAAGATTTCCAAGAATTTGCTAAGAAAAGGCCAGAACTTGGTGGAAAATTTGATATCCAAGCACAGAAAGCAAGAGAAACATGAAAAGGTAAATATGAAAGAAAGGGAAAAGGAGATAAATCTTATCTTTTTCTTTAAGTCAAACTCTCTTCTATAAGGACTACATTTACATCAAATTATATATATTAATATGTGGGGAAAATGTTTTGGGTAACTCTCAAAAATTGTAGCATCATAAGAATAGTTAGAAGAAACATGCATAGGGAAAGATTGGGGCATTAAGAAGATTTGGGGAAAGTGGGGGCAAAGAAAGGAAAAGGGAGGGGGGAACTGTCTATAATACTAAGATTTACTTCAAGAAATAGAAGGGGGGACTTAATACAATAATCTTTCCCATATAAAGATACACATGGGAAGGGGAGGGGAAGAATTCTCATATGAGAAGGAGAGGAAGAGAGTGTGAAGTGGAATTACTTAAACCTTACTCTCAGAGAAATCAAATCTGAGAGGGAAGAACATCTATATCCAGTGGGATCCTGAATTCTATCTTATCCATTAGGGCAAGAAAGAAAGGAAAATTAAGAAGGGGGAGGAGAGAGGGAGTATAAAAAGGGAGGGGCTAGAAAGGGAAGCATCTCAAGGGAGGGGACTAGGGGGACTGACCTAAAGTAAATCACTGGTTCAAAAGGAGATAGCTAAAGAAGAAAGGTCAGAACTAGGGGAAGATATCAAAATGCCAGCAAATCGACAAATGACAATCATAACTTTGAAAGTGAATGGGATGAACTCACCCATAAAACGTAGACAAATAGCAGATTGAATTAGCACCCAAAACCCTACCATTTGTTGTCTTCAAGAAACACATATGAGGCGGGTTGACACTAACAAGGTTAGAATTGAAGGTTGGAGTAAGACCTTTTGGGCCTCAACTGATAGAAAGAAGGCAGGGGTTGCAATCATGCTATCTGACAAAGCCAAAGCAAAAATAGACCTAATCAAAAGGGATAGGGAAGGAAAATATATTCTATTAAAAGGGAGTATAGACAATGAGGAAATATCACTAATCAAAACGAATGCACCAAATGGTATAGCATCCAAATTTTTAATAGAGAAACTAGGAGAATTGAAGGAGGAAATAGACAGTAAAACCATATTAGTGGGAGACTTGAACCAACTACTATCAAATTTAGATAAATCAAACCAAAAAATAAACAAGAAGGAGGTAAAAGAGGTGAATTAAATCTTAGAAAAATTAGAGTTAATAGACATATGGAGAAAAATAAATAGGGACAAAAAAGGAATACACCTTCTTTTCAGCACCACATGGCACATTCACAAAAATAGATCATACACTAGGTCACAGAAACATGGCACTCAAATGCAGAAAAGAAGAAATAATAAATGCAGCCTTTTCAGATCACAAGGCAATAAAAATATTGATCAGTAAGGGTACATGGAGAGCCAAATCAAAAATTAATTGGAAATTAAATAATATTATAGTCCAAAATAATTTAGATAGAGAAGAAATCATAGAAACAATTAATAATTTCGTTGAAGAAAATGACAACGGCGAGACATCCTTTCAAACCTTATGGGATGCAGCCAAGGCAGTACTTAGAGGAAAATTCATATCCCTGAGTGCATATATTAACAAATTAGGGAGGACAGAGATCAAAGAATTGTAAATGCAAATCAAAAAACTTGAGAATGAACAAATTAAAAACCCCCAGAAGAAAACCAAACTAGAGATCCTAAAAATTAAGGGAGAAATTAATAAAATCGAATGTGACAGAACTATTGAGCAAATAAAAAAGACTAAAAGCTGGTACTTTGAAAAAACAGACAAAATAGACAAAGTACTGGTTAATCTAATTTAAAAAAGGAAAGAAGAAAGGCAAATTAACAGCATTAAGGATGAAAAGGGTGATCTCACCTCCAATGAAGAAGAAATTAAGGCAATCATTAAAAACTACTTTGCCCAACTATATGGCAATAAATATACCAATCTAGGTGATATGGATGAATATTTACAAAAATATAAATTGCCTAGACTAACAGAAGAAGAAATAGATTTCTTAAATAATCCCATATCAGAAAAAGAAATCCAACAGGCCATCAAAGAAATTCCTAAGAAAAAAAATCCCCAGGGCCTGACGGATTCACCAGTGAATTCTAAAGAGCTACATGGTAAGGGGAGGGGAAGAATACAATTATTATAAGAAGGAAAGGAAGTGAGTGGTGATGGGTAATATTTAAATCTTACTCTCAGTGGAATCAATTCTTGGAGGAAAGAGCATCTTACCTTATAGGGAAGTTGAGAGGGAAAAACGCAAGAGGGGAGTGGGGTGGGAAGTACCTAAAGAAAGGCAAAGACAGCAGAGAAGGAATTTAATAGACCCTAAAGAAAAATAAGAGAGGAATAAGATGGGACAGGATGGGAAGTCAAGTAAAATGAGGATGGGTATTAGGGGGATTTATTAAAAGCAAAGCACTGGTGTAGAAGGAGATCTTGAAAGAAGAAAGGCAGGATTCAGAGAGGAAATCAAAATGATGGGGAGTATATAGGTGGTAATCATAACTCTGAACTCACTCATAAAACAGAAGCAAATAGCAGAGTGGATGAAAAACCAAAATCCTATCATATGTTGTCTACAAGAAACAAAAATGAGTCAGGTAGTCACACGCAAGGTAAAGGTAAAATAATGAAGCAAAATCTATTGGGCATCAACAGAGCAAAAGAAGGCAGTAGTCACAATCATGACATCTATCAAAGCCAAAGTACATAGATCTGATGAAAAGAGATAGGAAAGGTAATAACATCCTGATAAATGACAGTATAGGCAATGAGGGAATATATCAGTACTCAAAATGTATGCACCAAATAGTATAGCATCCAATCTTTTAATGGAGAAACTATTGGAGCTTAAGGAGGAAATGGATAGTAAAAACATACTTGTGGGAGACCTGGACCTTCCTCTATACTATCTAAATGAATCAAATAAAAAAACTATATAATAAAGAGTTAAGAGATGAGAATGAAATATGAGAAAAATTAGAGTTAATTGATATATGGAGAAAAATAAAGAGGGGTAAAAAGGAATATATCTTCTTTTCAGCAGCACATTGTACATTCACAAATATTGATCATGTAATAGGCTTAGAAACATTGCACACAAATACAAAATGCAGAAATAATAAATGCAACCTTTTCAGATCATAATGCAATCAAAATAATAATTAGTAAGGGTACATGGAGTGGAAAATCAAAAATTAATTGGAAATTAAATAATTTGCTTCTCCAAATTGTTTGGTTAAAGAAAAAATCATAAAAACAATTAATAACTTAATTGATGATAATGACAATGATGAGACATTCTTTCAAAATCTATGGGATGCAGCCAAAGCAGTACTCAGGGGGAAATTTATATCCCTGAGTGCATATATTAATAAATCAAAGAGGGAAGAGGCAAATAAATTGGGCATGTAAATTAAAAAAAAAACTATAAAGGGAAAAAATCTAATATTCACAGATATAGACAAGTAGGATTTCTAAAAATTAAAGGAGAAATTAATAAAATTCAAAGTGAAAGAACTATTGAATTAATAAATAAGACTAGGAGTTGGTATTTTGAAAAAGCAAATAAAATAGATAAAATACTGGTTAATCTAATAAAAAAGGAAAGAAGAAAACAAAATTAACAGTATCAAAGATGAAAACAGTGACTTCATCTGTAATGAAGAGGAAATTAAGGTAATTATTAAGAATTATTTTGCCCAATTATATGGCAACAAATATGGCAATCTAGGTGATATGAAAGAATATTTACAAAAATATGAACTGCCTAGATTAAGAGAAGAGAGAATAGAATACTTAAATAATCCCATATCAGAAATAGAATTGAAAAAGCCATCAAAGAATTCCATAAGCTATCTGTTGGTGATGGAATACTATTGTGCTAAAAGGAATAGTGAACTGAAAGAATTCCATGGGAACTGGAATGACCTCTAGGAATCAATGCAGAGTGAAAGTAGAAGAACCAGGAGAACATTATACAAAGAGACAGATACACTGTGACACAACTGAATGCAATGGACTTCTCTACTAGGAGAATTGCAATGATCCAGGACAATTCTGAGGGACTTATGAGAAAGAACACTATCCATATCCAGAGAAAGAACTTTGGAAGTAGAAACACAGAAGAGCAAGTGCTTGATCATATAATTTGATGGGGATATTATGGGGGATTCAGACTCTAAATGATAACCCTAGTGCAAATATTAAGAAAATGTAAATAGGTCTTGATCAATGAAACATATAAAACCCAGTGAAATTGCTCATTGACTCTTGAAGGGGATTGGAGGAGGGGAGGGAAAGTACATAAATCATTTAATCATGGAAAATATTCTAAATCAATTATTTAAATAAGTAAACTTAATTTTAAAAAATGGCTCTGAGATATGTAAAAATTAAATTATGTCTCTAATAATAAAAATATTATATTTTATGAGGTTTATTAAGGATTATTAGAAATCAAGGAATAAAAAAGATACAAAATAAAAACCACGTACCTATGGCTGATCAGTTCATTCAAAACTGTAAGAGTTAAAATTTAGGGGAAACTAAGGCAAGGTAGAAATTAGTTTCTTTGCAAGGAGTATTATATTTTTAGAGGTTTAATTAAAGATTAAGAATTTAAGAATATACAAGTAAGAAAAGCACATGTGAAGGAGGGCTGAGTGGCCCAATTCAACCTCACCTACATCAAGACCCATATCCTTTCAAGCAGAAACAGGGAAGACCTCAGTAGGCTTTTACAATTAGTTAAATAGAACTTTTGATCCCATCCGGGTGAGGATCTCAATGAGATTATAAAGCATTCTGGGAGCCAGAGCAAGGACTTCTGGGTTTTGGAGTCCAGAGTTCAAGTCTCCATTTTTACATCCCTCGTATGATCCTCTGGGAAAAAGGGTTTTTTCCCAAAGGATCATGAAAGCATAATCAACCTAAAGATTACAATAAATTGAGAATAAGAGGGGAAAAAACAATAATTGCTGGACGCATTGACAAAAAGCCAGTTAGGGGGAAGTCCCCTTTGGCATGAAAGTATACATACAAATAAATGTTAATTAACTACACCCAAAGTTCATTCTTGTGCAGCTTTTGGTCTGAAGGCTTCTTCATGGTGTCTTCTCCAACAATTCAGTTTCTGGATTCAGAGAGGTATCATCTTTCTTTACCTAAAATTCTTCTCAAAAGGAATTTAAACTTTGTAATTTAAAATGATATTTTTACACTTCCCTGTTAAAAGGGTGATTGAAAATACAGGATCACTTAGGGATGCATGGCTGAGGTATGAGGTATATGAATCAATTGGTAAGAGAAATTAAAAAGACATCAGAAAAATCCAAAAGAAAAGAATGAAAAATTTCTGGATTAAAATATAGACTATTAAAGTGTTATGTGTAAAAATTCCAAGTAAAAGAAAAGTAAATCTATAACAGGTCCTAGAATTAGGGCCCAATTAAAATGATCTAAGCAATGATGCATTTATCCAGTCAGTAGTCAGGACTACAGAAAGTTACCACACTATGAAAGACAGAGAAAAAGGGACCAGATTATAGAAGCCAGGTAGGAGCCAAGGTTTGGGATACTCATCTGTAAGCATTTTCAGAGTGAGTGTGGACACAAAGAAAGCCTATGTTATAACAAATGTTAAACACAGTAACCTTGAGTCTTCACACTAGGTTCAAAACCTTAGTATTGGCTTAGAAGTGCATCAATCCATCCTGGATTGTGTTTTCTTTGGCCCTGTGCAATGGCTCTTTTGTGTATATCTTGTCCTGGAATCAGACAGAATTATTAAGTAAAGCTTTTACAACCAGTTAAATAGAACTTTTGATCCCACCCAGGTGAGGATCTTAGTGAGATTACAATGCATTCCGGGAGCCAGAGCAAGGACTTCTGGGGTTTGGAGTCCAGAGTTCAATCTCCATTTTTACAAAATCTCAGCACTTAGCTTAGCTTAGCTTACTTGCTACATCATTGCAATGGCAGAGAAGAGAGTGTGGGAGGTGCTACTGCCAGTTAAATACCAAATGTGATCTTGCCTATATGGAGACTCAGGTGAGATTATAGGGAATTCTGGGAAATACCAAGGACTTCTGGTGATTAAAGTCTAGGATTCAAAAATCTCCATTTTTACAGATACTACCTCACTATCAGAATGGCTAATATGACAAAAAGGGAAAATGATAAATGCTGGAAAGGATGTGGAAAATTGGGGCACTTATACACTTTTGTTGGAGCTGTGAACTGATACAGCCATTTTGGAGATTATTTTGGAACCATGTTTAAATGGTCATAATATGATGCATATCATTTGATGCAACAATACATTATAGACCTATATCCTAAAGAACTTAAGGATAGGGTTAAAGGACATACTTGCATAGTTTTGTGGTAGCAACAAACTAGAAACTAAAGTATATACATCCATTGGAGAATGATTGGACAATTTGTGGCATATGATTATAATGCAATGTTATTTCACCATGAGAAAAGATGAAACATGATCATCACAAAAATAATTCCAAAAAAGTGATGCAAAGTGAAGTGAACAGAATTTTGTACACAGTAATAGTGATAAAGGAAATAAATCAGATATGAATTACTTAAATATAATTAGCAGTGTAAGGATCCCAGACAACCCAAGGGATTCATGACAAAAAAGACTATATAAAGCTACAGAAGGAACTGATGAAATTTGAGTGCAGATTGAAGCATTCCATTCTTTATTTTATTTCATCCAAGAGTTTTTCTTTAGCATAAGTGTTTTGTACCTTCTTTCACGACAAGATAACATGGAAATATGTGCTATATAATAATACAAGCACAATTCATATAATTATTATCTGTCATCTTGGGGAAGGAAGAGAGACGAGAGGGAGAACTAGAAACAGATTTCAAAAGTTAGAAAATTATTCAATTTGCCAAAGATTCACCTCCATTGGTAAAGCCTTCAGGAACTTCTGGCACAAGAAGGCATCAGAACAGAACTTTTATAGAATATCTTATTCGTGTAATTTTATCTCTGTGTGTTTGTATGTATGTATATATATATAAATATATGTGAATATATATGCAGTTTATAAATATTTTGTGACATTTATTATATTAATGCATACATTCTTTCATCACTAAGGTATCTAAAAGTATTTTTGTACCCTATCATTTCATCCTTATTGAAATTCTCTTGCATTTTATACTTTAATTATGTATTTTAAAATAATATAAAGCATCAGGTCCTCTGTAAGAGGGAGAAAAGACAGGTAGTAGCTTTTGAAAAAGTCTGGTATGAGATTTGCAGAAGAAGCTAAAAGGAGCTAAAAGAGAGATTCTAGAGTGTGAGGAATACATAAAAGGAGACTCACAGAAACAGTTGGGGGGGAGTGTTCCTGTCTCTTTGAGATTTTTGAAACTATCTCTTCTTGACATTGGTCTGCCCAAAAGGAAGGTTGTCTGACCTTTTTGGGGAAGTAATTGGTTCCTCTTTTCTGTGATTCTGCCATCCAGTTATTGAGTCATTGAGTGAGATATCCTGTCAACCTCATCTTTACTGTAGTCAATCAATTTAATTACTGTGGTCTGGTGCCATAAGGATAGCCCAGAGACCTGCCTGTGAGAGGGAGGCTGCTGCCATTTTGGCTCAGGTCCCAAGAGGGCGAATTCCTTAGTTACCTCACTCTATCTGCTACTGATGAACTATAACTCTTCAAATATCAAAATTGAGGACCAGTTTAGACCAGAAAGCTAGATAGGAGGTTTCTAACCAGACAGAGAGTGTAATTGAGGCAGCATCAATATCAAGAAGATGGTTCTCTAAGGGGTCCTTAGATTTTGGGAATAAAGTTAGAGGGAAAATATTAGGGTCACCTATTCCCTGGTTCTCCATCCCTTACTGAGTTAAAGAAAGTGAAATAAAACAATTTACTGTTTTATATAATCAAGTAGGAGTCAGATTGCATCTCAAATTATCATACTGCAGGTGAGGCTTATCATTTGGGCCTACAGCGAGTTATCATTCACAACCTGGTTCAGTACTGGTCCAAACCTTTTGTCTCAAAAAATTTACCAGTATTTCACTTCTAACTATCACCTCTACATATACATGTAAAATTCCTTTAACTGATGATGCTGTGCATCTAAAGGAGTCACAGAGTTACCTTGGTGACACTACAGAGACAAATAATTTTCAACAGCATAAGTTTCAAACCACTGTTCCTCCAGTAAGCTTTTGTGCAGAAACACCTTATTAAAAATTCAAATATCAACCATCTTTGTAATTTCTCTCCAATTACTTTCCAGGGAGAGGTTCATTTATTATGAACCAATTAATGAAAAGCCCATGGCGAAGAATGGATGAGGTGATTTAGTGATTCATTTTTTGCAAAAAAAAAAAAACCCAAACAAACAAAAGAATGATAACAATTTGCTGAGCCTGAAAGTATGACTATTGGAATATTTTTTCAAAATAGATTTTCATCAAATCTCTAGTTTTGAAATACATTGATACCATCAAATCCCACCTTATATTTTTTATTTTAATTTTTTTCCAAATTAAATGACAATACATTTTAATATTAATTTTCTGACATTTTGCAGTCCATGTTCCCTCCCTTTCTTCTGATCCTCTCCAAAGAGGCAGATAATGATATAGATTTTGCATATATTATAATTTAATGCATATTTCCATGTTTGTTCTGTTGTGAAACATGCCACATATTGCTTACATAAAAAAATCATGAATGAAATAAAGTGAAGGATGATATGTTTCCATCTTCATTTAGGCTGGTCCATTTGTTCCTTCTGTTTGGGTGGATATCTTTTTTTTTCCTTCCAAGCCTCTTGGAGTTTTCCTGTATCCCTGCCTTGTTGATGATGACTGTCATTCACAGTTGATCACCATACATTGTTGTTAGGTTGTACAATATTCTCCTGGTTCTGCTCACTTCACTTTGCATCACATAGAACTCTTTCTAAGGTATTTTTGTGAATATTTTGTTTGTCATTTCTTATAGCCCACCCTATATGTTTATAACTCTTTCATATTCTTGATGTACTTGTCAACTATGAATGAAATTCACTGAACCACTTGTAGCTATAATCCTTGATTGAGAATAGTACTATATATGACATGTTATTTAGGATTAATTTTCAAACTGTCTCATTAAATACCACTAAACTATAAGTACTTGGCAAATATTTTTGTAATAACTTTTCCAAGATCACAAAAAAATATAATTTGCTAGAAGCCCAATATGTGACAATTAAATTCAATCTATCAAAAATTATGGAGAATATGACCTTTTCTTTCTACTTAAGTTCTATACTTGGCTCTAAGATTAATTGTTTATGTGATGTTAAGACAATTATTTTAATTTGCTTATGTCTCAGACTCCTCTTGTAAAATGAGAGTGTTCAACTTAATGATCTTTAAACATTTTTTCTTTCTTCCCCAGTCCAATTTTTTTTTCTTTAAACTTGCTTCCTTTTGACAAAATCTCTCCTTTAAAACAAACGTTATCTCCCCACCCCTGGGATTTTGTACATTGAAATAGAGCTCACCCTATCAATATCTCACAATTTGCCACCATTCCCTCTATCATCATTTTTCCAACCAATGCCTGTCCCCTCTTCTCCATGCCTCACACTTTCAACCTGATAGTTATCTTCTATTCCTTTTTCTCCCTTCCTCCCATATCCTGTTTATCTTCATCTCATATTGACTGTTATAGCTCTCCTTTTATTCATTACCATAGACTACTTGTTGGTTTCCTTTTTTTGCCTCTGTGTGAAATTGATATGAATCTGTCTCTGTCTCTGTGTGTCTCTCTAGGTGTCTCTCTCTTTGTCTCTCTCTGACTCTCTCTTTTCCTTTCTCTCTCTCTCTTTTCCCTTCCTCTCTATTTCCATTTCTCTCTGTCTGTCTGTCTGTCTGTCTCTGTCTGTCTGTCTGTCTCTGTCTGTCTGTCTCTCTCTGTCTCTGTCTCTCTCTCTCCCACCCCAATATAACTTATACACTGCTGCAAAATTAATTTTCCTCTATCAATGCTTACCTACTGAGACATTAAAGTTGTTACAGACTAATATTTTATCATTTCTCCACTATCCAACTCTTCCACTGTGCTCCAGCTTCATTTTTCATTACTCCAAAACCATGCATTATTCATTCTGCACATACCTTTGTAGCTTTCACTTCTCTCTCTTTGGAGACACCATTTTCCTTTTTAGTGTGTTTTCTTTTTTATTTTCTTTTTTCATCACTCACTATATTTTTATTTTTAAAAACTCAGTTTCCAAGTGTCCATCTTTCAGGAAATCCTCCATGATTAATTCTTCTCATGCATTCTGATTTCTTTATTTCCTATGTTGCCTCCACACTTGTTTCCCTTTTATTCTGTTATTTTCTATACTCATTAGCTTCCTGTTTCAAAGTTACTCAAAAGATCAGCTATTTGGAGAACCATTGACAATGTACCTATAATATACACCATTGGAATACCTGAAAGCCACATCAAGGATATCATACCAAATGTCCTCTTCCCTTTATGGTGCCAGAATTTAGAGTTTTTCAACTAATACCTTCCTCTCAGGCATTCTTTCTAGAATTCCTCACTTGGCCATGACATCCACTCAGAATCTTGGAACTTAACATTCTATTTAATCTTGAAAACCCTTTGTCACAATCGTTCATGAACCTTTCATTGCTCCTTCCATATAAATTTTGATTAAGAGACACTGGGCTTGTTGTTCCAAGTAAAAGATATTCCATATCCCAACATTAGACATTTTCATTGGCTGTCACCCATTCCTGAAATCTTCTTTATTTCTACTGCTTGGCTTCAGTTGCTGGAAGTCTCACCTTCTACAATAAGGCTCTCCAAGTCTCTGTTATTCTTTAGTGTCTTTTCCCTGAAATATATCCAATTTATGCTGTAAATATTGTGATCATATCTAATTATTTGCATATTATCTCCCACAGTATACTGTAAGTTCCTTGTAGATTAACAGGTTTGGTTGTTTTATTTATTTATTTTTTGGTTTGGTGTATGTATTTAGGTATGTGAGTATCTGTCTGTGTCTATGTGTTTGTGTGAATTACCAGTATGTATCACAGTACCTGAAACACATTTGCTTAATTGATTAATGGTGACAACATGCCTATATATATATATATATATATATATATATATATATATACATATATAAATATAGACATATAGACATATAGACATATGTATATATCTCAGTTGGAAGGGAATTAAGATCATCTAGTCCAGTTCATATCTGAATAAGAATACCATCTACAATATATATGACTATGTGGATTTTCAATGAAGTCTCCTTATAAGGATGAATCCATTACTTCCTAAAATGCCATTCTGTGTTAGAGTAGTTGAGGAATATTTCCTTAGTGGAAATATAACTTCTCTAAATTCTACCCAAGATTCTCACACTCAGGGACCAAGGAGAACATTTCTGATCACTCTGTTTTGACTATCATCTAAACATTTTAAGATACTTATATCCCCATGACATCTTTCCATCCTCCAAGGACCTCATATATTCTTTTGTTCCAAGATCTCAAGAACTTTCACCCTCTTGGTTGCTTGTCTCTGAGCACTTATTTTCTAAAATAAATCATCCACAACAAAACATAATCTAGTTGTGGCTTGACTGGAATAGATTACACTGAGACCTTATTTTGGACACTATGCTTCTCAAAAGTCATCCTAGGAGAGAATTAGCTTTGTTGGCAACACTGTCACTATTTTGACATAATTGAGTTTTCAATACACTAAAATCTCTTATAGTTTTCAGATTAAATGCTTTCTAACAACTTTTCCCTTTACTTACCCTCATGAAACATTTTTTACATAATATAGGACTTGTTAATTTCCATTAATTTCAACTTACTAAATTTGGTCAAGCTTCTGACTTTTATGAAATATTTGTGGATCTTGACACTGCCATCTAATTCTTTAGTCATCCCTTATAGCTTTGTGTAACCTACAAATGATACATCAATTCTACCTTTTCCTTTATCCAAGTCATGGGTAAAAATAGGTTAAATAATAGAGGCAAGAAGATAGTCCTAGGTCACTGGCTGTATAGAATCTCAAAATTGGAAGAGACTTTAAAAACGACTTGCTCTAACCTTTTTTTTTTTAATTTGAGGAAAATAAGAGTCAGAGTGAGAGGCAGTTTAGTGTATGTAGTAGATTTGATGTCAGTATTACTTTTAAATTCAGTCTTGGACACAAAGTTGTGTCAAGTCATTTAATTTTTCTGGGTCACAGTTTCCTTATCCCTTAAAAAGGAGGAGTTGGATGTAAAGACCTCTAATGTCCCTGTATCTCCAAATCTATGTCCTCTAATGATCACTAGGCCTGTTAGGTTGCATGTAAACTACACATGACTAGATGAATTTCAATGTTCCTTCAAGCTTTAAATCTTAATATCATAGACTCTTTGAGTTATAAAGGGCTACTTAATTCAACCCATAACTGTAAAAGAATTCCCATCTACAATAAAACTAAAAGGTGACCATTGATCTTTTTCCTTGAAGACCTCTAGTAAGAGAAAGCTAAATATATTTCTAGGGAGCAAAATCTACTTTTGGATAGTAGTAATTGTTAGGGATTTTATCTAGCTGAAATTTGCCTCCATGAAACTTCCAGTCATTGCTCCAAGTTCTAGGCTCTGAGCAAAGAACAATGCAGATTTCTCACTATCTTTCACACAGTATCTTTAAATACTTGAAGATGATTTCCTTGTTACCTCCAACTGGTAGAACTTTGGCATTCCCTAACAACATTGCTATATTTTGGTATAATCTCCATAAGAAAATTATTAGAGAAAAATTTAAGAGTTTTCATAGTTTATTGGGAATTAATGTAACAATTTAGCATTACTTATCTTTACTCCAGTAATAGAATGTCAGGTTAAGTCATAGTCACTCATCATTACTCTCCCTCTTAGATAACTTTCTCCAGTCCCTGCAGATACCTATGGAGCTTCTCCCATAGAAAAATATCAAGATTTTTGCTGCCGATTACTGAGCACACTTATTACAAATCCTAGCTAAATAACTGACCCCAAATTTTCATGTCTTTTCCCTAGCTTTCTAATATCTTCTATCCAAGACACTGTCAACTCATTTAAGAAGTAAAAAGTAATTCAGTTATTCAAATTTATCTCCTTCAACAATTGGGAAGGATTATTCAAATCACTTACAGTTGTCAGCAATATGTTAAGCATAGGGTCATAAACTAGTTGTTGGCATATCTGAGATTCTCAACAACAGATCTGTGTTCTTTCCACTTAAAAACAAAGAACTGTCATTATTTGTTATATATGTCTGTCTGTGTGTGTGTATTGCCAGACGTCAGAAACAGAATTTGTTTAATAATTTGTTTAGTGAATCTATCATAAGTTTGCCAAGGAATTCTCCTAGGAATTGAGTTCAGAGAACAGTGATGAAGAGTAGGCTGGAGAAAGGGCTTTAGGGGACAGAGAATTAATCATATCTTACTTCTAGCCTAAGAATCATTTTATAATCATTTCTATAACCAAGAAAAGAAACCCAAATATTTTATCCTCTTTGGCTCATCTGCTCATAGAGTTTCTAGTGTCCTTTACCCTTCTTTAAACATATGTTGTTTTATCCTGGGAAATGTAAAGGTATAACATTTGAAATTCAACTAAATTAATCTTCTCTCCAGGATTAATGGATAGACTTGGAATTTCCTTATCACTCTCATTTTGAAAATATTTTCTTTCAGAGTAGAGCTGATTAACTGGTAAAAGATGATTAGAGAAATAGAGACTTACTTAAGTAAGAAGAGCTGCTTATTGTCTATGATGCATAAATACCACATGCCTTTTAATGTTAAGAACAAAATTATCTAGCTCAGTAGAAACTAAAAGAGAAGATTAATGAAGTAATATCTACAACTGCAGTTTGAATAAGATCTTGTATTGCTTGAGGTCTTCAAGTGCAACTTGTTAAAAATAATAATTAATACTTTTAAATATCTACTAATTTGCCTCTATTTCCAACCTCAATACCTTAATACATAGTAAGTATTTTAAAATATTGAATGAATAAATAAAAGAAAAGAAAAGAACTTCTGGTTTTAACAACAAATGAAATAATTCCTTTGCATGCAGATCTCTCTCTCTCTCTCTCTCTCTCTCTCTCTCTCTCTCTCTCTCTCTCTCTCTCTCTCTCTCTCTCTCTCTCTCTCTCTCTCTCTCTTTCTCTCTCTCTCTCTCCAACTTTCTCTCTGTTTCTCTGACTCTCTCTCCATCTTTCTCTCTCTGTGTCTCTCTTTCTAACTCTCTCTCTCTGTTTCTCTCTCTGACTCCCTCTCTTTCTCTGTCTCTCTCTCATTCACACACACACACACACACACATACACACACACACACACACACACACACAAGTAGTGAACACACAAAAATAATCTCCAGGATAAAGAGAACAGTACCTCTCTTTTCAGTCCCTAGCTCTCTATTCAGTCCCTAGATCACAAATAGTTTTTTTAAAGCTTCATGGAAAAAGAGAGAAATGTTAGAAATTTTATCAAAGAACACCTTTTGATATAAAATAGCATAAACCAGTGAAAATGCTATATACCATCATCTGACTCCAAGCTGATTAATAGGAACAGCGATTAAAACAGTACTTTCTTTGGTCCAGGGACTCTAGCAAAGCAAGTAAGCAACTTCCCTGCAACTGAGAATCTGAGAGTTGCTCACTGCCCTGGGATGTTAAATGACTAGTCCAAAGTCATAGAGAAAGGATATATCAGACAGTGAACTCAAACCCCAAGACTACTTAACTTCTAAGTCATCTTTATTACAATATATTCTCATGTGATTATAAGAGAAATATGGCTTTCTTTCAAAAAAGGCATAGAGATTTTGCCATTAGACTCAGAAGACTCAGCTATTTGTGCCTTATCAAATATAATGCCAGTTAATGCACAAAATGGAAATGATAATTCAAACATTTTCTTAAAACTCTATGTCAAATTATTTTTCATCATTCCTATCTTTCTAAAACAAACTTTACTATGTCTGGATTACTTCCTATTTTGCCTATAATAGTTGCTCATAGTATCACTGTTGTCATTCCAATACCCATCTTCTGATCTTTACTTCTACTCTCAGAAGAATGAAAAAGTTCATCCCAACTTTCTATGAAGATTTTTAAAAATTCCTCCAGTCTTTTCTTACCCTCTACACTATCTTCACATTCTCTTTTATTATAAGGTTCTTTTATTTATTTATTTTTGTATTCAGACCTATTCAGGTTTCCCTATCTAATATAAAGTATAGAGTAAGGGGTAAGTGAAGGATACCATTTCTTTAAGTAATTGCTTTACATTGCCAATAAAAAGTGGAAATGAATTAAATAAAATACATAATGTACTCTTTCACAAAGGCAGCCTGCATCATGAGTCTTTCAATATTTTTCCCCATCATATGTCTTTTCAGGAGAGTTGAGGTGAAATGACTACTCAAGTTGACATCTTTAGTAAATCACTAGATATTCCCTTATGCAGAGAGAAGCAAATAAATAAAAAGAACACATTATTATTCAAATTTATAAGAGAAATAGCAACTCTTTAATTGATAAAATGGTTAAAGGATGTAAACAAGAAAAACTATTCCAAATCAGTAATAAACAGAAAAATAGCATTTGAAGTCACACTGAGGTCATATGTGACACCCATCAAATTGACAAGGTTAAAAAAGGAAAATGATAAAAGCCTGAAGTGCTGGGCAAACTCAGCCATATTAATGTACTGTTGGAGCTATGAATTTTTGGCCCAACTAATATGGAGAGCTTTGGAAATATGCCTCAAAAGTTATTTAGTTATGCTTATCCTTTGAACCAGAGAAACAATGAAAATATCTATTTCCCAAGAAATCAAAAAAGGAGGAAAAGAATTTATTTGTATAATAATAACACTTTTAATTTTGTTAGGAAAAAACCTGGGAATTAAGAGAGTACTCATCAAATAGGGAATGTTTGAACAAATTATTCCACATGAATGTAATGGAATATTGTTCTTTGGGAAATAATGAAGGGGATAATTTTAGAGATAGCTGAGAAGATATATGGCCTGATGCAGAGTGAATTGGGCAGAACCAGGAAAACAAATCTTATTAAAACAATGTTGCAAATATAAAAAAACTGAAACACAATAATTCTAATCTAACCAAGCACCAACCAGAATTCTAGAGAATCCATGACAAAACTGGCTATACATTTCCTGATGATGGCGATGGACTTAGAGTGTAAACTGAGAAATATGGTTTTTGGTTATGGCCAATGTAGGAATTTGATCTGACTAGACATTTTATAAGATACCCCATCTTCCTCACCCCCACCCCATTACTGTAAATGTCTTATAATATGTTGTTTTCTATTTAGTATTTTTTTTCAACAATGTCACCAAAAGTTCTTTCCTCATCTTTCTTTTTCCCACCTTCTTCCTTCATGTTCTTATCCAAATCCATGGCTTTATTGATCATCTACATGCTGTTGATTTGCAAAACTCCAGCCCAAAAAACTTTGCCCTTTCCTACTTCTCTATTTTTATAACACCACAGTCCGTTCCTTCCAATTAAAACTTGAAAAACACCTTGCCTTCTTATTTACCCTCAATACTACATCCATTGGAGGTTGTCAATTCTACTTCTGCAAACTGTCATAATAACTCTTGGAACCACACTAGTTCAGACTCTTTTCACATCTATGACATCTATTAGTTTCATCTATATGCCTCTATAATCTATACTTTGCTCTCCAGTCTGAATTACCTTCTTAATGACTTGCTATGATCAAGATACTCCTTTACTCAAAACATAACTGTTTATTGTTTATCAAAACTTAAATTTTCATTCTTATATTCAGCACTCACCCTAATTGGGCTCCAACCTACCATTCTTGTTTCATGTCATTCTATTCTCTTAAATGTATTCTACATTTTATTCAAACTAACAGTTCTTGTTATCCTTTGTTATTGTCCTGCCTTCTCTCATCCCTGACTTACTGATAACCTGCCCCCACCACAAACCATAATAATGTACTAAATGTGAAGAATCTGTGGTTTTTGCAGTTTAAAAATCTAAGGTATTGATAGTATTAGAAAGGTGACTATACAAAAGTCTTGGGATTTCTAACTGCATAAAATATTTTAGGTATGGAAAATCTGCCCGTCAATATCAATCACTACTCAAGTACAAAATTATGAATAAATTCTAGTGAGTTGCCTAGAGCACACAGAAGTTACATGGCTTGTGTAGGGTCATATAGGTTGGAAGTGCCATAGCCAGAATTTGAATGCCAGGCTTCTTGATTCCAAACCTTCTATATTATAATTCATCTAAATCATATTGCTACCAGTTAAAATACATGGTTAGTTTTTTATTTCTCCTTCATCATTCTTTATATTCAAACTATTTTAACAGGAAAATAAAGAAAAATCTATCGATATTCCTGAAATCAGTATAGCATTCAACACCCAGTACATTGACATTTTATTTAAACATCCTATCAGGATGGTCTATGAAGAAAATGTAAAGCTCTCTTTACCTCTTGCCAAATAGAAGCAGAAGATAGAGATGGACTACGGGAAGTATATGGGAAGGCGAGTGCTAGAGTAGCATCTGTGAAGCAAATAGATTGAAGAAGAAAGATGCATATGAATGAGGAATCAATACCTGAGAGATACTAAGCTCTGGACTAGACTCTCAAGGTAATATGAAAACATATGTTGCGTTACTTTATTAATCTTTTGTTAAAGTTTTTTTTCTTTTTTTTTAAATTTTATTTGATTAATTTCAAACATTATTCCTTGGTTACAAAACTCATTTTCTATTCCTCCCTCCCCTCACCCAACCCCTCTCATAGCGGACATGCAATTCCACTGGGTATTACATGTGTCCTTGATCAGAACCTATTTCCATGTTGTTGGTGTTTGCACTAGGATGATGATTTAGAGTCTACATCACCAACCATATTCCCTTGACCCATGTATTCAAGCAATTGTTTTTCTTCTGTATTTTTACTCCCCCAGTTTTTCCTCTGAATGTGGATAGTGGTTTTTCTTGTAGATTCCTCCAAGTTGTTCAGGGTCACAGCATTGCCACTAATGGAAAAGTCCATTACGTTCGATTGTGCCACAGTGTATCAGTCTCTGTGTACAATGTTCACCTGGTTCTTCTCCTCTCACTCTGCATCACTTCCTGGAGGACATTCCAGTCTCCATGGAATTTCTCCACTTTATTATTCCTTTTAGCACAATAATATTCCATCACCAACATATACCACAATTTGTTCAGCCATTCCCCAATTGAAGGGCAGCCCCTCATTTTCCAATTTTTGGCCACCACAAAGAGTGCAGCTATGAATATTCTTGTACAAGTCTTTTTCCTTATTATCTCTTTGGGGTACAAACCCAGCAGTGCTATAGCTGGATCAAAGGGCAGACAGTCTTTTATCACCGTTTGGGCATAGTTCCAAATTGCCCTCCAGAATGGTTGGATCAATTCACAACTCCACAAGCAATGAATTAATGTCCCAACTTTGCCACATCCCCTCCAGCATTCATTACTTTCCATAGCTGTCATGTTAGCCAATCTGCTAGGTGTGAGGTGGTACCTCAGAGCTGTTTTATTTGTATCTCTCTGATTATAAGACAGATTAATATTTCTAAATTACATTGTCTAGTGTCATTGTTCAGTATCTTTGATACTGGTATCTTCAATGTTTACCTATACTTTAAATGAAAGCATTCTTATAAAATCTAAAAATGACAGGACAGGAAAGGATAGTTAATTTGCTAAAAGACAGATATATAACTCAATTCAACAAATATTAATTACTTACTATGTATATCATTGTAACTATTAGAGACACAAAGATAACTTATAAAGTTTCTGCTTTAATAAACTTGTATTCGACTAGAAGACCCAGGATGGGATAGAGGATAATGTGGGATATAGTAGAAGGTACTGTGTGGTGAAGATCTTTCCATAATTCAGTAAGAGATGAAAGGAATCAGAGAAGAAAGAGACCAGAGGAAAAAATTGTAAGAAAAGTTCTAATATTAACTGTTTCCTTACCCAGATGATCCTTGTCCCCATTGACCTTCTTTCTGTATGCTGAAGTTAAGAGGTTCATCACCATTGGCTGAGATGGGTGAGACCGATGTGACAAGGGAATTTGTGTTTTGATTTGATCAATTAGAGATTTGGACTTCCCTTCCATTTGTTCTGAATTTGGGTCAATCAGTGACCAGGGAATTGATTCCAAATGCACTGTTCTTCTAAGTGGTACCAGATTAATTGAGGAACTGTGATTGGTTCCTGGAGGGGTGATATAGGAGAGCTAATGGGTGAAAGGAACAGCTTATAAAGTGAGACCCTGCAGAAGCCAGGTGTTTTTTTTTTCTGATTTGAGATTCTGAGATAGACTATGGAGTGTTAGCTTTACCTCCTTCCTGCATTTTCCTCTCTCACTATCTTTACCTTGCTAGAATAAATCTACTAAAGCTACTAACAGCCTCATGACTTAAGAATCAATTTCTATATTTGTCAAACCCATTCTAACCATTAAATTGAGAAAAAAAATTTACTATTCCATTTCCACTGTTCTTAAGGCCCTCCAATAAATGGAATATCCAAGGAGCACGGGTTCAGTGAAGACTTGGTTTCTGCTGAGAGGTCCTGTTAAGGCCCAGTGGGTGCATGAAATAGCTGAATGAGTGGCATCCCTTCTCTTGATAGAAGAGGCTTAATAACCATATTCCAAGTGATTATAGGATAGGTGATGGTGAAGATGGCTTTACTGCTGAGGATTTGAACCAAATTGAGTCAAGATGTGAATCCAAATGGGGAACAAAAGAAATGTGGTACTCAGTTCTTTCTGGGAGACCACAATAATGAGGCAGACACAGCTCTTTTTTCTCTATAGAGTTTTAATTTTTTCAAGCATGGATTCCGAATAATATTATGTCTGGGAAACTTCCCATCAGAGTCTTGAATGTAATTTAGAGAATGTTTCACTGCACATAGATTTTAAGAGATTTTGGAGTCAAACTTACTCTATATCAGCCATTAGGAGTGACTGTACATTTGGTGCTTTGGACCCTCTGATGTGTTTTATAGAATGTTTACACATCTAAAAGGTGAGTTCTCTAAGGGAGACTGTCCATCCGATATTTCCCAGAATAACTTCATTTTGGTTCTACCATATACTCTACTGTTAGGTGAGTTTCAGTTGTATGTAACACTGAATAGGAAACAGATCTAGCAGAGAGCAGTTGGATGTCATTGTCAGAAGATCTTTGAGTTAACATTTCAGCTACTCTGTAAATCTGGGCATTCTGAATACTTGAATGTGTGCAGAAGGAGAAGTGAACAACATTTTTTATCAGTACTATATAAAACAAGTGGAAATGCAATTCTTGTCCTGGAGAATAAAAATATTTAAAATTGGCACCATAAAAAAAAGAAAAAGATCCTTGCAGGATTGAAGCTTTGAAGGTGTGAGATGGCTCCTTCTTCCTCCAGTGACTGCACTGACTACAAATGCCCCTAAATACTTCTCACTGAAGGTTTATTTATAGAGGAGTAAACTCGCAGTGAATTAATGTGCTCTTGTTTATTATTATGCTATTTCATTTAATGTCTTTTAATGTCTTTTCTAGGAAATAATGGGAGCCTCTTGCTGATGACGACTAAAATATTAGCATAACATTCTTCAAGAAACAAGATGGTTGGGAACAGATAGGTGGCTTAGTAGATAGAGAGCCAGATTTGGAAATGGAACTCAATGGTTCAAATCCTTTCTAAGACACTTCCTAGCTGTGTGACTCTGGACAAGTCACTTAAGCTCCGTTGCCTAGCCCTTACCACTCTTCTGCATTAGAAGCAACATTGGATTGAAGGTAGAATGTAAGGGTTAAAAATAAAGAAGGAAAAGAAACATCAAGACTATCAGCAGAAGCATTAAGTCCAGAGTCTCTTGTTTATATTTTAAGATTCTCCATAATCTTGTTTATTATCATATTTGCCTTAACTTTTTCTCTATACCCATATTCTAGAATTTCTTCATGGTTTATATAAATATGATCTTTACCTTATTACTTTCAAATCAAATATATCAACTTCTTCCCCATTTACTCAAGGTCCCACTAACCTATCTTTCCTTCAGACTATCTACTGCACTTAAAAATGTCATCAGGTTTAATTACATACTAATTGTCGGGAGTTTTAGTTTTTTTCCTTTCAAATCTGATAGCATGCTCTATGATGGTAGGGGTAGTGTTATATATTTCTATATCCTCAAAGAGCCCTTCATATTAAGAGTTTAATAACTTTCTGAAGGAATAAATGCAATTCTTTTTCCTACTTGGTGTGTAAAAATACCTGTGCCTGAGGTATTATTTACTTTTGCAAAAAAGCTAACTTGTACCAGAAGATCCCTTGCATTTGCTCAAAAAAAAAAAATAAGTGCATCAAGTTTAATCCCAAAGATAACTTAGATCCAGAAAAAGGAAAAAAAAGGAAGATAGCAAGAATAAAGCAACAACCTGGGAATAAAAATGTACTCTCTTTCTTTAAATATCTGACATGTTTTCTACATTGGATACAATCTGACTTGTCAGATTTGCCTAATTTGTAGTATCATCCTTTACTTTAGGACATACACCAATACCCCAACCTTCCAGGCCACTGTTTCCATAGAACATTAATTCTATTCAGTGCAATAGACATTAAATACCTACTATGTGTGTGTGAAACACTGACAGACTCTAGATATCCCTACCTTCTATTCTGTAAAGTATGTAGAGACATGCAGGGTAAATGGAGCACTGGACTTGGAGTCAGGAAGCCCTCCCTGTTTCAGTCTAGAGAAAATGACTTTATTCAATAGTTTCCACCTCTGTAAAATTAAGATCTTACACTAGACAGCCTCCAAGGTCCCTTTCAGCATTTAATCTTTGATATTATACTTTTCATTGCTATAAGACTTCAAAGTTATTAGAGTATGTTAATGCAATAGCTGCAATTGCTTAGTTCCCATTTTATTTTGGTGAAGAATCCACTTATGAAGCCTCCTGTTGATAAAAGATATTAAACAATAAGATCTATTCCTTTTCTGTGAGTAAATAGAATGAGGGTTGAGATCAGAAGTGGAGCAATATTTGTACCGCTGATTCTGCCTTTACAGATGGAGTACATCTGTAATCTGGCAATCCCAGTACACCAATGGCAAGGAAGCAACTGCTGCTCCTCCTTCTTGTAGCACTGATTGCTCTTTCAAGCATGAACAGCAGCACATTTCATTGAAGTAGGCCAGCCAGTGTGCTTCTTCCCTCCCTGTTCCATTTCCATTTCCCTCACGTACAAATTATTTCTCATCTTGAACCTGAAAAGGTTCCAGGCAAGAATTTCTCACCTGCCAAGATAAGGTTAAAGGTTCAGTTCTTGAACTGCTGAGGAACTGTCAGTATCATGCATATAAATCTTTTCTTTTTCCTTTGAAACACCAGGATTCATTTTGCTGAGTCTTCAAGTCACTCCACATAATGAGTTGGATAGAGTTGCATTTTTAGTGCATTACTGCTATCTGTCCATTAAATGGTACCCTACTAGTCTGAGAGTCCTTGTGCCCAATTTGGCAGAAGCTAACTTAGGAACTGGGGAGAGTTTGGCTTATCACATATTAGCCCCTGCTTGAAACAGGAATCCAGAGTTCATTTGATTAGAAATAACTACAGCCTAGTCATTTGTTCTACAGGCATGCAGACACTGGGAAGCTATAATTACTGTGAATGGAAAGACTCTAAGACTCCCTTCCTGGGGTCATATTCCATCTTAGAATTAACTTCCTTTGGAAATAATGGTCCTAAGTGACTTTCTTCAGACAAGTGGGTAAAGGAGTACTAGGTAGAAGGCTACATAATATTTCATGCTTTGCATGCTGTGAAAATATATAACCTAGAAAAGGGAACTAAATTATTCAGCATTGCCCATGGCTAACATTGTTGTTCTTGATTTCCTATGTTCAAGGGAGCCAGTGGGGCATTGTGGAGAATGTTAACCACTATTCACCATTGTCACTTCTGCTATCACTACAAATATAAAAGACTCACAGTATTGATGCCAAGGTACCATTCAATTTGTCCTGAAATTTTTCTAAAAATTATTTTCATACAGCTTTGCCAACAAGCAGAAATATGGCCATTATCTTTTAAAATAAACGATGAATTTTCTAGTAGTTCTACTATTGCCTCCAAAAAAGTTCATATGGCCATTCCAGTAATTAACAATATATGCTTCCCCTGAGCACATTCAAATTGAGAGAAAAACAAAAGAGAACCTAGTTGCCAATGTAGAAGCAGACATATGCAGCACATTTCCTAAATTCTTCTGTTTTCTTTGCCACAGTCAAAATGATTTGTCACTAATATTTGATAATTTGTAAATTTTTTGCAAGAAAATAAACACACAGACATATTTCTCTTTTCATCAGAAGAGAATAAGACTACGTACATGACATGATGAAATTTCATATTTTCCATTTAGAAAAAAAATCTTAGTAAAGTGGTTATGGATATCATGTGTTCCTATAATGCTATACTTGTGTCTGTGCAATTAATTGATGAGACCATACTAACACAAGATTAGTTCAGGACTTTCAGTAACTGAATTTTCTTGTATGAGATCCAAGACAGACCCATGAGCCTCATCATAGAAAGGTGTAATACATTTTCTAGACCTCTGCTCAATAACTTAAATATTAAATTATTTTTATGAACTCTTCTCTATCGTAGAAATAAACTTAGCTTTATGGCATAATAGGTTCTTTTCTTTGTTCATTGTTATTTTCACAAAAATAGTTCCTCGTATTCTTACTTTCAATTTTATTGATCTCTCCTTTGATTTTTAGGATTTCTAAATTGTTCTTTAATTGGGGAATTGAAATTTGTTCTTTTTCTAGTTCTTTTTAGTAGCATCCCCAATATACTGTTCCATTCCTTCTCTATTTTATTGATGAAAACATTAATTACAGCTTTGACTACTTCCCATGAATATGTTGTCTTTTCATTGTCGTATTCTTTAATGAATTTTTTGATAGTTTCTGTAATCTGTTCTTTGATCCATTGTTTTTTAGGATAAAATTACTTAGTTCCCAGGTAATTCTTAGTTTTTATGTTGCCTTTTGTTGAATATATTTTTATTTCTTCTTTTCCATATTTGATTTAAGGTTTTTATGACCTATTATCTGCTTAATTTTTGAAATTTCAAGTACTGCTGAAAAAATAATATTCCTTTCTCTTCCTATTCATTTTTTTCCAGAAGTCTAACATATCTAATAGTTCTATTTACATCTTTAAATTCTTTCTTATTTTTTGGTTGGATTTATTTATTTCTGAGAAGGGAAATTTGAGGTCTCCCACTAGCAAAGTTTTACTGTCTGTTTCTTCCTGTAACTCATTTACCTTCTTCTTTAGAAGTTCGGTTGCTATGCCATTTGTTGTATTTATGTTTAGTATTGATACTATTCCATTGTCTATGGTGCCTTTTATTAAGATATTCCTTAGCTCTTTTGAATAGATCATTTTTTCTCTTGCGTTGTCTGAAATCACGATTGCTACCCCTGCTTTCTTAATTTCAGCTCAAACACAATAGATTCTGCTCCAGTCTGTTAATTTTATGCTTTTTCTTTCTTTGCTTTAAATGTTTATCTCATATATAGCATATTAGTTTTTATTTTCTAACTAAATCTGCTATCCCTTTCTGTTATATGGGTGACTTCATCCAGTTCACAATTGGATGTTATCACATCCACATGTAATCACAATCACAGTTATGATTACTAATTGTTTCCCTCCATCTTATTTTTCCCATTTAGCTCTCTCTCTCTCTCTCTCTCTCTCTCTCTCTCTCTCTCTCTCTCTCTCTCTCTCTCTCTCTCTCTCTCTTGACACTTTTCTTGTTCACAAATGTTTTCCTTCTGATCATTGCCTTCTCCAATTTGTCCTCATTTATTTACAACCCCCCCTTCCCCTTATTCTTATTTCTCTCCTACTTCCCTATAGGGAAAGGTAAATTTCTACAAATGCCTGAATGGGGGTTTTATTCCAACTTTGAGCTAATTCTGATGAGAATAAAGTTCAAACATTGCCTGCCTAACCCCCCATCTTCTCCTCCAATGTACTGAGTCTTACATGCTTCTTCATACAAGATAATGCACCCCCTTCTATTTCTTCTTTCCTCTTTTTCCCCATGTGTTTTTTTCTTGATATTTTTTTTGAGAAATCAACATATTCCATTCCACTTACTCCCTTTCTTCTTTATATGTATACTCCTTTTCTTTTTTTTACTATCTTCCTAAGGGATAAAGTTCTTAAGTATTTTAAGTATGCTAAGTATCTTGAATACTTCAAATACTCTAAGTGTCTCAAATATCAAAGCTATCTCAAATATCTGATTCATCACCTACCCTGGCATGAATGTATTCTATTCAATCTTATTGAGACCCTTAAATTTTCACTTTGCTGTTTACCTTTTTATCAGTCCTGATGGTTACCTTCAAATCAATAAAATCAGATTGGAAGATAAGTTATAAGTGAAAACATTAACCTTAGTATATGAAGGAGGGCTCTGTCTTCCTCTGATAACTGAGGGAATAAAGAATAGTAGGGTCTTAATAATTTATATCATGATATTAAAATATTTATACAAAGTTCTAAGATTTATTGAGTAATAATTATTACGACTGTACATAATACTCCTCTCACCATGTCCCTGAGTTAAATAGTATCAGCTGTTATTATATTCATTTTCCCATATGAAATAGTTTCAGAGACATTTGATGGCTTGTACATATGTAAATATAATATTTTTTTACTCCATTGTTTGACAAGTTTAAAGGAGTAGAGGAAGGGAGATGAGGGAGTTTATTTAGGAGAGCCTCGGTCTACTAAATAAAATAGGGGAAAAAAAGTCTTTGATGAGTGTAGGATTTGTAGGGAGTGATTGGGGGCTTAAATGGAGTATGGAAGGTTAAGAAGATTTGTTTTGGTGATGTGATGAGTTCCAGTGAGATAAAATAAGAGGATTGCCATGAAATAGTGAGGGTCAAGACCAAGTTATACACCAAACAATACAAGAGATGGAATTAGCCCAATTTCATGATTTTTGTCAGCTGGGAGGAATAGCAATGGAAAAAGTAAATAAGCAAAAACCTACAAGTGACCCAGATTTCATGTTTAGAAGAGAGAAATAGTGAAAGACTGAGGAGCTGAGAGTAAAGGGGAGACTATTATTGAAAGGATGGATTTACTGTGTAAGAGAAAATCAGGCCATGATATTAATAGACTAGGAAAATATGGAAGGACATGATAAAGGGTAAACACAGAAATAGGAGAAATAAAGGAATAGGAAAGGTACAACAGGAACATTTTAGATTTAAATATCTTTGAGATGTAGCAGGTCTTAAAATATGTGTACATTAATGAATAGCTGAAGTAGAAAAGAAAGATCAAAGATTTAGGAGCTCCAGAAACTCTGAGTGTATAACTCTCTAGAAATTTTGAAGATAATGTTTGGAGGATGATGATAGTGAATACATTTTTAGAATTTAGTTCAATAAATTAATATAAGCAGGAGAAAATATAAGCATAACACAATAATCATTATTTCTTTTTAATTTATGTATATGGCATCCTGAGCTTTTAAATACTTATCAATTTTTAAAAGTAACTTTCATTTTTACTCCTATATGACCTCTCTCTTCAGTGAGGTTGGAGATTATGAAGGTATTTTAAAATGTCAATGAGAATAACTGAGAATATTTAGCTGTATAAGAAGCTCAGAAGAGATCACATAATTAGCATCTAACATTTTTAATGACACCCTTGGCTTATATAGTTTATTTCATGGAGGAGACCCAAACACTGCTTTACAAAATATAACAAAACATTATAATCTTACCATCCATCAAAGAAGAACAGTCATCATTTTTGAGTGAATTGTGCAGGCTCCCAATTGCTCTGTGTCAACACCAAAACTACAGAATAATTTAATACTGAAAAAAGAAGCATGTCATGCAGCAGGGAGAATTTACATACTCTTTTTACATAAATAAAAATGGACAAGTAACTTATTTAATAAACAAAATGCTTGCCAAAGTGTCACAAGGTAATTGAGTGATAATTGCCACTTTTTAAAAGTGCTTATCACTTATAAATCAAAATAATTTTGAAATTCAAATTATTGCTGTGCATGTACACTGGGCTTATAACTCTTCTGACCAATAATTTAGCAATAATGTTGATAAATGTCCCTGACCTAAAGTTTCTTCCTGTGATTATCTGTTTTTTCCTTTTGTCAATCTTAAAGGTTGAGAGATCAACTCAACTAAGTCTTGATGTCCAATTTCTTCTTTCTTTAGCAAGTAGGCTTTCAATTATAGCATTTCCAGTGAGTTATCCATTCACTACTAACTCATATTTATGGGAAAAATGACCATAGGATGGTGGGTTCCCACTCTTAAAATCATAGCTCTAAAGTTCCAACGAGGACACGATTAGCTCAAAGCAAAGGAATTTACTGAAATAGCATAGTGTACACATTTTTATATGCCTTGTGGCAATATGATTGAGGAAGTGACATGGGTAATTTCTATTTTAGATTTTATTTTAACTGATAAGAAATAACTAGTGGGTATGATATAAATGAGGAGAACTTTAGGTGAAGTGCCTACTGTGTCTTAGAATTTGAAATAAAGGAAGTGAAAACCAAATAATGATTGACCTGAGCCCTAAATTTTTAAAAAAGACAATTTCAAAAATTCATCACAAAAAGAAGTCACAGTCTCAAGATTTATGATGTTGCAGTGTAAGTCAGACAAGCATTTCTTGAGCATTAAATTTTTAATATATAGGGAAAAAACATTCAAATTAGGAATAAAAAGGGTCACTCCAAATGTAGATTCACAGAAAATTCGCTGACCAATCTTAAAAGATGAGAAGAAAATCAAGGCAGGTCAATTAACCAACAATTATAAATAAATGTTATATGTTAGCATTTAAACACGTTAAGGTATAATAGAATCAAGGAATGTCTGGATATACAATTACTAGATGACTGAAGTAAAAAAATGAAGAAATAAAAGTCATGGGATTTTAGGAGCTCTAGAAACTCTATAAAATAGGGAAAGTAAAAGAAATCATATGATTCCTCGTCAGAATAGATGTAGTGAGAATACTGGATAATGAAGAGAATCTAGAAATAATGTAGGTGATAAAAATCAATGCAAAAAATAAAAGTACTAAAAAATCAAAGAGCAACAATAAAAACATTAGATTTGAATGTGTGAACGAATCCAATAATATGAAAGAGAGTAAGGGAATGGGTAAAAAAAATCAAGAACTTATTTATTTATAAATATATTTGACAAATCCAAGCAGTCAGGCTGCTCAGTGATTACTGCACGTGGAGTCAGAAAAATCTGAATTCAAATCCATCCTTAGACTAACCCTGGGAAATCATGCTTTCTTTCTTCCCCAGGCTCAGTTTCCTTATCTATTTAACAGAAATAATAATAGCACCTGGGTTGTTGTGAGAATAAAATGAGATAATATTCATAAAATGCTTCTGAAATCTTGTAGTTATGCAAACTTAATCATTTTTATTATGTCAAAATAAAAAATATATAGCATCTGTGCATCTCATTTTTACCCTATAGATAGGTACAGGTGACAAGCGAAGAAAATGACAAATGTAGAAGCCACAGAAAAATGGACACATAAATGCATTTTTGATAGATCGGGGAATGGGTACCACTATTCTGAGAAGTAATTGGAAACCAAGATCCAAGTCACTAAAGTATGTATACTTAGCAAATACTTCTTCTAGGTCAATATCCTAAAGGGATCTTTAAAAAAAAAAACAAACAAACAAGGATTCATATCTAGAAAAACATGTATTATAGTTTTTTTTTTTAGTGGTGCAAAACCAGAAACTAAGGGAATACCTACAAATGCAGGAATGGATGTACAAAACATTACTGTGTTTAAAAAGTAGATACGAATGAAATGATTCAGAGTAAAATGAACAGAAGAAAAGAACAATTTATTCAATAATTAAAATATTGAAACAACTGAACATTTATCATTTTTCAGTCATGTTGGACTCTCTGGGACCGCATTTGAAGTTTTCTTGAAAGAAATTTGTGAGTAGTTTGCCATTTCTGGCACCAGCTCATTTTTCAAAGGAGGAAGAGAGACAAACAAGGTTAAGTGACTTACTTGCCCAGAATCACACAGGTAGTAAGAGCCTTAAGAAGAATAATTTTTCCTGATTCCCAGCCCAGCAATCTTGCACCCATCACTCTACCACCTAGCTGCCCTTGTGATCATTTCCACCATGAAAACAGGCAACAAATTGGGTGTCTAGATTGAAGAGTGCTGAAGAATACTGACAAAACTGATCCTTCCTCATCCTACTGATTCTGACCCTCCTCCCACTCACAGTTCAAACCTGTTTTTTGTCCTTTTCTAACTGTTATCCACATCCATATCAACTCTGCTTGTTTTCATCACACTTATTCAGTCCTTCCTTTCATGGTTTACTTACCTGAAAGACCATCTTAAGTGTATGTCTATACTAACTTTCTTTTCATTCTCTCCTTAGCAATCTTTAGCCTGGTTTCCAAAACTCATTATTCAACATCCTACAACTGATCTCTCTGATGCCAAATCAAGAGGTTTTTTCTTAATTCCCATCCTTTTTCACTTTTCTGCAACTTTTGACACCTACTAAATACTGTATGCACGTCTTTCTAGGTGTTTCTGACTCTGATCTATTCTGACTCTTCTAACTATCTTACAACCACTCATCCTTTGATCTTTTGATACATTTTGACCCCAGTCACATCTACTAACTATGGGTGTTGTTCAAGGATCTCTTCTGGGGCGCCTTTTTTTAGTCTATACTATTTTGCTTATTTCAGAAATGCCTGAGGGATTCACTTTTCTTCTCTGTACAGTTGATTCTCAGATTTGTTTGACTAAGCTCGAACTTCTTTCCTGACCTCAAGTTTTGCATTTCCAATGGCCTTATGCACATCTCAAACTTAATATGACGATTTGTGTACATGTCCAAAACTGAACTCATTCTCCCCTTTACTACTCTCTTTTTACCTTTTCTATTACTGTCAAGGGCACTACTCCCTTTACAATAACCAAAGATTTCAACCTAAGTTTCATTCTCCTAACATCTTTTGGGGAAAACCTTCTGCTCTACTCTGACAATGCTACCACCCAGAATCAGACCATTATGCTTGGACTATGCCAATAGCCTTCTGGTTGGTCTTCTTGGCTCAATTCTCACCCTACTTTAGTACATTCTCCACTGGGATCCTAAAGTGATATTCCAAAAGCAAAGGACTTACTATGTCAGCCACCTATTGGATAGACACTATTAGGTCCATATGAACTAGAAGGTGAAATATAAAATATTTTGTTTGGCTTTTAAAGTCTTCCATAAACTACCTTCCCACTTTTCTTTCTTTTTTTTTTTTGAAAATTTTATTTACTCAATTTAGAATATTTTTCCTTGGTTAATAGAAACATATTCTTTCCTTCCCATCCCTCCAACACCCTCCCATAGCCGATTCCCAATTCCACTGGGTTTTACATGTGTCCTTGATCAAAACCTATTTCCATGTTGTTGATGTTTGCACTAGGATGTTCATTTAAAGTCTACATCCTCAATCATATCCCCATCAACCCATGTAATCAAGCAGTTGTTTTTCTTCTGTGTTTTTACTCTCACAGGTTTTCCTCTGAATGTGAATAGTGTTCTTTCTCATTGATCCCTCCAAGTAGTTCAGGATCACTGCATTGCCACTAATGGAGAAGGCCATTACAGCTCCTTTCACTCTGTGTCAATTCCTGGAGGTCATTCCAGTTCCCATTGAATTACTCTATTTCATTATTCCATCACCAACATTTACCACAATTTGTTCAGCCATTCCCCAATTGAATCCACTGTAAAGATTAAAATTTAGGGGAGACTGGAGGCAGGTAGAAATTAGTTTCTCTCTGCAAGGAGTATTATTTTATGAGATTTATTAATGGTCAAGGGTTAAAAAAATACAAACAAGAGAAGCACGTGCTAGGTGGGCCATGAGGCCCACCCAAATTTCATTCATATCATGAGACACGTCTGTTTGCCAGAGGAGCCAGAAAGAGAAGAGCAAAAGCCTTTCCAATCAGGTTAAATACCCCATCTTGATCTGGGCCCAGGTGAGAATTCAGTGATATTACAAAGCATTCTGGGGAAGTGGAGCAAGGACTTCTGGGGATTAAAGTCCTGGATTCAAGTATCCATTTTTACACCCCCCATTCTCCAATTTTTTTGCCACCACAAAGAGAACAGCTATGAATATTCTTGTACAAGTCTTTTTTCCATATTATCTCTTTGGGGTACAAACCCAGCAGTGCTATGGCTAGATCAAAAGGCAGACAGTCTTTTAGCGCCCTTTGAGCATAGTTCCAAATTGTCCACCAGAATAGTTGGATTAATTCACAATTCCACCAGCAGTGAATTAAAGTTCCAACTTTGCCACATCCCCTCCAATATTCATTACTTTCCTTTACTGTCATGTAAGTCAATCTGCTAGGTGTGAGGTGATATCTCAGAGTTGTTTTGATTTGCATCTCCCTAATTATAAGAGATTTAGAGCACTTTTTCATGTGCTTATTAATAGTTTTGATTTCTTTATCTGAAAATTGGCTATTCATGTCCCATGCCCATTTATCAATTGGAGAATGGCTTGATTTTTGTATAATTGATTTAACTCTATAAATTTGAGTAATTAGAACTTTGTCAGAGGTTTTCCTTATGAAGATTTTTCCCCAATTTGTTCCTTTTTTTTGGTTGAATTTTTTTTGTGCTTGTACCAAACCTTCTTAATTTAATGTAATTAGAAGTATTTATTTCATATTTTGTAATTTTTTCCAACTCTTGCTTGGTCTCATAATCTTTCCTTTCCCAAAGATCTTTCATGTATACTATTCTGTGTTCACCTAATTTACTTATAGTTTACTTCATTATATTTAAGTCATTCACCCATTCTAAGTTTATCTTGGTTTAGGGTGTGACATGTTGATCCAAACCCAATCTCTCCCATTCTGTCTTCCATTTACTCCAGCAGTTTTTAACAAATAGTGGATTTTTGTCACAAAGGCTGGGATCTTTGGGTTTATCATAGATTGTCTTGCTGAGGTCACTTACCCCAAGTCTATTCCACTGATCCTCCTTGCTGTCTCTTAGCCAGTACCATAATGTTTTGATTACCACTGCTTTATACTATAGTTTGAGATCTGGTACTGGTAGGCCACCTTACTTCACATTTTTTTTCATTATTTCCCTGGATATCGTCGATCTTTTGTTCTTCCAAATGAACTTTGTTATGTTTTTTTTCTAATTAATTAAAAAAGTTTTTTGATACTTTCATATTTCTCTTAGTATTAACCTCTTTTTTTACCTCTAGTGTTATATCTATACCTATATCTATGTATCTATGTATATATCTATATCTATATCTATATCTATATCTATATCTATATCTATATCTATATATCTTGGTATTTCCTCCTGTACAGTTTGTCACAGTTCCCTCTAAGTATAATTCTTTTAGATACCCAGGTGATAATAACAATTTTTAAGAGTTACTAATATCCTCTTTTCTCATAGGGATACAAATGTAAGGATAATTTTAGGGTTGTGACTTAATCTAAATTAATTTTGGTCACCAGGGAATATCCCAAATAAAATACCCAAGTCAGATGGTAAATTTATGGTGGTTTAATTAATATAGAGGAAAGGAACTAAGGAAAAGGGAGAGGGAAAGGGTGTAGGATTTCTCTGCCTGGCCTGTGCCAGGGGAAGGAAGTTCAAAGTCCTCTGCCATGAGTCTCTGAAGATTAGTGGCTTTCTAAGATGGTAGTGTTTGGAAGGTAAAGGAGAAAGAATCAGCCTAAACTCTGATAGTAGTAGTCTCTCAGTAACCGAGGATGATGATTGTCTTTGTGTGCTTTCATCTCTGATGTAGATGAGTGTGCACAAAAACACTTGTGCGTGAAGGAGGTTTAAGTGGAAAAGTTGATGCACAGGGACAGTCACACTCTCTCGGCGTTGGAAGCCTGGGTCCAGTGGCACGAAAAGTCGTTATACCTGGAGACTTCCTCAGCTGCATTGGATGGTCGTGTTGTCTTTTGTGCTCCAACACGCCCTAAGCACTCCACAGTGCTTTGCTGCGTCGCCCTCTCAACCGTTGAAACTTTTATTGGTTTCTTCTGTCTGGTCAGCCGAAGCAGTCTTCACATGCTGGGTGAGCAAAGCCCTGGTTCACCAGGGGTCAACAACCCCATGGCTACCCTCACAAGGTTTAGCCTGCCTGTCAAAGCCGTTGCCCGGGATGTGACTGCTGCCTCATTCGAGCAGCTACTGGGAGCCACAAGTGAGAGCTGGGTGTCAGGTGAGGGTCAGAGGTTGGAGAGCTGCCCTAGGAAGGCACGACAAGCCCTCCATACCAGAAAATACTACTCCTTCCTGAGCACCCCATACACCCCAAACTCTGATAGAGCTCAGTAAAGATGCCTCACCCGAACTAGGCTACTTAGCTTCTCCCAGTATAGCATCAAGGGAAACTCACCGCCAAACCTGACAATAACTGCTGTCATGCCAAGATGTTGGAATGCTTAGCATCCTCAGTAAGCTGCCACCAGTCACTTCTCTGCTGCAAAAAAGACCAGAGAGAGGAAGTGACGTGAAATATTTAGATGGTTTTACATTACTTTTCTTTGTCTCACTTGTACCAATGGTAACTTAAGTTTGACTTATGTAAGATTTAAAATAGTTGTCTGCCATAAACTGTGGCAGTTAAAAGAGTGGGATGCCATAAACTATAATAGTTAAAATGGTTGATCTTGTAAACTGTAGTGAGTTAAAATGGTGGAAGATATAAATTGTGATAGATATAAGAGAGGGTGAGTAAATTTTACCGCAGAAAATATGTTTCACTACAGTGTCTTGGTTTCTAAATCAAATATATAAGGTGGTCGCCAGGGAAATATTCCCAATTATTCAATATACCCAAGTCAAGTGGGTTTTATAGAGATTTTTATTAATAATACAATGAGTAATTAAAGGAAAGAGAGAAAAAGGAAATAAGTGTGAAAGGCCTTAAGCCAACATGGCCTAGACCTGAGTCTTAGGAGAGAGAGATCCATCAGTCAGTCTTTTATCACTCACCACAAGATTTGTCTTAAGCAAGGATGTCTGGGGAACAGAGTCTCCCCAGAGGGAGTTCCAGCCAGAGCCAGCCTCCCAAGGGACTTCTTCTCAAGAGATCTTCAAAGGGCCTCCTCCAAAAGGATCTATCTCTAAGCATCCAAGGATTCTATCTCCAAGGATTCCAAGGATCTCCAAGCCTCCCTTGCTCAAGAGATTCCTTTTCTTATATAGTGGGTTTTTTCCTATGTCACCTCCCCTAAGTTCTTCCATCCACCAATCACCGTAGATGTTTTCTAAAAGACAGCCCATCTGAATTCCAGCTAAGTCGACTAATCCCCTCAGTAAGTCTAAACCAGAGAAAACACAGCTGAGTCAACTAATCCCATCAAGAGAAAACCTGCCCGACCTTTATAGGTACCTAGCATCCCATTGCATCAATTCTAAAAACAGGCATGGCTCAAAAAACTGCTTGCTTTATTATAAGCATGGGTCCAAGTACTTTCATTGTTTAGCAAGGAGTTTTCTCCCCTAAAGCAGTCTTAAGTAAGGGTGGAGTAGAGGTCCTCCCATTTCTGATCCTGGCAAGTTCTCACATCAAAATGGGGAATGTTTCCAGTAGGGAATTTGTTCCAATGGAGGATTACTCAATGTGGAAATTTTTAACATTCACAAGTCTGAGAAATTTCAAGATTTACACTTAGGACAGCCCAGGAGTATTTCAACTGTTTCTGATTTGTCATTTGCTAGGACATGTCTATCATAGGCCATCCTCCTAGGTACTTAATCCTTAAGTATGGGTGTAGACATTCCTGATTTTAAATTGTTTTAACTTTTTGGTTCCCTTAAAAAAGGGTTTTTTTTCTTCCCCTTTCTTAATTACCTTTTGGTGATTCTCTTGAGTTCTGTGTTTGGGCATGAAATTTTCTGTTCATGTCTGTTTTTTCCTTTATAAATGTTTGGAAGTCTTCTATTTTATTAAATGACCATACTTTCCCTTGAAAGAATATAGTCAGTTTTTCTGGGTAGTGGATTCTTGGTGTTAGACCTAGTTCCCTTGCTTTCTGGAATATCATATTTCATGCCTTTTGGTCCTTCATTGTAGACACAGCTAGATCCTGTGTTAACCTAACTGTGGTTCCATGATATCAGAATGACTTCTTCTTGCAATATTTTTACCTTGGTCTGTTAGTTCTTGAATTTGGCTATAACATTCCTGGGTGTGTAAGTTGGGGATTAAGTACAGGAGGTGATCTGTGGATTCTTTCAATCTCCAGTTTTCCCTCTTGCTCTAGAATGTCAGGGCAGTTTTCTTGGATAATTTCCTGTATATTGATATCCAGGCTTTTACTTTTGTTGTTATCCGGTAGACCAATGATTCTTAAGTTGTTTCTCAACCTGTTTTCCACATCTTCCATTTTTTTGAATGAGATGTTTCATGTTTTCCTCAATTGTTTCATCCTTTTGGTTTTGTTTTATAGTTTCCTGCTAGCTTGTGAAGTCGTTTGCTTCTAGTTGTTGGATTCTAGTTTTTAAAGACTAAATTTCATCCATGGCTTTTTGGTCATCTTTCTCCTGGTCTGATTTTCTTTGGAGGTCATCTTTAATCTGCTTTGCCTCATCTTTCTTCTTCTTTGCCTCATCTTTCATCTCCTCAGCCTCATTTTCAAGCTGATTAATTTTGACTTTCAAGAAACTATTTTCTGTTTCCAGAATATTTATTTTGCTTTTTAAGTTATTTTCCCAGTTGTCTTCAACCCTTTTTAAATTGTTTTTTTAAATTGTATTTTGAGTTCTTCTAAAGCCTGTATCCAAGTTGCTGTAGTTTCTGTGTTTTTGCTTAGTGTTCCTTGGTCCTTCTCTGTTCCATTTGCTCTTTGTTTACTGCCTGTATAGAAGTTGTTCAATTGTAATTTCTTCTTTATTTTTCTGTTGTTTACTCATATTTTTCCTTATCTCCCCTCCCCCCCACCATAGTTGCCTGTAGTCTTGATCCTTTGAAATTTTTTCCTGGATCTGTGGGTTTGGGCTGTTCTGTCCTGAAGGGACTTCTTCTCTGTTCTGCTGATAGAGCAGGTTTATCAGATTTTCCCTGGCTGACAGCAGAAGCTGAAAAGGAGCTGGTCTTCTCACCCTGTAGTCAATGTTGTTGCCTATAGTTTGTTGCAACTTTTGCCCTTGGAGCTTAGTCAGCAAGGCTCTCAGATCAGTCTGTGGGGGAGGAGTGTTGAAGCTTGAGTTTTCTTGCCCTCTGAAGGCTTCTTATCTGCCCTATTGATGAGATTGATCCAGGACAGAGGAGTTGATTTGCAAAGCTGGATGTGCCATGAGGTCAATACCTCCAGAAGGGGAAGGGGGGAAATGGTGTGCCTTGACTGTGTCTAGGCTGCCTGCTCTGAGCTTCTCCTCCTGCTGCCTCTTTGCCACCTGTTTTCAATATCCTCAGTCTGGCACAGCTGTGGCAGCAATATACTCCCTCTGGACTAGCACCCTTGTCTACCCAGAGATTCCAGTCACCACTAGAGGTTCAGCACTGTAGGTGGGGGAGGGATTCTGGAACCTTCCTTCTTTCTTCCCCTTAAACCCACCTGTTCTAGAATTCAGGCTTTTTTGGGGGGTGTACCTTTTAAGTTGGGTCCAGGATGGTTTCCTAGCTCTGTCCTGTTGTTAGATTTGGTTTTCAGTCCCCTCAAAGCATGGTGTTTTTGATTGATGAAGACGGGTTTACGGAGGTCTGAACTATTGCTGTCTCTAAGTTGCTATCTTGACTCGGCCTCCCCTTTCCACTTTTCTATGAACCTTAATTTTCTCCATGTCTTCAGAAGTCAGATGAACCAAGCTTTTGTGGTTTTTATTGTAAGATGCTCTGCCTCCATATTTTTTTTCATTTTAATTTCTAGTTGTGTTTCCCTGGAAACCTAACCTGTTTCCTCAACTATAAAATGCGATTAATGACAACAATTACCTTTCCTGGGTTATTGTGAAGGACAAATCAGATAACAAATGTAAAACACTTTGCAAATGTTAAAGATATTAATTATTATCATTATTACCCCTTTCATAAATCAAGTACAGGAAGTGTTGAATCAAAGAAAATTTGAAACTAACAACTAGGGGATAAGATAATAACTAAGAGTCTTCAACTGATACTCCTTGTACAATGATGGGAGAAGGTTTACAGGATATTGACTGTGTAATACAGAATTCAGAAAATAGTTTCCATTCTTCTTCTCTTCCCTCATTATTTCTACTTCCAAAAGTGAGTAAACATTCAATTTGTTTGGGAAGCAGTGGAAGATGAGTTTGGTAGGAGAATAGAGGATTTGGAACAAAAAATCTAAGTGATAAGATGTGTGTATATAAGCATGAGTATAAGCATTTATCTGTCTATTCTTCTCTTCTCCTTACTTATCCTATAATGAATATTTCCTGCCTGTAAACTTCTTCCAATGAAGACAGAATGACACATCAGGAAGCATGAACTGTGAAGGAAATTTAAAATGGTGCTTGTTGGGAGATGAGAACCCCCAGAAGGAAAAAGCAGGGAGGAGAGATCCATTAGAACATTTTGCCTCTACATTTTCTTTTTCATTTGAGTCTCTTGTCTCCTTTAAAAATATTTTTAATTAATAAAAAACTATTTTTAGGTTTTTTATTTTTTAAATCACATGCTGATACAATTTTAATAATAATATAATAATATTTTAATAATTTAATAATAATATACCTTAATTTTACACCCTAATCATGCCATCTACCCCACACCCTCCACTCTATGTTCACACCACACCCATACTGACCACCCTAATGCCTCCACTTTAAGTTCACACCCTACTCATTCCTCCAACCCTAACTCCTCTGCAACTTTTCCCTCACCTAATGGCACTTCTTCCTTTGCCCCTCCTTCCCACCCTGCCCAATTCAATGTCCATCCCTTCCTACCTCTGATCCTTCTGGAACTATGGGACAAAAACAAACCCACCCCCTCAGTGTGCCCAACCCTTCCCTTTCTCATACCTACCCCATTGAGAATGAAGTAAGAAGCCTAGAAACAGAAACAGGACTAACAAATAATTCAGATATGTTATTCCCTTTAAGGGAAGTACTCATTTTAATAAAAATGGAACCTTGGTATCTGTAAGACACCATACACCTTTTCACCCTGAAGATTTAAATAAATTTAAGGAAGATCTTCCATCATTTGAGGAAGAACCAATATTAATTATAAAAAGATTGGAGAGCATATTCAGAATTTTTGAACCCACTTGGATGGATGTTGAAATTTTATTAGATAAATTTCTGACAAAGGGAGAGAGAAATAATGTCATCTTTCTGACTAATCAGAAGAGAGGTAGGAAAGGACATTATTGGCCAACTGAAGATCCACATTGGAACCCCAATTTGAACTAGATCACACAAAACTAAACCAGGTCAGAGAAGCATTATTGACAGCCATGAGAGCATGTTCAGATAGACCTGAAAATGGTCAAAATTTGAAAGAACCCAACAAAAATTGATGAGACCTCCTCCCAGTTTATGGACAGACTTATAGAGGTAGGAAATACATACATGGACCTTGATTTATCCATAGAAAGGGACATTAGGCAAATACGTAGGCAATTTGTTGAGAATTTTTGTTCAGTGGTAAAAGACTACTTTAAAACTAGCTGTCCTAATTGGGACTCTATTGGCCTCGAAGAATTGAGGTGAGTAGCAACCTATGTTTATAAGGGTCATGTAAAAAGAGCTGAGGAACACAAAACGTTAGGGAAGACTTAAAGTAAGAAATTGAAATGTTAAAGAGACAATTGAAAAATGAGGGAGAAACTATAGCCCCTTTGTAGGAATCCACAAATAAATCAGTAACCTGCCACTTCTGTGGGAAGAAGGGCCACAGAATGATAGAATATAGAAATTTTCTCATGATTATCAGAAGGAACACACAGTTTAATAACAACTTTAGAAATAATAACTATAGAAATGATGATAATGATCATAGAAACCAGAATTTTAGGAATTTTAGAAATTATATTAATGACTAGAGAAATAAAATTTTTGAAACCAAAATTATAGAAATAGGAATTGGGGAAAAAAATGACAGTGCTCCAAATGAAGAAAATGATAATACCCAACAACAAAATATAAGTAATGATGCTCATCCAAAAAATACTCGAGGTGCTAATGCCCCTCAGAAGGGTTCCCTTCAGGCGGGTGCCCAAGGAATGTCCCAAACCCAATGAAGGTGTCTGGGGTGGGGTGGGGGGCTGGGGCACAGGAATCAGAGGATAAAACCTTTAATTTTCCAGACCCTGATGTCCTACTCCCCGTTGCCCCTATCCACTGCCCTTCCCATACTAATGAACCCCATGTTACCTTAAAGGTGGGTAACACCTATTATGATTGTCTTTTAGACACTGGAGCTACCAGGTCTGTCTTAAAGAGTATACCTGATTTAAATTGTTATCCCATTGATTCACAAAGTATAGTGGGAGTATCAGGAATACCCCAAAGAGTTAAAAAAACTTCCCCCTAGAATGGTGTCTATAGGACCCTAGAGGTACAACATTCCTTCCTTTTGATGCCTGGCTCCCCTTTAAATTTGCTAGGGAGGGACCTTCTTTGCAAACTCAGAGCCACAATAACTTGCTCCCCAGATGGTCTCTTATCATTGGAAATACCAGTGGAATCTTTAAATTTACTCCCTGTAATTCTCACAGAAAACCAAGAGGCAAAAGAGCCTCCCACTTTTGAAATACCTGAAGATATCCCAGAGTCTCTTTGGGCCACACCTTCTTCCAAAGTAGGCTTACTTAAATCTGCTGTTCCTATGCAGATAACAACTAAATCTAGCCTACCTCCTTCCATTTCTCAGTATCCCCTCTCAAAAGAGGCAATTGAGGGTATTACCCCAGTAATTAACTCATTTATTAAACAAGGAATAATAATCCCTTGTAAACTTGAATACAACACACCCATTCTTCCCTTTAAAAAACCAAAAAGGGAACCCGATGGCAAGCACCTCTATAGATTTGTACAGGATCTGAGGGATGTGAATAACCATGTTATAAAGAGACACTCCGTAGTTTCCAATATAAATACTATTATTTCCTCTATTCCTAGCACAGCTACATACTTTACAGTAGTAGACTTGTTCTCAGCTTTCTTTTCCATTCCCATACATGAGAACTCCAGGCATATTTTTGCTTTCACCTGGAAGGGCTCACAAAATACATGGTGTGGTCTGCCCCAGGGTTACGTGGAAAACCTGAGTTTATTTGCACAAATTTTGAGCCAAGACACAGATAATATAACATTTAAAAATAGCAAATTAATCAAATATGTAGATGATCTACTCTTGGCTTCAACAGATGCAGAATCATGTCAGGAAGATAGTAATTACCTTATTTTGCAATTGCACAAAAGAGGATATAAAATCTCAAAGGATAAGGTTCAGTGGTGTCTCCCCAAAGTTGAATATTTGGGATTCATCCTGACTGCTAGTGCTTGTTTTATTTCTCCAAAACGAATTGAAAACATTCAAAATTTAAGTGCTCCTACCACTAAGAAACAGTTGAGAGCAATTTTCAGAGCAACAGGGTTTTGTATACAATGGATTCCTTGCTATGGGGAAATTACTAAACCCCTTATAACACTAACAAAGGATTTAGTCCCAGAATCCTTCAAATGAGAGCCAGAACACTTGTCAGCTCTATCAGACCTAAAAAAGGGCTATCCTGTATGTCCCTGCTCTAGGCATCCCAGATTACAATAAGCCATTTATTTTGTATGTGCATGAGTGAAGAAGAGTAGCTTCAGATGTTTTAATTCAGACTTTGGGACCTTCTCAGTGTTCAATTGCTTATTATTCTGCCCAACTGGACCCAGTATCATCAGGAGCACCACCATGTCTTATAGGAGTAGTTGCTACAGCCTTCCTAGTGACAAAAACTGTTGATCTAGTATTGGGATGCCCATTAACAATTATGTGCCCACATGAGATAGAAGCATTGTTGCTAAGGCATAGAACATAGGCATTCTCGGATCAGCGAATTACAATGTATGAAATAACCTTGTTAAATAGTGAAAACATTACCTTGAAATGCTATACATCCCTTAACCCTGCCACCTTGCTTCCATATTTACCAACTTCAGGAGAACCATTACACAGTTGTGCAACACTAGTGTCCATGGCAGAAAAGCCTCAAGATAATCTCTTGGACACTCCCTTAGACAATCCAGATCTGGTCTTATTTGCTGATAGTTCCTCTTTTTTATGAGGGATGGCACATGCTACACTGGAGCTGCTGTAGTCACAGAATTTGCCACTGACTGGTCAACTTCACTAGCCTCTAATATTAGCACTCAAGGAGCAGAACTCATAGCTCTGAAGCATGCTTATATAATTGCCAAGGATAAAAAGCAACAATTTATATGGATTCTAGATATTCTTTTGGCATCTGTCACTCAGTCAGAATGCTATGGCTCCAGAGAGGATTTTTAACAACAGCTGGAAAATCTATAGCTAATGCAAAAATTATTAATGAAGTTTTTTCTGCTCTTAAACTGCCTGAAGCCCTAGCTCTAGTTCATTGCTCTGCCCATACAGGTAGCACTGATCCTTTCTCTAGAGGAAATTATGGAGCAGATGCCACTGCAAAGCTAGCAGCCATAGAAGGGCCTGAATTAATTTTAACATTAACAACCACTGATGACTCAAATTTATCACTTACCTATAATGGAAAGGAAGTGGAAAAATGGAAACAGAAGTTCAAAGCAAAACAGATAAATGGATTATGGGTGTCATCTGAAGGAAAACACCTGATTCCTAAAAGTTTATATCACCAAATTTGCCAATCTAGTCATAAAAATGTTCACTTTGGTATTCAGGTATTCAGTGTTAAGAGAGTATGGATATCCCCTGGTATAACTACTTTAGCCTCTAAAAATGTGTTCAGCCTGCTCTACCTGCCAAGCATATAACCAACATGCCTTTCATGGCAAAGCTTTTGGTGGGCACCCTCTAGCTTACACAACTTTTGAGCTTCTACAGATAGATTTCATAACAATGCCAAAGGCTGGACATTATAAATTTTGTCTAGTCGTAGTAGATCAACTGACCAGATGACCGTTAGCATTTCCTGCGATCTGAGCCACACCAGCTTTTGTTGCTAAGGTACTTTTAAAAGAAATTATTCCTCGCTTTGGCCTGCCAGCACATATTGATTCAGATAGAAGAAGTCATTTTACTGATTCTGTCTTAAATAAGATATATTCTTGCTTGGGGATAACCCCAGAATTCCATGTTCTATATCATCCCCAGAGCTCAGGCTAAGTGGAGAGGATGAACAAAGAACTTAAAACTATGATTGGAAAATTATGCACTGAGACACATTTAAAATGGCCTGAAATTCTCCCTCTGGTCCTATTTTCTCATGGCAAAGCCTAGGGGAGATCTACACATCTCACCTATACAGGCTAAGCCTTTTTTCCCCTTTATATACATCACTATTAGGGGGAGATATTACTATTGCTTCCTATATACAGGAATTACAGCACAAACTGTGTGAAATTCATGAATCTGGAGCTGCAGTACAAGCCGGACCATTAGACTTTTCTCTGCATGACCTGAACCCAGGAGATAAAGTGTATATTAAGAATTTCAAGAGTACTGGAGCAACTCAGCCTTTGTGGGAAGTACCATTCCCAATATTGTTAACTACTCCAACATCTATTAAGGTTGGAGAGAAGGACTCTTGGATTCATTGCTCACTTGTGAAGAAAGCATCTTCTATTGAGACTGACTGTATCCTACCACATGCATTGATCCATTGACAAGTAGATGCTGTTTTTTGAGGACACATTGAATTACTGATTTTTCCTCCTCATTTTTATTATTGCTTTTCTTTTCTTTTGACTAGAATATTTGAGTTTTTTCCTCATTTCTTTTACTAGAGGATCATACAATTAATATTTTTTCTGCAGTAACATAAGTTTAACCTATATATATATATATATTTTTATATATATATATAGGTTAAACTTATATTGGGTATGCATTGATATTATAGCAAGTATAATATCAATGCATACCCAAAAGCTTTAAACTATGGGAATCTATCATTTATTGATAAAATATTATGGGACTGTGATTAATGTTTGTATCTGCTTCTAGGAAATGGGATAAAAACAAGGAGCACAGATTTAACCTGAATAGTGCCAAAAAGAGCACACAGGAAAAATTAGTGTGAGACTCGAGGATGCGATGCTTGACATATGTTAAGATGTAGGACTTCTTTGTGTCTACACCCTTTGTGAAGTACTCAGACAAGTACCAAAGTTTGACTATCATGCTGGCTCCCTATATCCATGAGAATGACAAAAATCAGACAAGGGAATGATGCTTCCCTATCAAAATAGAATTCTAGTTTTTTTTTTCCTTTCTTATATTATGGCAACTTCCTGTAGTCTTGGCTGCAAATGAGTAAGTGAAATATTACTGCATTCTGTCCTACAGACTTGTGGGATAGAAATTACTTTAAATTGGACCTATACAAGGGCCTATTTTGAATTTTTTTTTCCTTATGTTGTTGGTTATGGTTCTCTTCTTTTGATAATTGACTCATACATCCCCATAACTCAACATTGCATCCTGAGCTTAATTGGATGTTTTTTAATACCCATTTCGGCGGGGATTGTATTTTAATAAAAATCCAAGATTTTGAAAATTTTTTGTTCGAGAAAGATCTTCAAGGAAGAAGCTTGCTATCTCCTAAATCCAGAGGATGAACTGTTGCAAAAAGATGCCAGAAAACCTAAGCTACATCAAGAAGATCCAGAACAAACTTTGGGTTGATTGAACTGAAGTTTGATTGAAAATTTATTTGTAAATGTATACTTTTATGCCAAGGAGACTGCCCCTAATTTGGCTTTCTGACAATGCGCCTAGCAAAACATTGGTTTTGCTTTCTTTCTTTTCTATTCCTCCCTAACTACTGTAATTTCCTCTTAAAAATTGAATATTGTATACATCTGTGGTTAGAAGTGCTTTAGAACTACAAGATGATTATGTTAAATGATCAATGGGGAGACTAGTCTCCAGTGATCATCAGGGGGAATTGTGAATCTTAAAATTTACTCAGACTGTACTTTAGAAGATTTGGTTAAGCTATTCCCCTATTGTAACAATGAAGATACTTGATCAGGAATGTATTGAGAACTTTTAAATTACTCTACTCTACTCAGACAGTCCCTTAGGGGAAAATAAAGTTGAAAACTCCTGATTGAACAATGAAAAGTCCCTAACTCATATCTTATAGTAAAGCTAGAACCTTAAGCTACGTCTGTTTTTAGATCTAATACAAAAGGATGCTAAACTTTAACCTATAAAGGTTAAATTAGTACCTAAAAAGTCAAGCAACTTACAAAAGGCAAGCTTAACAAAAGAGGTGTGAAGTTTTACTCTAACCAAAGAAGGTGAGAACCAAAGAAGATGAGAACTAAGAATCGGAAGTCCTGGGAAAAAGCATCTACTATGATTGGTAGATGTGAAAATTTAGGGGATGTGAAATAAGAGAAAATTCTCTTTAAAAGGAGATCAATTGAATTCACTTGGGACTCTGAACTCAGTTCAGGAGTTCAGGAGTTCAGTGGAGGACTGGAGCTTGCTTGAGACAATCTTGTGGTGAGTGATAAAGACTGACTCACTCTCCCTTAGCCTTAGGCCTAGGACCTTTTGATGTAGGCCCTTTCCTACTGCTTGGCTACTCTCTCTCTCTCTCTCTCTCTCTCTCTCTCTCTCTCTCTCTCTCTCTCTCTCTCTCTCTCTCTCTCTCTCTCTCTCTCTCTCCTTCCCTTAATTCTTTCATTTTTATTAATTAAAATCTCCATAAAAACCCAGCTGACTTGGGTATTTTCATATTTGGGAATTTTCTCTTTGAGACCACTTAATTTTAGATTTTAAATCAAGATACTAAAAATTATCTTTACAGTTTGGCCAAAACCTTTACACTTTTGGCAATTCACAGTCTTGGCAAACCACATTTTGGCAGTTACACCTTTCCATCCTTTATCACAATTCCCCACTATTGCACAAATAAAAAAAATCATTTTGGAAACATGATTTTTGAATTTGTGCACAATCTAAAATACCTACCAGTTACCTAAACTAAGAAATCTACCCAAAATAACAAACAACCAATACTCAACTATTTTACTCTAAGTTACTCTAATCTATTTTATTTTGAAGTTAGAAAGCAGTACAATAAAAGTTGTACATCTGTTAGCATATAATATATATTTTCATGTTCATCATGTTGTAAAAGAAGACTCTTTGACTAGAGAAAAACTCATGGAGGAAATAAGGTGAAGAATGTTGCGGTTCAATATGCATTCCAATCCAATCAATTACTTCTTTGATGGGAGATAACCTTTTTTTTGCCACTAATCTCTTGGAGTGGTCCTAGATCCTTGCATTTTTAATAGTAGTCATCGGTTGATCATAATTTGTTATTACTGTTAACTGTGTAGAATGTTCTTCTGGTTCTGTTCACTTCACTTTGTATCATTTCGTATATTTCTCTCATATATTTGTATGATTCTCTTGTCTCCTTATGTTATCACCAATCATATCTTGCCAAAGGTTAACTATTTATTGCCTTTTGCTCTTATTCACATACTCCTCAACCAAGATACAGAAAATCTTCAAGTTTTGCCGCCTGGGCTCACTAAAATTTTGTTACTTAATTGCAATTCAACTCCCATTGCAAGACAATCTTTTTTTTTTTTCTTATACTTACACTCCTAACGTGAATATTTGCCTAACAGCAAAGAGGAAAAATATAGACATATTTTCCTTTGTCTTTCTCTGGATTATTCCTCCTTCTCTCACTGCTTCCAGCCCCCTACCCCAGAAGAGAGTTTGGGGAAATCTTTAAAACAAAGCAAGGTAAGGATCAGTCTAGGGACTACTTGAAAAGTAGGACATAGGCTCCTCCTAGAAAAAATGCCAAAAATTCAATATGTTTATGATGTATAGGGCAGTGTTGATTTCTTCAACCACTAAAAATGTTTTTGAAAAAAACAATTGAATTAATAAATATATTTAGTAATACGTGTAGAAAAACATCAGATTATGTGTCCTTACATTCATTCAGCTCTTCCAAAAGGTAATGATGAATTTGTAATATTGCTGGGCAGCTATTTCATATTTGCCTAGGGCCTGAAATGTTCAAAGAACTCCAAAAAAGGTCCTAACCTTTTGATCATCCAGAACATATCTTTTTTTTTTTAAATCTTTCATTTTCAGAATGTCCCTGTCAATAGTTTTCCACTGTGAGAAAATGTGGTGTTTGTAGAAATTGCTTCCCTGGTGATTGGGTAGCTGTCACTCAAATCAAAAACTTGCAACCTCTGGAATTCAAAAGGTTCTAACACTGATGGAAAATCCATCTCTCAGATTGTTGGTTACTCACCAGTCATCAGAGAAGAAAGCAAAAAAGAGAAGGAAGAGAACAGAGTATTAGGGCTGCCTTAATAAGCACTGTATCTTTCTGCCATGTGCTTGTAGCTACCAATGTCACTATGGGTGGAAATGGAGGATGTTGAAAGAGAACCATCTTTCCTTCCATCCCCATCTTATTGAAAGTCCAAAATAGGAAAAGGACTGGATGCACACCAAAGAAATAGAGAACTTTTTATTCTCCAGATTCTGTTATCAACCACTATTGTTCTGATCTAATCGTTAATCATATTGACTCAACCCCCTCCTCACAAGAACCATCAGTAAAGTGGTGTTGGGTCATTTTAACAAGGTACATGTCTATCAGCAAGAAACCAGATTATGTACCACAGAGTGGAAGTAGAACATACATACAGCTCTCCTCAGCTCCCCTCATCTAGTTTCATCTACTTTGGAACCTTCCTCACTTCTCTCCTAAATTACATACTCTCACTCACTCTCTTTCATTCCTTTATACCACTACTTTCCCTTTTTACTTTCCTACAGGTCTGAGTCAGGAGAAGGTGAAAGGGGATACTAATAATTATGAACCTTTTGAGGAGGTATCAAAGGTATCTACAAAAAAATGTTTTGACCCAGTAGAGAATAGTAGAGAATTCTCTGCAAAGCATTGCTCTCATCTATAATTGTTGGTTTTACCCATGCTTAATAATTACAAAAACTTGCTTTCAGGCTTTGATCTTTTAGTAGTGGTACAAGTGACCAGGGTTAAGCCCTGGCAAATTATTAAACATGCAAAGTTTATCTTTCTATCTCTCCCCTAATGCACCCTTTGCCCCAACTCTTTCCCACTCATGTGTCTCTTAGTGTCTTCCTTCTTAGGAAAAATAGGGATCTGATTAATTTATTCATATGAAAATAGAAGAGACTTAGATTGTAAATTGAGTATTTACATAAGGCCAGGTAATGTTTAAGACATAAGGAAAGTATACTATTGGTAAAATTTCAGCCATTAGCAGTTTTTTAGATTTTAAGAGGATGAGATTCTTCAAAAGTCTTTAAGAATATATCAGATAGTAGAGCTATGTAAAAGAGTACTTCCTGGCTAAGTTTATACTAATACAGTTATGTGGATAAATGAGACTTTTAGCTAAATTATCCAAGAATTGTAAAATTTATTTTGGGGAGAAAGGAAAGGCTTTCTTGGATTTGCCTTTTCCAAATTAGTTTTTTAAAAACCCATTAGGATAAAACTCTGAAATCTTAGTGATTTCATTCCTATAAGAGGTCTGTCCACCATAATCATGAAGTGATATTGTGAAATTCTGGGACAAAAATCTTTATCAACTCATACTTAACCTGTTGTTGAGGAGTTTCTCTGAAATTTACCCAAGGTAGTTTTTGGAGCATTATCTATTTCCATATTCATATTTGAAACTCCCAAAATTTAGTGGACCATGCCATGGATTAAAAGTTATTGGTACTAATGTATTATGTTCATGAAATGACAATTATTGAAAATGTTAAAAAATAAGGGAAATTATTAAAAGAAAAGAAGATAATAATAATAATATCATGATTACATTAAAAATAACAACCACAAAATCAAGAGAAAAAAGTATCTAAGTAAAACAAATCCACTCATAAGCATAGTATATCTTTATTAACATACTTATATAATTTACATATTTTCAACAAATTATAAACAATGTGTAGTTTGTGTCTTTGAACATTATCTTTTCTTATGTATTTGTTTAGTTAATTTTGTTTTGTTGTTGATATTAGTTACTAAACACATAACAAAAAACAAATTAAAAAACTAATTGGTACTGACTTTGGGATGAGGCATCAAAATTCTACCTTTACAATTTTCTTATATTTAATTCACTCATATAATCTATGATCCAGCAATTCTGTCCTATTTATTGATTTTTGCTTATAATGTTCATCTGATTGAACTTTTCACTAGCTGTCTTGCTAGGATTGCCATAAATTCCTACCTAAAAATGCAGTTCTCATGCAGGAAGTCTTTCTTTCTTGCCCCTCTCTTGAACCCCATCCTTCCCCAACTGCTAACCTGGTAATACTTTCCTGCTGAAAGGAATTGTTATTTATCTTGTATGTATACTGTATTACCAAGTTGCATGTTGTGTGCCCTATTAGAATGTGAACTCCTTCAAAACAAAGACCATATTTTTGCCTTACTCTCTCCAGCACTTAGCATAGAGAGAGGCACACAATAAGAGTTTAATAAATGTTAACTGCCTTTCTGATGCACTTTAGCAGATTTTTTAAAATGCAAAAATGAGAAAATTTCATTCCTTCCCAACAAGAGACTAATGGTAGCAGTGTTCCAGAATGATCCCTTGAGTTCTTGTTAAAATCTTGCTTCTCCAATCTTTACATTAATTAATTATCCTCTTTCCCTCAAAACTGGCCATAAAAAAAAAAAAAACTACTTCAGCAACCACAAGGAACATAATCCTTCAAATTATTTCATGTAAATTTTATTGGAATACTCTTTATTGGAACCATTTGGACTATTTAACTTCTTTTTTAATCTTTTAGAAATGAGAATTGGATAAAAACAAATGAAGAATTGATTTTGATGACCTGGAAGATTTAGTCTTTGTGACTTTACTACAAAAGGATTTTATATGTGTGAAAGTACATCATAAAGTACCTATAAAGGAAAAAAATCAACAGATATTAATTGCAGATTATAAAAAGGGCTTCATTATCTGTCAATTTTCTAGCTCATTAAAGCTTTTTTCTCCATATATCATATTCTTTCTCATCATCAAAGAGTATAGGAAGCTCATTAACTCTCTTGAAATGACAAATTAATTTCTTTCTTAGATTATAAGGTTTTCTCTTTTTTATCTGTAAGCATTTTCTTTTCAAGATTAAATTTAATCTTTTTACCCTTTAAATGATTTGCTTCTTAACCAACATGAACAACTTTATAATTAAATGTTTTGATAAAAAAAAAAAAAACCTTATCTGTTTTGCTAAAAAGAGTGGGTGTAGATCTGTACACTATATAAAATGCCTTTATCACCAGAAGGACATGAATACAAATGCAAGGGATAATATAAATACTAGGATATTCTTTTAGTTAGATTAATAAAGAACTGCTTTTTGGGGATTTGAAATGATTATAGACATGGAGGTTGAATATTTATTTCATTAACACTTTGTCACATAGCTGAACTATCTTTTATCTGATAACTAGGAATAATATTATGCTCCAAAAACAGATGAGAAGAACAATTACATTTGCAGTGGTATCAGAAAAAGATGACTCCCATTTGTTTTCATTTTTCAAATGATCTTGAAGGATTGGTTTTCTTTTCTGATTTGTAAGAGGCATTAAAATATCTAGTCTAATCAGACACATCAAAGTATATATGTATATATTTGACAATTTGGAAGTACCAAAGCCTAGAATCCATTATAAATTTCAAGTTTAAAACCATGAAGTTTATGGAAAAAATAATGTTATATTGAACTTTTCTCCTTTTTTTTTTCTTTCTTCCATTCAGTTTTTCCTGTGTTGCTTGACAAGGAAAAAAGTAAAACATTTTGATTTTCATACACTCAGTAAAAAGCTTAAACAGAATTATGGATGACTACCAATTTTAATAATTTTAGAATAATGGAATCTGTTGTCCCAATGTCCAATATCAATTGAGGTATTTTGGAGAGCACATTAACTCATTTGGTTTGCAAGAATGGAACCATTTTCAGCTTTATATAATCCTAGATTCACTTATTTTTCCTATGAAGAACTGATGAAAGATGAAACAATTTATCCTAAGTGACACAAATATTAAATGGTAACTTCAAGATTCAAATCCGTATCCTCTGAATTCAGATCCAGCATTGTTAATTGCATCATACTGTATTTTGTAACAATAGTAGAGCCTTGCTTCTCTGGAATATTGTAGCTTAAGTAGATCATTTTAAAATTTATTTTTAACCAATTGAATCATAATTAGAAAGTCCAAAGACATATTGATAAAGTTTTCCCGTCTTGTACTACTTACAGGTATAAAATCCATAGAATTCAAGCTGTACTCATAAAAACTAGTAATTTCACACTAAAAGATCTGAAATGCAATAAAAGAAATAAAAAATGTTTTTAATAGTGATTTTGTTAAATTGTTCTGAATTTGGGATTAACTAGAAATTAATTTACAATCCATTAAAATAAACTTGCTTCTATCTTTTTTTTTTTGGTCCCCAGCTTGTTGCACATAGTATAAAATGCATGCTTGTGGTTTTTATTTTAATTGAATTGAATTCTACATCTTTGTAAGGATGGATTGAGGAATGTATCACATAAAATAGTTAATACCCAGTCTTAAAATTGTAATCACTACTGATCTAAAAAATTTTGCTCCAGATTTGAGGAAAAGATCTTAGGGGAAATGTTCTGGTAAAGAAGAGAGGAAGCAGAAGAGGGAAAATGTAAATATATGTGATTGAAAAGGACTCTGGTGGGAAATGCAAAATTCAAGAAAAGATATGAACTCTACTATCTCTTTGCAATTATTTTATGATAAACCTCAGTATCAGATTAGAGTTCTTAGAATGAAACACAGGGTTGGGGTCCAAATATAGAAACTACACTTCCTATCCTATCTCTTGCCTTGTCCCTCATTCAAACTCTTTACCTTTTTCTCTTTGTGTATAAGAAAGTATATCTTCTTCAAAAAATTTGTCCCTTACTTATGAATCTTTGGTCAAAACTATCATATTAGTCATAATAATTATCATAATATTACAAAATAACTTTAATTCAATAATTTGACATTCATTAAGTAGCTATAATGTTAGATGTGTTGGGCGTAAAAAGATAAATTTGAATAGTAAATAGATAAATAGATAAAATTGAAAAATAAAAGCCTTCCAATACTTTATTATTTTAACAGCAGGAGTAAAAAAGGTATAGAAATAAATGCCATAATCTTGGAATGAATAGCTTTCAGAAGAATTACAAACTATTAATCAAACTATTAATAAATAGATGAAAGATGTGTCAAGTTATCTATACTAAGAGAAACAGAAATTAAAATTAAAATAACTCATGTTTCATTTCATGTTAGGAAAATTGTCAAAAATAGGAATAACTAACTTCACACAAGTTGCAGGAAAGTAATCACATTAATTCAACAGCTGATGGAGGTATATCTTCATACAACCTGCTTGAAAACAGTTTGTGATTCTGCTAAAATTATCAAATGATCCTTATACGTCCATCTAGGTACATATATTCTTCAAAGGGGACAAAAAGAAAAAAAAAGAATAATCCTATTTTTAAAAATGTTCATAGCAGTATTTGTATGTGTGAGTATGTGTGTGTGTTAGCAAAGAACTAGGGAAAAACTAGTAAATGCTCTTTGATTTGGAAATGCATAAACAAATTGTGATAAGGGAACTTAATAGAATATTACAGAACCATTTGAATCATAAACATAAAATTCAGGAAAAATAGTAATATTGTAATATTCATATGAATTGATGCTGAGTGAAATAAGTAGAATCAAGAAAATAATGTGACTACAACAATACAACTATTGGACCATAAAGGAAAAAAATAAACTAATTATTCTCTGATAAATATGGAATAATTTGGCCTTATGGAAGACATAAAGAAATGAATCTACATCCTTTGGACAGAAAGGAGATGACTATCAATGTAAAATATACAATGTGATGATGTACATAGCCCATAGTCATATTTCAGTTGGTTTTACTTAATAGATTTTTTTTTCTTTTTTGCATTAGAAGTATAATTGGGTTTAGGAGGAAAGTGTGGGATATTCACAAATAAATCTCATATAAGGAGAAAAGTATAAAAACTTGTTGGGAAAATAAATTTTACTAAAGAAAACAGATACAAAGATTAGTGAAAAAAATTGAATGTTTTAATATAAAAATTTATCTAGTTTAAAATCAGGTTCTATTTAGGGCTTTTCAAGCTCTTGACCCCAGTTGACAATACATTCTTCCTTCTATTAAGAAATCTAATTTCTGCTATTGCATCTAGCTTATTTCAGCCAGGTGAAACTATCTGCAAACTCTCCTTTTGGTCCTAGATCCATACCCTGGTCACTTAAAGTATCATCCAATTATTGTGGAGTGAATCCCCAACCCACATTAGAGTAACAAATCGAATTCATCGCCTCAAAAACTTCCCTTTTTTTCAAATTTCTATTGATACTCCACTGTCCTACTGTTCAATTATGTTAAAAAATTTGAGTTATATTTGATTTTTTCTCCTTTCTCACTTCCTAATTTTATCAGTTATCAAATCTTGTAGAGTTCTTCCATTGCAAAATTTACCATTCTCCATATTCTACCAAAGAAAATTAGTCTTCTCTGAAACCATGGTGTGAAGATTATTATTTCTAAAGGATGGACAATTTAAGTGACTTGGTCAGTGTTCACACAGAGAGATTTTTAAACATAACGCATTATTATTACTGTTGTTTTTTGTATCTGTTATTATTTTTATGGTATTTCTTTTCTTTGAAATAATTTTAAAGTTGAAATGCTTGAAGGGTAAATATCACTGATAGGGCCACTTTAGATATGTTTGCTGATTTTGTTGTAGCAATGAGAAGGAATATGGTTACTATTTCCCACCCAAGTAATGGAACAGTCTGTAGGTGGATGTTGCGTATGTGTATAAATTGCCCAGATTAACTTCCTGGAATAAGGCAACTATTTATAATCACATGACATTTGTGTGATTTGTGTGATGATAATTTGTTATTTTCTATAGTCCCAGAGCCCTCATAGGCTCCTTCTTGAAATGGACTGTTTATAATGCTAAATTATAGCAGGCATTTTGCTAATTTAAAGATTTATCAGATACCTCAGATATATCATATATCAGATACCTCAGAAGTTATAAATATGATGTAAAACTTGTAGAACTGCATACTAAATGCTCATCATATGTTCTAAAAGGACATTTTCCTCATTCTCTCATGATAAAAATCCATTGTAGCATCTTTGAGGATGGAGTAAAATGAATTTACTGAATTTCAAAAATATTTCCCAGACATTTCTTTAATGTGCTTTACAGGATTTCTTTAATGAATCATAGTCACAGAAAATAGATATTTGACTAAAACTAAAGTCCACTTAATTTTATTTGGAATTTTTAATAAATCTCATTTTGTTGCTATAATTGTTATCTGTTACTCCAGATTATGATCCTTACAGAATGATTCTAAGTGATCACTTGACGTTTAATCTCATTTCTGACATGATTAAGATTTCCGTCCTCTGTATGTAGATGAATAGCTAGCGTGGAAAGCTGCCTCACAATGGAGGAAGAAATGGGAGGTCTGCTACCCTTCATGTTGTAATTGTGAATTATTCAGATAATGTAGGTTTGATGAGAAGGGAATTGTTTCTTTATATCTAACTCTGAACTCCTAACTCTGACTTATAAATACCAATTCCACTTTGCTTCTTCTGTATTTGGTATGATATTTATCCTTTAATTATATTTAATTATGTAGACCTATTACATATCCAAGTCCATTAATTTCTTTTCCCATAACATATCAGAAATTTCCATTTCCTTCACATTTATAATATAACATTATACATATAATATTATATATATATATATCCAAACTTTTGCTCAGGACAAAGAAAATTCATGTAACTCTCCATCTTATGTAACTTAAGCTCTCAATTTTATGACTTTTTTCAATTATTAATATTTTTTGCACAGGATGAATTAAACTTTATTGCTTTGACATATAAGTGGTGATTGTTAGAGAACGTCTCTTGTTCTATACTATGAGCACATGTCTCCCTCTAAAGGCATGCCAGCATACCTTACTCTCAAAGAGTGTGGTTATACCTGTTGATGTCTTTTTGGGAGGACACCAACAACCACTAAGAGTCCCATAAAATGACTGACATAGAGATTCAGAAGGATGGACTTTGGTAGGAGGAACCAGCATTTCCTGCTGACTGAATCAAGCTCCAGGCAAACTACACTCTGCATTTCTCTGTTCAGTGGAAAGAGCACAGTAGAATGTATTGATTACCTCTGCTTAGGTCAAGGTGTGAAGAGGTAGAGGTTGCTGATGCTGTGCTTGTCTCCTTGTCCCAGGAGTTAAGAACAAATCTGTAGCAGAAACATGTGGAATGAGCATTTATGTGTCAAGCACTATGCTCAGTGCTTTCCAAATATTATTTCACTTTATTTACCCTAACAGAATTCCTGTGAAGCAGGTGCTCAGCATTCTATACACTCTGCCACTACCTGCATCCTTAAGGAAGTAGCATGTTTTGGTCCTTAGCTTTGTCACCCTCATAGCCTAGAAAGAAAACTCTTGAAAATGTACTCAGCCATCACAAGAAATGTCTGCTGCTGGGGCAATGGTGCAAAACCAGCAGTTCCTATGGGAATAGATGGTAGAAGTACACACATTTTTTGTTCGTTGATTAGATATTTCATAAACAGGCATCTTGAACCCCCACCTCCTGTGCAAAGAAAAGGAGAAATTCTTATATTCTTGGTGGTATGATTTCAGAATCTCATCTTCTGTCCAGAGATGGAGATCTGTCCTATACAGTGAGATACCACAAGATCAGAAAGTCCTGGAACGTATCCATCTTGTCATAGAAATTAGTTTTCCTGGGCAGTTTTATATTCCAGAACCTAGTTTTCTAGGCAGAGAATATTTATTCTTGGAGCAGAGAAACATTAGAAGAAACCTAGAAGACATTCCCAAATTCAGAAATCAGATGTCTTATGAAAAGAAGGTAATTTCTTTAGCAATAAGGTTCTTGAAAAAAAGAAGAGGTTTGTTCTCACAGCCTCTGGATGAAGAGGAACAGCTAGCAGAGAAAGTCACATGTGACAAAGTAAGAGACTGAAATTGGTCCACACTCATTGCTATACTGTGAATTACTCAGATAGTGTAGGTAGAATGAGATGGTAGAGCTTCTTCAGCTTCCCCATGGCAAGTTTGCATTGAAAAAAATTACATACCTCATAGGATACGAGTCTGCATAGAATTCTGTGAGTGAAATAAGAATTTATTATAATGTCAAAGATGGCAGTCCTAAATTTACTTCATTCTAGTGGATACTGATATGACTGCTTTATGTGTTTCTAGTACAAATTTATGGGCTCCTTTTTGGTCTTAGAGACCATAGCCTTTCCTGCCACTGTCTATGGATTCTTGTGAATCTTTTATTTTTTTTTGAAACAACCTCCCTTGTTATTTCTTATAGCACAGTAATATCCCATCATAATCAAATGCTACAAGTTGTTCGGCAATTCCCCAATCAGTGAGGATCCCTTCTTTGTTTCCAGTTCTTTCCCTATATATATATATATATATATATATATATATATATATATATATATATATATATATATATAACTTCTAAAATATTTTTGTTTCTATAGGTCCTTTTCCTTTTTCTTTGATCTTTGGGACACAGACCTATTGGGTAGTTTCCCTGCTTGAAAGATACCTTTCAGCCAAATCCCACGTGTGATTCCAAGAATGTGTAGTGACTACACACCAATCAAACAATTTGGGAAGGTGGGCTAAATCAGGTTGAGGGTAACCAGTAGATCTAAAAATTATCAGTGAGTTAGAGAGATGTCTAACTGACTGAAAGAAATACTGTGTAGTGCTTAGGGATTTGTCAGATATTAAGAGGCCACTGAATACTGAGTCATCACCACTCATTTTGATTTTTGTCTTGCCACAGGACTTCATTAACTTTGGAAGAGATAGTGAAGTCATTGGTCCTTCTAGAAATGAAGGAGGAACAACAAAGTTTCCCTGCTATCTTTTTTATTAAGATCTATATTTGCTTTTGCTTTGTCTGAGATTATAATGACCAAATCTGATTGTTTTCTACTTTAAGAAAGATATATTTAGTTGCCCTAAAATTATAAAATTCTTAAGTTGCATATATTATTTTTTTCATATAGGCATATAAACAGTTGAACCTTATTGAGCCCTTGTTGAATCTTTCCTGTTTATCTTTTTCTGCTTCTCTTGATCCTTGTCTTTTATCTGGAATGTTTGGAAGGCATCTATCTATCTATCTATCTACATATTGTGAATATTGGATTTAGCTATCTCCTGATTGTAACAATGAAGGTACTTAGCTCTTCCTTTATTGGGAATATTGAATTGTAATCCAGTCCTGGAGAGGAGCATCTGCTTTGATTGGTAGTTGTGAAATTTAGGGGAGGTGACACAAGAGAAAAAGATCTTAAAAAGAGGACCAGAGGCCAGAAGAAAGTCCATTCAATTCGAGTTAGATGGAAGAACTCTGACTTGGTGTAAAGACTGGAGAAACAGACACTTGAGGAGAGACTGGAAGAGGAACTCAACCCTGGAGAAACTTGTGCGGGAGACCTCAGACTGCTTTCTTTTTAGATGGTCACCTTTGGTGAGTGAAAGGCTGACTTAGTGACCCCACCTTTCTGGAGGCATGAAACCTCCAAGAAAGGCACATTGTCTTGAGAGTCTTTTCCCCTGCTCACTTTCTCTCTCTCTCTCTCTCTCTCTCTCTCTCTCTCTCTCTCTCTCTCTCTCTCTCTCTCTCTCTCTCTCTCTCTCTCTCTCTCTCTCCCCTTTTTTCTCTTCCTTAATATCTTCCCTCTATTGTAAATAAACTACCATAAATTCCATTTACTTTAGTAATTCATTTTGTTTACTTTAGTAATTCATTTTGGGATTTAGAAATTAAATCCCTGGCGACCACCAAATTAATATATATCAGTCCAACCACAAATAAATTTAACATAATATATATGTGTGTGTGTGTGCATATCTGCATATATGTAGATATATATTATTTGTATTGTATGTGGATTTATTTAACATGTTTATGACTTTGAAAGACAAAAGGAAAATAAAAGCAATAGAAATATCATTATTATATTAGGTTAGATGGAAAATCCATACAATTTATCCACCAGTACTTATCTGGGACACATACAATTAGTAGGCAATGAACTAGGCCTAAAACTAAACCGGAGAAAGAATGGGTTAGAAATACTTTAGGAAATTCTGTAATACTTTCTTTTAATGAATCCATAAATAACGTTGAAACAAAGATTCATCTTTTTAAGAGAAATGTTCTTCTGTGATTCGTAGAATAAAAAAATATATAAAAAGTTTAAATTTAGGGGCAATGGAGGGATATGTGGTATGTATGTGCAAGCCTGAAACACATTAAAAATGAAGAATTGTGCGACAGAAATGTTATAAGCCTTCACAGAGATATGGAATTCTAGAGAAAATAAAAGGACCAGTCATTTACCTAAAGAGACAAAAAATAATACTTTATTCTTTCCATTGGTATCTATTACTGTCAAAACTAAAAAAGACCTTGAAAATGTAGAGGGTTAAGGATAACTCCTTTGAAAAACTTATGGAGGGTAAAGAAAAAGGCAGGAAGACTTATATCCATGGCAGCTGGAAAACCATTGCAGTTTGTATCATTGAGATCAGATTATCTTCTGAAATATTGGAGTGTTGTCACTTGCTCTTAACTGACCTATCTTGTTCCATCTTTTAGAATTAAAGTGGCTGTGATCTAAAAGGTACATTTCCTTTCCTTTCTTTTTTTTAAAACAAATATCTCCTTTCTTAACTCTTACTAATAAACTGTTATACTTCTTTCAATCAGTTTGTAAGAGATATAGTAACCTGTGGGTAATTTGCAAGAAGCATACCCCATTAAATCAGTAGAACTGTTCCTTCTATTAATGATATACTAGCATATATTTCCCTATCCCATTAAAGAAAATTTTTAAAACATTTTAATGATCCTTGTGGTTCAGTCTTCTTTCTGATACCAACAACTGCTAGCTATTTGTTTATATATGATGTATTTAATATGTATATATCACAATTATAATATTTTCTAAACTTAATTGATACACAACTAATAACCTCAATGTCTATTTCAAATTATATTACTTTTTCTCTGTTCTTTTCATATTGTTATAACTGATCTTTATCAGTTTGCTATTTTTAACTTCATTTTTCAGTTCTGCTACTAAACAGGCATATATTTCATTTCTGTATAGCATTTTAAATAATGAGAATATATCAGGAACAATGAAGAAGTTATTCCAGATCTGATTAAATTCTTGCAAATCCAATTTTTCCTTTATTTTCTCAGTTACTATTTATGCTCACTTTCTCCTCACATGCCATCTAATTTCAAAATTTGATTGTCATTTCATTGTGTCTTTTAGGTTCTCATTCCCAAATGGCCCATTGTGCCTTCCTTCATAATAACCAATGAATAAACTTGTAATGGCTCAGGTTGGTCTGAGTATCATATTTAAAAATCTAAGTGATAAATGAGATTCCATGTTATGATCAGGATATCATATAAAAGTAGAGTTTTCTTTAATGATGAAAATGCACATTTCTCCATTTAGGTATCTATTATATCACAATAATGACTCTAAAGTTTTTAAAATTCAAGAGTTCTAACAATAATTCTGTCTAAATTCTTTTTAAATAACAGAAGCAGGGCAATTACTATAGAATATTTTAGCTAAGGTTTGGAGGAGAATGAAGTAAAACTTAGAATATGGCAATGAGAAGGGTAATCTAAATTTAAAGAATAATGTACATCTGGGTATGGCTAGAAATGAAGAGAGAACACTAGATTACTTGCAAGACTACCTACAATGATACATTTCAAATAAGATTTTTCTAAGCCTTTAAAAATATCCATGCTTCCCTGAGGCTATATATTATCCACAATCTCAAAAAGTATATTCAGGAATCAACATGCCTCAATCTATTTTTTAAACTTCTTAATGTAATGTTTGGATTTTGGGGGGGATTTGACTATAATGGTATAAATTGAGACACCAAAAGGATCCATCTTTGGGGGTCAGAAGGTATCCTTAGACTTATAAAGATGCCAAATGATGAAAAAATACTATAAATGATATTTGTGTTTGTTTTTTCTCATCTCTATAAATCTATAATTTTTGAATATTCTGGTACAATTTCAAGAATGTCACATTTTCATAAATTTCCCCTTAATGAGAAAATTAAAGGCAAGAAATGGATCAGAAGTCATTGTTAGCTTTAATACATTATTGATCTTCAGGTATATAATTTGGAAAGAAATAAGATACGTGATAGTACTTAAAATTCACTGGATTTGAGGTAAGAGAAAGTTTGTTCAAATTCTAGCTCTGCCACTCATTACCTGTATTACTTTGGACAAATCTCTTAACCTTTCTGAGCCTTTTAACTTATCAATAAACTGAGGGGGTTGGACAAGAAAACCTCTGGCATTCCTTCCAGATCTAAAACTATGCTCTGCTTGAATTATGCTTGTTCCTATGCCTTGTTACAAGTCATACTTCTTTCAAATATCTTTGTTTTGACAAGTCTGTCAATTTTGACAATGAATGCTATCCACCTCCAAAGAAAGAATTGTTGGAGTTGGGGTGCATATTAAAGCATATGATTTATCATTTTAGTTTATTTGTTTTTTTTTCTGGGGATTTTTGTTTTTTATGAGTATTCTCTTAACAAAAATTAACAATAATGGAACTATGTTTTGATATATACACACACACACACACACATATATTTATATACATAAAATTGCTTGCAAGCTCTGGGAAGAGGGAAGAAATGGAAGGAGACAATTTGGATCATATAACCTCAGAAAACTTGTGTAGAAAATTATTATTTCATGTAATTGGTAAATTAAAATATCTTTATAAAAAGATCTACTTTTTGTTCTGCAGACACTTTTGATTTGTTGGATAATATGAGATTTGACATTACGCTATACCTAAGTGAAGAAACTTATGGATACTGCTATTCTGTAATTTCTCAAAAGTCACATAAAAAGTCAGGGGTAGGATCCCCTAATCCTTCTGTCCCCTCTCTCTTTTACACCTATTTGCTGCCTTTACAAGTAGGTTGGTGTAACTAATTATTGTGTCACTTTATGTATATTTATTAACTTCTATACAGTCAGTGATTACAAAGTTGAAGGAGAGAGGAATAAAACTATCTTTCTAGCAGGGTTTAAATAATCTTATTTGGAAGAAGCACAGTGGACTAGGTAGTCTTTGAAAATCCATTACAACTCTGGAACTCCACAGTTAGGATTCCATGAGAGCCACTCCTGTTTCTTTAAAAATTGTTTGTCATTTTTTTACATACTTCTATAATTACTTTCATAAAGCTAGTTATTCACTACTGGGGTTATCATTTATTCATATTTTCATGCCATATCTAAGCAGTTTCAAATGAAATGCAATGTAATTTGGCAAAATTTTCCAGTTTATGTCCTACTTTCTTACTTCAAAGATAAAACCATAATCTAAGCTTTGATCATCTTTCATTTTGATTATTTCAAGTAAATGTTTATATTTAGCTTTCTTTTAGCATCATGTTCAAGAATATCTTTAGTACACACACATATTAAATCCATCAAGTATTTCTCTATGATTTCTCTCTTGTTATCTTGTTATCTCTCTCTAGTTAATTTTATGTCTATTTCTTTTCCCTTCTCTTCTTATCTCTATCATTTACCTATCCTATTCAGTGTTCTGTTCATAATTCTCTTAAATTTTTTATAGATTCTTCCTCACCTTCCAAAGCAAGTGAAAATTTGTCAAGCTAATCCTTAATGTATTAAGTTGTATCTAGTATTAATGTATCTAGTTATTCTTTGGGTTTTCCAGAGAACGTAATCATCATTTCTCTGAAATATGTAAGGCTAGGTAAATTATGAGGAATGCTTTGGGAAGAAACAATGGAACACTAAGAATAAAAGAACCTAGAGTAAAAAAGGTTTTGTTTAGACTTTTTGCAAATGTTTTATAGAAAGAGAGTTAGTAGTTTTCTGTTAATGGAAATAAAGGAAGTTAAACTATATGGATAAACATTCAATAATGTATAAGAATAAATTAATTTTCATGATAAATAAATATCTGACCTTCTTTTAAGGCTCCAAATATTCTTATTTATACATCTAGCAAGTGTCACAGTTGTGGTTTAACCTAAATTTCCTGTAACAAATGTAGCATTCCATTAACTATGACATGTTGTCTTTATCCCATATTTAGAACTATCTACATTTTTGGCTTACCTATTTTATAAGTTCCATGTTTAATTCAAAGGATATCATCTTTGACTGAATGTTTTTATAGTATCTTAGTGAATAATAAACCGAAATTATTAATTATTAATAATAACAAAACAGTGAACATGAATTGGCCTCTGACTGATTCTAAATGTTATTCACCAAGGTTGCCATTGAGGCTTGACATTAAGTGAAGAGGATAAATGAATGCAAAGCAGTGATTATTTTTATCTATTTTTTAGGGAGGATATATGATTTTTCTTAAATATTACTCCTGTCAGTTTAGACCCAAAGTATCTGAGTTGAAACTTAACCTCTGAAACGTTTTAGCTTCTCTCTTAAGACTTGTATTAGAATGGTGGAAGGAGAAACAAAAGGGATCTCAATTAATATCTGATTATTGCACCTTCTGCTACATTTCACTTTCTGTTTATTTTTATTTTTATTTTTTGTCCATGAGCTAATGAGAGCAATATCAATAAAAATACAGGGTAGTGCAATTTCTAAGCTAGAAAAAGTTGCAAGATTAGCCTTGGTAATCATACTATTGGTTCAAGTTTTGTGCAATGAGTCTAAAATCAATGAGTCACCAAAAAAGAGATCATAAATGATGTTTTGGCAAATACTTGCTTTATGCTTGAGATGAATATTGCTATTAGAGATGGAAAATTGCACTAAAATGTCTGAGCAGTAAAAGAGGTCATGGATATTAATGACAAACTTACAAAACTGTTGATTAATATTTTGTTTATTAAAAAGTGAATCCTATTGAATTGTTTTCCACTAGAACTTATATGTTTATAGCTAAAACACTTTTCAACCACTAAACATGAATTTCTATTTTAAATGAAAGAGATGGCAACAGGTTTGCTGAAAGCTAGGGTTACTTATTCAATCAACATGATGAGAAGCTAGTCCTGCTAATGGACCTGAATTTGTTTTGAAAGAATATTACTCTTCTAAGTAATTCATACTGTAGGAGATGTGTATTAATGATAATATGAAAGCACTTCTGTTTATTACTTTTGTTTATTAGACCACTATAATTTTGATGATAACATGACTGAGTAGTCTGATTTTTTTCTGAGCTTTGTAACCCAGATGACGTATAACAAAATGTACAATTAGTTATAAGATATTAAAATATAAATGTTATTAAGATTTATTTTTCAAAACATATTTCAATGTAACTTTGCTATTTTTACCTTCTAAGTTTACAAATGACAATGGAAATGATGCTAACAATAGCCTCAATGTATTCCTTTTGATTGTGTTGAAAACTAGGTTGTATGGTATACTGAAGTCATATTTATTTTAGCAATAGCCCTGAGATTTTATTCAAAATGTATTAAGGTAAATTCCCATGTTTTAATATATTTTATTGATATCTTTTTTTGTGAGTCAACTCTTATAACAAAGAAAAGTCATTAAGCAAAAACATTCAATATAATAATCAGATCTGGTAATATATGCATTTTCACCCTTATTAATACTATAGTGATAGTAATTTCATAATTGTGGTATAAAAATAAATATTAGAATAAAAATAATTGACAAAAAATAACAAAAGATCACATACATACTTAAAAGAAAAAAATGCTTTGTTATTTTGTGGGAAAAATAATGAAATTTTGCTTTAAAATTGTATTCTTCAATGTTTCATGGGAGACAAAGTTGGTTCTTCCAACTTCTTGTTAGAGTAATTCATGTCAGAGTCTTAATAATTGTGATCTACTTTGACTACTACAGTGTACAGGGCACCTACCACATTACAAGTGCTGTATGAATTTTAGTAATGTAGTTTAACACAGCATGCTAGTTTTTTGAGTTTGATGCCAAACCAATTTGATCAGTACAGTTCCCTAGAAATTTGACCTTGTAACATAAATGTAACTTTATCTTAGTAAAAGAAATAAGCTGTCACATGGTTGGGTAAATGCGATGTGTGGGCCAAGAGCAAACCCATTGAATTAAAAATCAAGTCCAGCTATCAAGTGTAAACTTGCATGTAATTTAGACTTAATTATCATTCAACTCTCTTTTTTCCTCCACATGAGACATATTTATAATACAAGAGAAAATTCTCAAAGGTTATTATCTATTTTTGCTTTGCTTCTAAAAAATAGAACTCTTATGCATTGAATGCTGAATACCAGAGACGAGTAAATTAGTTTAGATTAAATAAAAACCCCTTAACTTATTATCCCTAAGCATATAACAGGCCATATTCAGAATGGAAAAAAAAGAAACATTCATTAATTTATTTTCCTCTCTAAACAGATATAGAGATGAATAATGCAAAATCTTGTTAAAATCCAATTTACTTAGTATTTTGAATAACTACTTAATGACTTTCATGTTTCTGGGTGTTTGTTGTTATAAACTGAATCCAGAACTATAAAACTTCTCATGGTTGAAAATACGTTCCTGGAGTGGATTCAATTCAATGAAAAACTGGACATACCTATTTTCTAAACATTTAATAAATTATATGAGGTGATTTATGACCAAAACCAGTGTGTATATGCATGTATATGTATATATACACATATATGTGTATATATAATGTATGTACATAAATTCATTTTGAATGTGCTATTTAATAAATTTCAGACATAATTTCTTTAAGAAAAAATGAAAGGTAGACTATAATTCACATAATCAAATACTTTATTCAATCTACTAAAACATAAAAATGGCAGTGTACAGGTGCTATATTCCATAAAATATTTGACGTCAATTCCTTGCTTTAAAGATAATATATGTTCCTTTGTGATATTTGCAGATTTCACAAATTGATAACATGAGTGCACAGTATAATCAATGACTTCCTGGCCCTTAAATTCAGTAGAAAACATTAAGTTTATGCATTTTTCCATATTTCAACATCTATTTTATTTTATTCTGTAATTTTACTAATGTAGACAGTAATGACAGATTAATTTTGAGTTCTTTTGATATTAAAGCTTAGTCCAAAAAGATGAGATTACATGGAAATATTATTGGGCTTGGAGTTAAAAGAACTGACAGCTAGGTATGGTTCTAAAGATAACTGATTGATTTGGTCTGGGTATGTCCCTTAAACTCTGGAGGGTGAAAGATAGTCAGATGATACTTTTTGTATACTCACTTAATTCTGATTCTACAGCTCCTATTTCATCAACTCTGTTGGATCTGAAGACTATTAGAATATTATTCTTCACATAGTAGCACTCTTGAGTGACTCATGAAGAAAAATTAGATCTTCAAAATTTCCAGTGGTTCAGATCAGAAAGAGCTTTAAGGACTACCCCCTCCACTAGTCAGTAGGCCATATTATATTATTTTATTTAAAGAGCATCAATTTTGCTTATGTTTGGGAGACATAGATGTTCAATAAAGAGTTCCATCAGCAACAGAGTTTGGTGGTAGAGTCCATTATACATTGAAATTATATGCATGGAAATCAAGAAGTAACTGAACAGCAACCTTGAGACTGACAGGTGGAGTAATGTCCTCATGGACAAAAATTCTGAAGGAATTTCAAGAGCATGGCTGAATTGTTTACTACAGTAGCAACTGAGACTGGGGGAAGAAACCAAGAAAGCACAGGTTGCCATATTTATTGCCATATAAATGGGCCATAATAGTTTTTAATGATTGCCTTAATTTCCTCTTCATTAGAGGTGAGGTCTCCCATTTCATCTTGCATACTGTCAATTTGGTTTTCTTCTTCCTTTTTTTTTAATTAAATTGACCTGTACATTGTCTATTTAATTGTTTTTCAAAGTACCAGCTTCTAGTCTTATTTATTAAATCAATAGTTCTTTGACATTCAATTTTATTAATTTCTCCTTTGATTTTTAGGATCTCTAATTTAGTCTTCATCTGACGATTTTTAATTTGTTCACTTTCTAGTTGTTTAAGTTGCATGCCCAATTCATTGATTCCTGCCCTCCATAGTTTGTTAATATATTAATTCAAGGATACAAATTTCCCCCGATCACTGCTTTGGCTGAATCCCATAGATTCAATATGATATCTCATCATTGTCATTTTCTTCAATGAAATCATTAATTGTTTCTATAATTTGTTCTTTAGCCAATTTTGGAGAATGATATTTAATTTCCAATTAATTTTTGATTTGCCTCTCCATGTACCCTTACTAATTATTATTTTCATTGCATTGTGGTCTGAGAAGGTTGCATTTATTATTTTTGCTCTTTTGCATTTGTTTGCAATTTTTTATGCCATAGTACATGGTCAATCTTTGTGAATGTACCATGTGCTGCTAAAAAGAAGGTTTATTCCTTTTCGTCCCTATTTATTTTTCTCCATATATATCTACTAACTATAATTTTTCTAAGATTTCATTCACTTAACTTACCTCTTTCTTATTTATTTTGTTTTAGTTTGATTCATCTAGTTATGATAGAGGAAGGTTTGGGTCTCCCATTAGTATAGTTTTTCTACCTATCTCATCCTTGACCTCCACTAGTTTCTCCTTTAGAAATTTGGATGCTATGCCATTTGTTGCATACGTGTTGTGTACTGATATTTCCTTATTGTCTATACTGCCTTTTATCAGAATGTAATTACTTTCTGTCTCTCTTTTAACTAGATCTATTTTTACTATGACTTTGTCAGATATCATGATTGTGACTCCTGCCTTCTTTTTCTCAGTTGATGCCCAATAGATTTTTCTCCATTCTTTTACCTTTACTGTGTCTATTTTCCTCATATGTGTTTCTTGTCGACAACATATGGTAGGATTTTGTTTCCTGATCCACTCTACTATTTGCTTGTGTTTTATGGGTGGTTCACTCAATTCACATTCAGAGTTATGATTACCAGCTGTGCATTTCCCAACATTTTGATTTCTACTCTTAGTCCATCCCTTTCTTCTTTCACTATTTCCTTGTACACCAGTGTTTTATTTTTAATCAGTCCTCCTAATTCCCACCCTTGTTTTGCTTCCTTTCCCCACCTTCTTATTCCTCTCTTATTTTTCTTTAGGGTCTTTTAAAAATACTGCCACCCTAACCCTCCCCTGTATTTCTACTCTCCCCACTGGTCCATTTGTTACCCTTCTACTTTTCTATAGGGCATGAATCAGTTCTCTGAACCAGTGGATCTGATTGTTCTTCCCTCTTTGAGTCAATTTCAATGCATGTAAGAGTTAAGTATTTCCAGTCTCCAACCTCTTTACCCTTTCAGTGCATATGTTTTCTCCCACACTTCTGCCATGTGCTTCTTATGAAATATAAATTTATCCCATTTGTTCTCTTTTCCTATTTCTCTTAATATTAACCTCTTTTTTTTTACTTCTAGTTTCAGATACATATTTATGCAAACATATCTATCTATATCTATCTATATCTATATCTAGATAGATAGATAGATAGATAGATCTTGGCATTTCATCCTATTACAGTTTGTCAGTGTTCCCTCTAATTATAATTATTCTAGCTATCCAGGTGATAACAATTTTAAGACTTACAAATATCCTCTTTTCTCATAGGGACACAAATCATTTTAACTTAGTGGGTCCCTTAAAAATGTTATTTTTTAATTCCCCTTTCTTAATTACCTTTTGGTGATTCTCTTGTGTTCTGAGTTTGGGCATCAAATTTTCTGTCCAAGTTTGGTCTTTTCATTTTGAATTCTTGGAAATCTTCTCTATTATCAAATGACCATACTTTCCCCTATAAGAATATAGTCAGTTTTGCTGGGTAGTTGGTGGTAGACCAATTCCCTTGCTTCCCAGAATATAATATTCAATGCCTTTTGGTCCTTCAGTGTAGATGCAGCCAGATCTTGTGTTATCCTAACTGTGGTTCCATGGTATCTGAATGACTTCTTCTTATCAACTTGTAATATTTTTCCCTTTGTCTGGTAGTTCTTGAATTTGGCTTTAACATTCCTGGATGTTGTCAATTCAGAATTAAATACAGGTGATGATCTATGGATTCTTTAAAGCTCCACTTTTCCTTCTTGCTTGAGAATGTCAGGGCAGTTTTTTTTTTTTTATAGATTATTTCCTGTAGAATGATGTCCAGGCTTTTCCCTTTGTCATGCTTTTCTGGTAGTCCAACGATTCTTAAATTATATCTCCTGCTTCTGTTTTCCAGCTCTGACATCTTGTGAATGAGGTGTTTCATATTTTTCTCAATCTTTTCATGCTTTTGATTTTGTTTTATAGATTCTTGCTGCATTGTGAAGTTGCTTGCTTCTACTTGTTGGATTCGAGTTTTTAAAGATTGAATTTCTTCCCTGGCTTTTTGGTCACCCTTCTCCTTCTGATCATTCATCTTTTTCATCTTTTTTGCCTCATTTTCAAACTGATTAATTTTGGCTTTCAAGGCACTATTTTCTGTTTCTACATGATTTGTTTTGCTTTCTAAGTTCTTTTCCCATTTGTCTTCAGCCTTTCTTAATTGTTTTTTTTATTGTATTTTGAGTTCTTCCAAAGCCTATGTCCAATTCTCTGGAGCTTCTGTGTTTTTGTTTGGTGTTCCTTGGTTCTCCTTTCTTCCATTTGCTTTTTGTTCATTGCCTGGATAGAAACTGTTGATTGTAATTTCTTTTTTTTTTCTTTTTCTCTTGTTTACTCATATTTTCCCCTTCTTTACCCACTATAATTGCCTGTATTCTTGATCCTTTGGTTTTGTGTTGGATCTGTATTCTGTCCTGAAGGGACTTCTCTGCTCTGCTGATTGGTCAGGTTGAGCTCTGATGTCAGATCTTCCCCAGCTGGCAGCATAAGCTGAAAAGGAGCTGGGCTTCCCACCTTGTTAATAAGGTATTCTATAGTAATTGCAACATTCACACTTGGAGTTTTGTCAGTAGGCTCTCAATGGAGTCAGTGGGAGAGGGGTCTTGTAACTTGAGGTTACCTACCCTCTGAAGGCTTAACTGCTCTATTGATAAGATTAAGGCAGGGCAGAGTTGATCTTGCAGAGATAGATGTGCCCTGAGGGAAAAACCTCAGGACTGGGGTGGGGTCAATATGAAGTGTCTAGGCTGTGATTGGGCTACCTTCTCTGAGCTTCTCCTCCAGCAGCCTCCCCACCACCTTTGTCCAACCCCCTGAACCTGGCACAGGTGTGCCAACAAGGTACTCCCTCCAGTCTAGGGCCCTTGCCTGCCCAGAGATTCCAACCACTACTAGAGGCTCAGTACTGTAGGGGGTGAGGGGTCCTGAGACCTTCCTTCTTCCTTCCCCTTAAACCCAAGTGTTCTAGGATTCAGGCTTTTGTGGGAACATACCTTTTAAGTTGGGTCCAGGAAGATTATTCCCTAGCTCTGTCCTATTGTTAGATTTGCTTTTCAGTCACCTCAAAGCATTTTGTTTTTAATTGGTGAGGAAGAGTTTTCAGAGGTCTGAAGTTTCACTGCCTCTATGCCACCATCTTGACTCCACTCCATAGCCTGTCAATTTCTTCTATGGAGATGGATAGTCTCTTCCATCATAAATTCCTTGTAGTTATCCTGGATCCTTGCATTGATAATAATAGTTAAATCATTCACAGTTGATTATCGTACTTTATTGCTTTTACTATGTACAACATTCTCTTGGTTATGCTCACTTTGTATCACTTGATAGATGTCTCTCCAGGGTGTTTATATTCTTCTTGTGATCATATGAGTTGACATTTCTTATGGTTCACAGTTTCCTGGTTGATTGGGTTTCTGGGGGTGTGAATTCACTAAGTGGTTTGGGAGCTCCTCCACCTAGTTAAAACTTGTATTGATTCAATCAGAAGGCAGATCTAGCAGTGGTATTGCTGGATTAAAGAGCATGTACAGTTTTATAGTTATTTGGGTATGGTTTAAATTGCCCTCCAGGATGATTGAATCAGTTCATAGTTCCACCAATAGTTTAATAATGTCTCAATTTTTTCCCCAATTTTCTTTGGTTATTAGTCTGTCTAACAGGTATGAGATGGTACTTCAGAGTTGTTTTAATTTGCATTTCTCTAATTAATAATTGATTGAAGCATTTTACTATGTGACTAAAATATTTTAATGTTTATCTGAGAATTACCTTTCCATATCCTTTTGAAAAATATATTAATTAGGGAATAATTTATATTTTGGATCATTTTAATTTCTGTTTTACCTTCTGGCTCTAAAATATCAGGACAATTTTCCTTAATAATTTCTTGAAATATGATTTTGGGACTTGTTTTTTTGAAAATGAGCTTCAAGTGGTTCAAGGATTTTTAAATTTTTTTCTCTTGGAGCTATTTTGTTCTATTGTCCAAGTCAGTTGTTTTTCCAATGAAATATTTTACATTTTCTTCTATTTTTCATGTTTTTGTTTCATTGTTTCATGATTTTGTTTCATTGTTTCTTGATTTCTTATGGAGTCATTAGCTTCCACTTGACCAATTCTGATATTTAAAAATTTATTTTTTTCAGTGAATTTTTAATCTCCTTTTCCATTTGCCTAAGCTTATTTTTCATGAGTCCTTCAGTGGTTTTTGTACATTTTTTAAAAATCCCATTTTGTTTTTCTAAGAAATTCTCTTCAGTTGATTTTTTCATATACCTTTTCATTTTACTAATTCTGCTTTTTTAAGAGGTATTTTCTTCAGTGGGTTTGTGTGGTTCTATTGCCAAGTGGCCTATTTTCTTTATTTAAGGTATTATTTTCTTCAATATTTTTTGGACCTTTCTCACCCAGCAGTTGATTCTTTCTTTGTGATTTTCCTTTATCACTCTCATTTCTTTTCCCAGTTTTTCTTCTAGCATTTTATTTGATTTTAATAATATTTTTGTGCTTGAGACCAAATCATTTTTCCTTTATGTATTTTTATTCAATGGTATTAACTTTGTTGTCCTCTGAGTTTGTGTTTTATTGTTTCCTCTCATCAAAATAATTTTCTATGTTGAGTTTCTTACTCTTTTTCTGCTTTTTTAACCAACCTTTTTTATTGATTTTTAACTTTGAAAAAAAAAACAAAACTAGTTAAAACTTAGTTCGGTTTCTATGGTGAAAGATTCACTGTCCCAAAGATTAGATTCTGTGTGGAACTGCTTTCAGAGTTTTTAGCTTTTCCAAGGTGGTTTAATGTAAGGAGTGCTGTGTTTATTATTCTTTTGGCCTGTGCTATGCTCTATAAGTGACCACAAACACTCTTTTCTGCCCTGGAATTGTCCCTTATAGCTACAAATGCTGGTGAGTTGGTGCCCTCCAGACCTAAACCTGTAGCTACAACCTAGATCTTTGTAGTAGTAGTCTCTCGGTGACCGAGAATGACAATTGTCTTTGTGCCTTATCATCTGTTGATGTACCCTCATGTGGCTTTGAAGTCCAAAGACTGAGGTGGAAAGTTTGTGACACATGGACCAGTTGTTACGGCTGGTGCGGCTGTGGCCTGGTGTCGGCGTTCACGCACAGCGGCAAGACGTCAACGTCGTTCATCTTCAAAGGTGGTGGTGGCATGGTTAATGTGGGTTCTCCAGCTGCTTCTGTCAGAGGCAGCGAGTTCTAGTTGCTTTGATGTAATGCCAGCCCACTTCAGGTTTGACTTTAGCTGATCCTTGAATCTTTTCTTTGGTCGGCCTTGTTTCCTGAGTCCAGCTGACATTTCACCATAGAATACCTGTCTTGGTATTCACTGTGGGTCCATGCGGATGATGTGTCCAGACCATTGTAGCTGGGTTTTGAGGACCAGGACTTTGATGCTGGTGGAGTTGGCTCTGTCAAGGACTTCCTGATTGGTGATTTGGTCCTGCCATCGGATCCTCATGATTGACTGGAGGGAGAGTTGGTGGAATTGCTCCAGCTGTTTCATGTGCTTCCTGTACAGTGTCCATGTCTCACAACCGTACAGGAGCGAGCTGAGGACCACTGTGTTGTACACTTTGAGCTTCGTCACAGTGCTTACACCTCTGTGTTGAAGGACTTTGGAGTGCAGCCGCCCAAGTGCCTGGCTGGCCTTTTGGATCCTGGCATTGATCTCATGGTCTAGGGACCCATCATTGGCGATGGTGCTGCCCAGGTACTTGAAAGTGTTGACTTTAGAAAGCTGCGTACCATCGATTGTAATGCACGGCTAGTTCGTTGGACTCCCTGGTGCAGGTTGGAACAGCACCTCTGTTTTGCTGAGGCTGATAGTCATGCCAAACAGTTTTGTTGTGGTGGAGAACCTGTCCACAATGGTTTGAAGATGATTTTCTTGGTGGGCCATGAGAGCACAGTCATGTGCAAAGAGAGCTTCCAGGATGAGTCTCTCTGTTGTCTTTGTTTTTGCAGTCAGGTGGCAAAGGTCGAATAATGAGCCATCCAGCTGGTATTTGATATAAATGCCCAGGTCTAGATCCATCACAACATGTCATAATACTTGGGTGAAAAATAGGTTGAATAGTACCTGAGCCAGGACACAGCCTTGTTTCACGCCATTGGAGATGTTGAAGTGATCGGAAGTCTCTCCAGCAGATAGGACTTCCCCTGTCATGTCGACATGAAAGAGCTGGATCAGTTTGACGAATTTTGCTGGGCAACTGAGCTTGCTGAGGATCACCCCCAATGTGTCCCTGTTCAATGTGTCGAAAGCCTTTGTCAGGTGTATGAAGACATTGTAGAGACTTAGGTTCTGCTCAAGGCATTTTTCCTGCATTTGCCTCACTGTGAAGACCTTGTCGATGGTACTGCAATCTGGTCAGAAGCCACATTGTGATTCAGGCAGGTTCTGCTCTGAAACAGATGACAGGAGTCTGTTGAGTATAACACGGGCGAGGATCGTTCCAGCAGTGGAGAGTATTGAGATGCTTCTGTAGTTGTCACAGGCTGCTTGTGAGCCTTTGTTCTTGTACAGGGCTATGATGGAGGCATCTCTGAGTTCTGGGGGCATGTCTTCCTCTTCCCATATGCTGGTCAGCACTATGTAGAATGCCTGGAGCGCCTTTCCATTTAAGGTCTTGTACACCTCAGTTGGGATCCCGTCTTTACCAGGTGCCTTGCCTGCACTCATTTGTTTAATGGCTTTTTGGACTTCCTTTATGGAAGGAGGGGCATCAAGTTGTTCAATGGTGTGGTTTTGGGGGATCTGGTCAAGGGAGCTTTGGTCGACTGAAGAGGGTCAGTTGAGAAGCTGACTGAAATATTCTTTCCCCCTGTTGTTGATGCCTTTTTTATCTTTTATGAGAGTGTCACCATCAGAGGATAGCAAGGGAGTGGAGGTGGGTTTTAATGGCCCATAGACAGTCTTGAGGGCATTGAAAAATTGTTTGTAGTTTTTCATATCAGCAAAACGCTGGATTTCTTCAGCCTTTTTTTCCCACCATTGGTCTTGCATCTTCCTGATCTCATGCTGCGCCATGGCTTGGAGAGACTTGAATCTGTCCTTTTTAGGAGCAGAGTTTGGGTTATTTTGCCACTCCATAAAAGCTTTGTTCTTTTTGCTCAATAGGTCTTCAATAGAAGTGTTGTTCTCATTGAACCAGTCCTAGTGGGTGTGTTGTTTGGGGCCTAGGACTGCCTTTGATGTTTCCTTCACTGAGTCTCTGTACTGGTTCCATTTCTCGGTTGAGCTTCCAGTGAGTGGTCCCTTGGCAGACAGCTTGTCATCCAGGCAGGACTGGAATGTTTGCAAATAAGATGGATCTCTAAGACCAAACAGGTTGTAAAATGCGGAAACTGTCTGGGCTCCTTTTGGATGGCGAGGGGCAATGCACATTTGAAGAGTCACTCTAACCAATCAGTGGTCTGTCCAGCATTTAGTTCCTCTCATGGCTCTGGTGATCTTTACATCCTGGATGTCTCGCTGGCGTACAATGATGTAGTCAATGAGATGCCACTGTTTTGATCATGGGTGCATCCACGTTGTTTTATATTTGTTCGCCATTCTGAACACAGTGTTTGTGATGGTGAGTTTGAACTCTGAGCATTTGCTGAGTAGCAGTAGGCCATTGTTGTTCATTTTGCCCACGCCGTGTTTGCCAAGTACTCCTTTCCATCTTTCATGGTCCTGGCCAACGTGGGCATTGAAGTCTCCCAGTAGTATCAGCTTGTCATTTGTGGGCACTGAGTGCAGGACGGCACTCAGGTCAGAGTAGAACTACTCGATGGTCTCCTCTGGGCTGGTCAGGGTTGGGGCATATGTGCTGATGATTGTGGAATACCGGTCTTTGCTGAGAGGCAAACGGATCTTCATGAGCCTCTCGCTGATGCCCACAGGCAAGTCTGCAGCTGTTTGAGCAAACTGGTCTTGATGGCCAGGCCAACACTGTGTATTCTGTCTTCATTTGAGGTTCTATATTTCCAGAAGAAGGTGTATCCAGTGGCGGGTTCACTGAGTGATCCCTCTTCTGGTAAGCGTGTTTCGCTTAAGGCTGCGATGTCGATGTTATATCGCGCCAGTTCTTTACCAATTAGAGCTGTTCTTCTCTCAGGTCTTGGGGTATTCTCTCTATCAAGTAATGTCCTGATGTTCCATGCTCCTAGTAGGAGTTTCTTTGTATTTTTTCTTTGATTTCGACCGCTTAAAGGGGATGACCCGCCAGCCGTGGTGTGCTGACCGGGTGTTTGTAGGGCAGGCAATGTTTGGGACACCTTTTCTAGTCCCCTCCCTTGATTAGGGTGAGCAGTGCTGTCCTAGAGAGGGCTGCTCAGTCACCCAGGATGCTGCCGAACGTCCCTGCTGCCCACAGGGCTGAGCGACCACTGGTCTGTGGGCCGCCTACGTGCAGGATCGTGACTACAACTGCCGGTGGTCACCTCCACCTGTTACGTCGTCACTCCCCCATCGCCGCAGGTCTTGAAGAGGGTGGACGGGGTTAGGATAGATGAGTGTGCACAAAGATACTTGTGCATGAAAGAGATTTAAGTGGAAAAGCCGATGCACAGAGACAATCCCGCTCTCTCGGCATTGGAAGCCTGGGTCCAGTGGCACGAAAAGTCGTTACATCTAGAGACTTCCTCAGCTGCATTGGATGGCCGTGTTGTCTTTTGTGCTCCAACACATCCTAAGCACTCCACAGTGCTTTGTTGCGTCGCCCTCTCAGCTGTTGAACCTTCTTATTGGTTTCTTCCGACTGTTCCACCGAAGCAGTCTTTACATGCTGTGTGAGCAAAGCCCTAGTTCACCAGGGGTCAATGACCCGATGGCTACCCTCACAAGGTTTAGCTGGCCTGTCGAAGCCATTGCCCGGGGTGTGGCCACTGCCGCATGCTAGCAGCTACTGGGAGCCACAAGTGAGAGCTGGGTGTCAGGTGAGGGTCAGAGGCTGGAGAGCTGCCCTAGGAGGGCATGACAAGCCCTCCATACCAGAGATACTACCCCTCCCTGAGTACCCCATATACCCCCTAGATCTTTGTATGGTCAATGCAACAGCCTGCATCAAGAGCCAGGAAAGCATCCCTGGAATTTCCTTATGGTCACTTATTTTACCACTTTGCAGTCCATGGACTCAGAGCTCTGGAAGCCTTTGAGGCTGATTCTGGTGCTCCCCCCCCCCCCCCCAACCATGCTGGCTGGCTGAAGTGAGGTCTGCCTTCAGTGCTGGTCTGTGTTCTGTTCCAATCCCTGGTTTGACAAAAGTGCTGATCTAAGTTGTCAGGCTGGAAAGTTATTTCATTCTATATTTGTACTATTTCTTCTCATCCAAAATTTATTTTGTTGCATTATATAAAACTGTTTGGAAGCTAATTTGGTAGTGATCAGGAAATTCCCTCTTCCTTCTATGACATCTTGTCTTTGCCTGTGGTATTCCCTGCAAAAAAACAAAACAAAACAAAAAACTTAGCTAGAAATATGTAAAGAAGCAAACCTTTTTTTTTTTTAATCTGAACTGTGGAAATATAAGCTGAAAGAATAAGATAATCAAAGTCTGCTAGGGGAAATTTGTGGAGGATTCATAAGTTATAAGCAATGTTTTGAAGGTAGGTTATGTTAGAAGAACATGGACTAGTAGAGGGGTAATACCTTTTGGGAAAGCAGAGATTTCGCAACAGATGCTATAGCTGGGAGGAAGGTGAAGATGAGTAATTTATACTCAACCACATATGAGCATTCTGGCAGCATGAAGAGGAAGCTATTTTACATTACCCTTGAATAAAATTCTTCAAGGCAGGGCCATTACGGCACTTAGCTTGATCCTGTGGAAAGGAGGGAATATGCATTCAGTTGCTCAGCTGCTTCTTTTTTTTAAACTGCCCTTTGGTTTGCTCATATCTTTGAAGAAAATTTTTGCCCCAAATAAGTATAATTACTTTCTTCAATATCTGATTTCTCAAGCCCAGGCTCAGGCAAAAATGTGAATTGTAATATTCTCCTCTGACATTTTTAGGTTATACAGGGCATGCTTTTGCTATATTTTTGGGAAATTTTTCCAGTAATCCCCCCTCCATTTCTTCATTTCCCCCCATGGCATTTTATTAACATTCTCATTTAAAATATCAATATTTAACAGTGCACCACCAAAATATAATGTTTTATGGTGAACTTAGCTTGGAAGTGTTACTCTGTAAATGTTCTCTCAAAGCTGCTCATTTTGCAAATCCTACATTTAATATATTTTAAGACTTAACTAGGAAGTAAATTAACTGTATGTCGACATTTTAATGCCTTGAAAATGTATTTCAGTTTTGCATACACTGTGAAAGTGGAAATTTTATGGAGGAGAAGTTATGAGAAACTATATCGGAGCATGAGCTCAGTCGCCAATTTTATAAATATTCTTACACATTTGCTGTATATTCAGAGATGAGATTGTTTTTTTCTTCTTCTTCATTTATCCATTAATAACTACAATTAACATCATTTCACTGGAGGCTTCAATTCTTCACTTTCTCATTTTAAAAGTAAATCTTATAAAGGTCAATTGAGTTATTTGTGGGGACAACTTCTATGCCTGAGAAACCAAGCTTCTTGTATTCAAGATTAATCCTTGGAAAAAGAATGGAAGTTGTGGTTAAATGGTTCTTACTAATGCACTTCAGACTAATTTGAGGTTTTCCCTTTTTGAGTCATCTAGTCACACACAAGGATCTCATTATATTTTATGTGGCAATAATATCTACACCTTTTTAATTAAATGATTATTCTGTTTCCTTAGAGTACACACAGAAATGTAGAGATCTAAGTGCTTGCTCAACATGAAATTGTAGCATTTATTTCCAATTGTAATCCAAGGTAAATAATTTTAAAAAACACACTGTATTTGGAGTGACATAATGGCTTAGACATTGGGCAATTTTTTCAAGAGAATAATAAATACTGAATATAAAAACCAAACATAATTCAAAATTTTTTGCATTTTAGGAATAGTGCTTCTGCATAGTTTTGGCTCCCCTGTTTAATGATTTGGAGAAATCCAGGTGGAAATGTACATCTTGCCATTAGGAAACAAGTATTTTGGAGGTTTGTCATGCTCGTAGAAAATATGGGGTCTTTCAAATTATGTTCAACCTATTCCTTCAATTCTGGAAAATAGTACATTTGAATAGGTAGAAATTGGTAGAGGAGAGAATGATTTAAAGACACATTTCAGTGTGACTTCCAAGATTACACAAAGCAATATATATTTCTTATATGTCTGATAAAATGCCATCTTGCTGAGCATGCCACAAACCTCCCAGAGATTACTGCCACTGATACTAAAATCATAAGAAAAGCTTTTCTACTAAACTTACATCTTCATCTTGATTGTACAAATATGTATTTTACTGAGTTGTTAAAAAAAGATGATATAATCAATTGGTTTGACAGCATCTGAGACAGTCAAGAAAATTTATCATTAGTAATGGGAAAAATTTCTGGGTTTTAACAGGAAGTACAGCATTATATTTCCTTTTCAAAAGTTGGGAAATTATCACATTGTGGTATTTAAGGAGAAATTAAACACCATAACTTGAGCAAAATTACAAAATTAGTACAGAATAATTGAAAATTCTAAACTGCACAAAATGTTCAACTATATACCCTAGATAGTGCTAAAAGTTTTTGCTCACAGTATGATCTTTTTGTCTCATACAGGGGAGTATAAGTGACACATTCCTATTTCAATGAGGTGGTTTGCCTTTTCCAGTTTTTAATCTCGCTCATCACTTCTTTAAATGGATGTATTCCCCATATGTGTGTGTTTATAAAAAAGCCTAGTATAATTTACTTGTTTGTTGTGGTTATTAAGTCATGTCCCATTCTTTATGCTGCCATTTCAAGTGTTTTTGGCAAAGACACATGAATGGTCTGTCATTTCCTTCCCCAGCTCATTTTTATAGATGAGGAACCTGAGGCAAACAGGGTTAAGTGGCTTGCCTTGGGTCATATAGCTAGTAAGTTTTGAGGCCATATTTGAACTCATGAAGATGAGTCTTCCTGACTCAGACCAGACACTCTATCCATTTTTCCATCTAGCAGCTTACAGTGTAATTGGTTACTGAATTAAGAAATTTCCTCTCTCAGTTAATAAATTTTCTCTATAAAATGTACCTCCAGATCTAAAAATGACTTCCTCTCTTAATCTGTCATTCCATTTGAATGGTACTAGACTTTCTTTTTACTTTCATATTGAATTTTCAGTTGTTAAGGTAAACATAGACATCTCTCCCTTTCCCTCCCATGTCCCACCCCTCCCACCACTAAGGAACTATGTTATCTTTTGCTTCTTTCCCTTTATAAAGTAAATCAGTAAGAGACTAAGTGACTGTTAACCTTATTCAGCAATAAAAATCAATCAGACCCAGAACTGGTAAAGGATATTTTGCAAAATACAAACTTGCTTTGGTGCTTTCTCGCAGTGTTTCTGTACACAGTCCTCTCTTGGGTATCCCTGACACTTGGAAAGCAGAATCTTCCCAAATCTTCCCTGAAACACTATAGGAACATAATTTTCCTTTAGTAAGCTGCTCATTCTTCTCATCCATGAAAATTGGTAATGGAAAATATGTACAAGCCTCCTTGTACAACTTAAATCTACTTAATCATAATCCAAAAGCCAGGGATTATGGTTGGTCCCAAACCATATAGTTAAACTTATACCCTGCTATTGAGATGCATATGAAAATAATTATGATCTATAATTAAAATATTCCTTTTACTCAATCTTATTTGAGAACTTCCTTCCCTGCCACCTATTGCCACGACAATCCATATAAAGAATCTGATTCCAGGATCTTTGTTTTTTTTCCAACTGTACCACACAGTCTATTAATGAGGAAATATACATAGTATAAATCAACTAGGACTGAACCATATAGCAGTTTTTGATAATAATTAAAACATGAAGTACATAATTTGAAATCATTGAAAATGCTAAATATAACCATTCATCCTTGCCTTCATAAGGAATGGAGTACTGGTATGTCACCAGTTTCATGTGCTCTTCCATGGATAAATTCATTACTAATTTCATGAGATGGATATCTCACCTTGCTTGAGCCCATGAGGCAAAGACAGTTCCAGAAACACTTTAGCTCAGGAATTTGCTCAGCACAAACCATGCAGATCACTTTGTCCCTTTTACTCTGTCTCTGGGTTTCATCTCTCCTCCTTTTACAGAGCAGTAACAAAGCAAAAGAAAAACAGTAACAAACAAATGCTCATTTACTTTTTTTTTCTCTTCTCATGATCCATGACAGTTGTCCTGTCTACTTGGACTAAAGTTCCCACGACACCATGCAAGAGGAGGAGGCTGTCTCAAAGACTATTAAACTTGCATTTTCCTAACTTTTATACTATGGTAAACCTGCATGGTTTGTTTAGAGAGATTGGACCTGAGATTTCACAGGGATGGGGAACTTCTGTTACCCATCTAAAGGTGTGATAATTCCACAGTGCTGGAGAGTTGTCCGAGGCAATGGAAAGTTGAGACAATTGCTCAGGATGGCAAGGTCAGCCAGTCTTACTAGCAGGATGTGAACCCAGTTTTCATTATGCTCAGTTAGCTGTTTATCCATTATGCCACACTATTTCTAATGAAGGCAGAGAGGGCTAAGGGAAACAAGGTAAAATAGGCCAAGTCTTATCTTTCTTTACCATCTTGCCTACAGTTGAAGCTGACTACAGGATATCACTCTCTATTAAGAATAGAACTCTTTCCATCTCTTTTTTTTGGATTTTTACCAATGTGTTATCAGAATCTTCTTTGAAGCCATAGTTCCCACTATTCCCACATCATTCAAAGGGAGTCTTTAAATTAAATACTATTCCTTAGATTGGAAAAAGCACTGTCTGGAGTCAGAGGACTGAGGTTCAAATACTGCCTCAGATATACTATTTGTACGATTTGGGGCAAATAACTAAATCAATCTTAGTTTCTCATTTTCAAAATGATGCAGTTAGACTGTATATACTCTGTGGTCACTTCTAACTCTAGTATTATGTTTTCTGAGGTCCTTATTATCTGTGTGACTTTTGAATTATATGGGAAATTGCATCAACATTCTTTATTTTTGGCATGGAGAGTCAATGTAAGATGCGTTTTATCTATTCAATAAATTATGACAAGTGGTAGTTCATCGCAGTAATGAGAGCAAAGGCACGGAAGGAGATGTAATGTCATTGTAATGGATTGTGGATACGTTCTTTTAAAAAAATAGATTCTCTAGTTGAATATGATTGGAATCTTGCCATTCAACTAGGTTTTACTAAACTTTATATCTATGTCACTCAATAAACTCAGATGAGAAAGTCAGTAATTGTGACATTAACCTTTAACATCAGCATAAAACTAGTCCTAATGAAAGAATATACAGTACCCAGCTGTGGATGAGAGTTAGTTTGCCATCTCACACAATTTAATAACAATTCATGTTGTGTTCCAATGAATAATAGCATCTCTTTTTGTGATGGTATGATTGCTTTTATATAATCATTCCATTAGATGCTTTTAATGGACCTTAAATTTCTTTTATGTTAGGTTATAGTAGTAAGAGTTAGCAAGAGAATGAACTGATATTACTGTAAAAATATTGCAGCTGACATCTGCATTGTGTTTGACACTAACTAGAAGCAATGCATTTAAGCTTAATTTTAAATTACTCTTTGAGAGATACCTGGAAGATTTTCAAGGATTCTACTAGCTAATGAGTCTAACAGTTGGAAGCAAAGTTTATTTAATAAAGGATAATTTTGCAAAGGAACAACCAATTATAATTATTTGAAAAACATTGTTCTCCAAAGATAGGTAGATAAAGTGATAGAGTTTTTATTAAGGGCAAAATGATTACTATTTACCAGGCACTGTGCTAAGTGCTAAGGATTTAAAAATAAATGAACGGAAAGAGGAGACAACAGATAAAGGGGACTTGAAAATCTGGGAGTGGATAGAGAAAGCACCCACATGGATGCATCATGAAGAAAAATGGAAAATTAGTAAGAGAGCTGGTACAGAAAGTAAAGGAGTAAACATGTCTTGTTTGGTTCCTCAAAATGGGTTTCCAGGAGGAATTTGTCAATAAGAAGAAGGGTCTAGAAGATTAGAATATTCCAGATTCTGAAGACAGAATGGACGCAGGCAGCATCTAAGATGAGATGGTTGCTGACATCTGGGGGAGAAGTCTAGAAAGATAGGAGTGAAGTGTGAAAAATAAAGGTCACTGCTAATTTTATATTTTACTAAAGAGAATCTGTTATTCCTAAATGAACTACCAAAATGTAATGCTTTCCTTCAAATATGTCTACTATGGATAAGAAAGCCATCATTTTTACATTTTAAGTCCTTTCACACTTAATAATATAACTTTTGAAATAGATTGATTTTTTTTTACCTCAAAACGGAGCAAAATGTTTTTATATTATTTTGGTAGTATGATTGCTTATATAGGACAGTTTTTAAAGGGAAGTATTAACAAAATTCACTTAACAACTGTGAAACTGAGAAAATTATGGCAACCCACAGTGCATATTTGCACTGCTGCCTAATTGCATCATAGATTTAAGAGTGGAAATAGGCCCTAGAGATCATCTTGTCCAACTCCCTCATTTTACTGATTGGGAAACTGAAATCCACAGAAGGTAAGGAATTTGACCAAATTTACACGACACAAATGTTAGAGTTAATATTCAAAACCATATCAAATGATAGCAAATCCACCTGTCTTTCCATTACATGCCAGGCATCTTTTTCATTTAGTAACCATATTGATAAATGTGCTTTTTGTAGCTTTTCACAGTCATTTCAGACCTCAGTTCACACTACTATGTGGGCTTGCTCATAGGAAACTCTTTTGCATTCAGTTTGTAGCTTCTAATCTGCTTTGTGGGTAACAAGGTATGTCAATCAGTGGAAAACCAGGCTTAGAGTCAAGAAGACTCATTTTCCTGAGTTCAAATCTGGCCTCAGACACTTAGTATCTGTGTGATACTGGAAAAGTCACTTAAACCTGTTTGTCTTAGTTTCCTCATCCATAAAATGACAAACCACTCCAGTATCTTTGCCAAGAAAACCTCAAATGCAGTCACGAAGAGTCAGACAAGACTGAAATGACTGTACAATCTGCTCTGTGCTTTGAAACACACTCATTAGTATTGTGCATAAATTAAGAGTAAATAGACTCTGACTGAGTCCACTAAGGATTTTTCTATGAATAATGTGTGCCCATGCATTGAATTTATTGTCCCTATTTGGCAAAAGAAGGCCTTTTTCTGGTTATTTCTAGACTCTCAACAGCATTCTATATAGGAAAAAATTGTGTATATTGGTTAATTATTATAGCATTTGAAAATACTTAGTCATATATATGTATGTGTATAAATGGCGATAGATAAGTTCTAAGTATGATAATAGTTTGCCCTATGGCCCTTCTGGTAGAAATATGTTATTAACTTATGATATATAATGGCAGCTATGATAAATGTGTCTTATACTTAAATAAGTGAAACTGAAAAGATTAAGCCTCAAACAAGAGACAATGTAAGTGGAAATCAAATTTCCTTTCATTATTTGCTGAATTATCTTGGGAAAAATTTATTCTATTATTTCTTTGGTTCCTCAAAGGATATTTTACATGTAAAATAAGAATATATATTATACATGAACCTTATGGCCATCTTGACTTGATTAGCCAACAAATGATTGCAGCTGGATATACCAGGAGCAAATCTGTTCTTGTTCCCTATGTATGCACAAACATACGTGGCAACTTGTAAGATGCTTTATTGTTTAGCTGAACCTCTTTGCTTTTATAATAGAGTACATTGATTCTTTTGCTGTTAAACAAACATCCATTTTTTTCTGAAGGAAGAACAAGTAAAAATCTTGAAAATGCAGATTCCTGGAAACTCTGTTGATAGTAATGTTTCAAAGTTTTGACATTTTTTGCAGATGATCCACAGCAATTTTATGAAAGAATTGGCCCCAACTCCCTTCTGTGATCATAGAGAAGAAGGCAACTTTTTAAAAAAGTCCAAATGGTACTTTTTTATTTTTAAAATTTATTTAATCTCATCAGTTATTTAAGGGACTTGGTTGCTATAAAAAGAAGGATATATTTGTTGTCCTACCTTTGTTTGTTTGTTTGTTTGTTTTTCCTAATAAAATACTTAATAGTTACAAGACCTAACTTATACAACTTCGTTTTTATTAAAATATTTTTATTACTATCAGAGAGAAGGAATTCTTGTTTTTTGGATTTTGTTTTTCTAGAAAAAAGATTTCTCTGATACTAAAATGGCAAATAGTCAATCATTCAGATGGAATCATTTTGAGATAAGTCAAATATCAAGGCTGTGCTATTTCATTGTATGCTTAAGTGATAAAGTTAATCAAAATATCCTGCAGAACATGTGTCCTTGAGCCAATGGGATGTGGATTCTATGGATTGAGTATGAGTGCTCATTGTGTTGTGGTTTGGGCCTGTCATCAGTTGATTAAATGATTTCCCTTTTGCAATCTACTCCTGTACAATATGTACCTAGAGGGTGAACAAATCATTTTAAGCACTTGCTAGCAGAGCTACTTATACTGGTATCCCAAAGGCTATAAAAGAAGATGATGTCTTTCTTTCCTAGAAAAACTTCATAATTGTTGGCAAAAATATATTCCTTTTGTTTGTCCACACATGTTATTCATTTAAAATATACAAATGCATATGAATATACACAGGTGCAATATTTTAAACACTTTATACACATAGAGACTTCATAGTGATTGCTGTATTTTATCAAAAATATGTATAATAATAATCTATATCCAAATCTTTCTAGGTATAGAAATCTCTTATTTTTAACTTTAGAGGATTTTACAGATAGTATAACTGAATCCTTTGTTTTTTTTTTCCCTAAAAACAGAATAAATTGTAACTGCTTTCAAAAGGTACAATTGATAGTGCACTTTTCTGGGACATAGTTTTCTTTATCTGGAACTAGGATGGAATTATAATTATTTAACTAATACTAACTGGAGATGAGTATGTACGATAAGTGGAAGTAAACTGAGCTGGTATATTTAATGAAGTGAAAATAATGGGGGAAAAATTTCATGTTATAGCCACCAACAAAGTTTCCAAGTAGATAGAATGTTTAGCACTACTTCAGCTGCTTTAATCCATTTGTCTTCAACGTCATTCTGTAATATTTGATATTGAGAACTCTAGCTAGAAAATTGAAACATCTCGGGTGAATTCTTTCCTCTTTTCACACACGAGGTAAACATCCAGAGGAGGCACATTAAGGCTGGAATAATAACATTCTTGCTATCTACCAAAACAACATTGTATGAGCATCAAATAATACAAAATATTATGTGAAGCCTGCTGTTAGATTAAATTTTAAAGGAAAATTATAATGTTTTTAAAAATCCATTAGCAAATCTCTATTGACATTATCTTATAGCAATAAGGTCTTGGGATTATACACTTTTTTTGGAAATAGTTCCCCTAATTCATCATTTGTAGGATGCATACATACACACAAACACTGTGGCATCCTGAATTTTGGTAAATTATCATTTGCATACTTTGAGAGACAGGTGCACCATCCCTTATGACATTTCTGAAACTAATTCTTTAAAGCAATTATCAATTTTTAGTATATGCAATGTCTCCTATTCCTATTCATTATCCTTCAAGTGAAAGGTCAGATATTATTACTCACTTTTTCAGAGCAAAAGTAAACCTTGTACCTACTTTAAAAAATGATTTTGCATTTAGTCTTCCCAAACGATTATTTGCTTTGGATTTCTGTTTTGTTTTGTATTTCTCGTTTCTCTTAGAAGGTCATAGTCAGCTATCCTAATACATAGCATTTTTTGTACGCATATTATCATATAATACATATTTATCTGTTTGTCATGTGAAACAAGACACGTTTTGCTTATAGTAGAGAAATATTCATTGATGAAATAAGGTAAAGAATGGGATGTTTAAATCTGTATTCATACTCTTTTCCTTCTATGATGGTGGATATCTTTTTTCATCATAAGTTCCTCGGTGTTCTCCTGGATCCTTGCATTGCTAATAATAGTTGTTGTTCACAGCTGATCATCATCCTTTGTTGCTGTTACCATGTGCAACATTTTCCTGTTTCTGCTAACTTCACTTTACATCACTTCATATAAATCTTTCCAAATTTTTGTGATAAATTTGTTTGCCATTTCTTATGACACAATAATATTCCATTCCAGTCATATACCATAATTTGTTAATCCATTCCCATATTGGTAGACATCCCTATATTTTCCAGTTCTTTGCCACCTTAAAAATAAATTCAAAAATATATTGGAATATATAATTTCTTTTCATTAATCCTTGATTATCTTAGGAGATGAGCCTAGTAGTGGTATTGTTGGGTTAAAAAGTATATGCAATTTTATAACTCTGAGTATAATTCCAGATTGCTCTCCAAAATGACTAGAGAGGTTCACAGATCCACCAACAATGTAATAGCATCTATTTTCTCAATATTTGTCATTTTGTCCTTTAATTATTTTAGACAATCTGATAGATTAAAAGGATGACATTTTAACTATATGTATATATATTTACATATATATATATATTTATATATATATATATATATATATATATATATATATATATTTGGCTATAATCCTGAAAGAAAATAGTATATTGGTGTTGCTATGTTAGAATAAATGCAAACCTAATGTGATTTTTCTTTTACACTGTTCTCTAAAGATCTGCTCTTGAAGGAATTCTGTTGTATTTCCTGTTGCATATCTTTTGGAAACTGACTTCTTTGGAATTACAATGGTATAAATTATAAAAAAAATAAGACACTTCACATGTGCAATTTGCAAAGACAAGGGCCATCTCAAGTGTCATTTCTTCCATGAAGACTTCTTCACAGAATTGGACTCTGCTTTTTAAATGCCTTATACTATATTTTTGGAACCATTTCTATATATTGATTGTATCATCTCAAAAAATTACATTCTCTTAGGAAAGACAACCTGTACAAATGTCATTAGGTAGAAGCTTATTTATTTTGAGAGGAGGGAACTAAGTTCTGGGGAGATTAGAAAATTATTCATGTAGAATGTGAAGGTTAAGATGAATCTTTAAGGATATAAAAAAAATTTAAGTGGTCGGAGAGGAGCGGACTTTCTAAGCATTGGCTATGTAGGACAAGTACAAAGGTGTAAAAACAAGCAAATCAGTTCTGCACGTGAGGAACTATATAAAGACCAATTTGGCTAAGCTATAGAATGTAGGAAGATAAGTTACATTTATTAAACTTGGAAAGGTTAGTTGAAGCCAGTTGGCAGAGAGTTCATTCTGGAAGAGAAGTTTTATTTCCAGAAACAATTATGTTATAAAATGAAAACTTTTAATAAAACATATTAAGTGAAACTAGGGGAAACATTAGAGGGCCCAGGAGGACACCTTATGGTATATTTATACATCAAGATTTGGCTGAGATTATCAGCCAGGAAAAGAGACAGAGGATTAGCAGTCAAAGACAACCAAGACAATGTAGTGCCACAGAAGTCAAGGGGAATTAACATGGTGAAATTAGAATTAGAAATCATGAAATAATGTGCAATTTGGAATCAAGGGTATGCATTAAAAATACTGCTTTGCTAATATGATCTTGGATGAATCACCATAAATTTCTTGCCTAAGTTTTCTCATCTTTATAAGGATAGGCAGTTAGACTAAAAGCCATTTGTTTTCAAGAAGGGAGTATCAGGCCCATAATAGTCAATGACAGGGAAAAATTAGAGCCAGAGAGTACAAAGGAGGTGGGGCATGGAGACTCTTTTATTCATTTTTAAATAATATTTTATTTTCCACAATTACATTTAAAAACAATTATAAGCATCATTTTTTAAATTGAGTTAGAAATTCTCTACCTCTTTCTTTTTGCTCCTCCCTTCCTGAGACAGCAAGACATTTGATATGTTATACATGTGCAGTCATGTAAAACAGTTCCATGAGTCATGTTGTGGAAGAAAACATGGAACAAAAAAACAAAGAAACAAACAATAAAATAAAGAAAGCTTTAAAAATATGCTTTGATCTGTATAAAGACTCTATTAGTTTTCTCTGTACATGGATAGCATTTTTTAAAATCATAGGACCTTTGGAATTAATTTGATTCACTGTATTGCTGAGAATAACAAAGTCATTTTTAATTTAACATTATAAAATATTGAAAACTATTTGATTTTCTACCAAAGAATCTATCACACATTAGAAAAAAATCACTAGAATGTTGGAATTAGAAGCCACATTGAAAGGAATTAAGGAGAAAATAGTTGGTGGTAAGAGGTAAGTAATGGTGGACCACACTTTCTTCTAAGAGTTTAGCCATGAAAGGGAGGAGAAAGAGAGAGATGACTATAACTTAAAAAGGCATTGGGGTCAAGGACTTTAAAAATGGGGGACACCTGAAACTGTTTATAGTTTTAGAGCCAGGACAGAATGAAGAAATAGAAAAAACTCAGAATTAAATATTTAGAGTTAAAAGGACCTTTAGATGCTTTGAAATCAAAGCCCTGATTTTGGAGTTGAGAAAATTAAGTTCAGAAAAGTTGTGACATTCTCAAAGTCATTCAGATATTAAGGAGTAGAGATATCATTGAAACCTATATATTTAAGTACATATATATGTATGTGTGTGTGTGTGTATAAAACCCTCAGTCCATTGTTCTTTATACTATACAATCATTTGTGAGAAAAAGGAGAAGTTTGATGTAGCAACTTTACAGAAGAGTCCACAAGGGTAAGGAAGAGTGGATTCAGGTCAGATGTTACCTCTGCTAAAGGGAAGAGTGATTTTTTTTTTCCAAGATTGAACAGAAAGAGAAGAGAATGATGGAAACATGGTAAATATTAAAGGTCTAGACAAGGAAATCTGAGGGAGATCACGAAGGGTGGACTCAAGCAGTAAATTAGAAAGTAAGATTATCTTCTGAGGGGAATGTATAAAGTTAGGACTTAAAAATGGAAAAGTTATGGAATGTTATTTTGGGGAGAGTGAGAGTAGGTCAATAGAAGTAAAGGGAATTGCCTTGTGGCAATATATGCCCAAATGAAATTGAACAGGGGAAATTGGTAATGGATCCATTTAATATGATTTTATATATTTTTTTCTAATAATAACTGGAAGGAGAAGATGATAGGGAGCATATAGAGATAAGTGTAAAGGAACAGAATTGGAAAAGTTCAAAAGTTTAAAAGATTCCAGGTTAAGAGAAGATATTACTGGAGTCATGTTTTGTAAAGGAATGACAGCAAAAGAAATAATTTACAGAATAGGACATATTAAAGAGATTGTACCTGTGATAAAATGATGTTGTGAGAAACTAAAACTGAGATATGTAGCAAAGTACTGTGCAGAAAATGTTGAATCATCTCTATCTTAAACCCAGTCACATTTCCCAATGTGGACAACCTCCACCCTGTGACCTTGGTTCACTTTGTATATATTTGGAATATATATCTTTATATAGGATGTACACCTAGATGACATGGGGGATGGAACACTGGATTTGAGTTTAGGAAGATTAATTTTCCTGAGTTCAAATCCAGCCTCCAATATTTATTAGCTATATAATACTGGTAAATCATTTAACCTTGATTGCTTTAGTTCCACATCTATAAAATAAGCTGGAGAGGGAAATTAAAAGCCACTCCAGTAACTTTGCTAAGAAGATACCAAAAGAGGTAAAGAAGAATTAGGCATACCTGAAAAAATACTTAACAACAACAGAGTTATATATGCTTATTAATAAATGATATTGTGTTAGAATTTTCACAGCTAATCTTGCATTGGAATTACTTTAATTTATCATATTCAATGGCATATTTGCAGAATATTATTAAGATGGAGAAATAAGAAATGGATTCTTAGGCTAACAAGTAAATATTCTATATAACAGAAATATTTATCATCTTGAATTTCAAAATATACTTACATGTACTTGCACCTACTTGTTCTTTAGTTATAGAATAAAGAGAAACCAAAATTAGTACCACCATATTATTTTTTTAAAATTAATTAATTTAGTCAATTTAGAACATTATTCCTTGGTTACAAGAATCATATTATTTCCCTCCTTCCCCTCATCCCACCCTTCCTGTAGATGACTTGCAATTTTGCTGTGTCCTTGATCAGAACCTATTTCCATATTGTTGGTGTTTACATTCGGATGTTCATTTAGAGTCTACATCCCCAACCATATTCCCTCAACCCATGTAATCAAGCAGTTGTATTTCTTCTGTGTTTCTACTCGTACAGTTCCTACTCTGAATGTGGATAGTGTTCTTTCTCCTAGATCCCTCCAGGTTGTTCTTTCTCCTAGATCCCGCTGGGTTGTTCAGGATCACTGCATTGCCACTAATGGAGAAGTCCATTACATTCAATTGTGCCACAGTGTATCAGTCTCTGGGTCCAATGTTCTCCTGGTTCTGTTCCTTTCACTCTGCATCACTTCCTGGAGGTCATTCCACTTCACAAGGAATTCCTCCAGTTTATTGTTCCTTTGAGCACAATAGTATTCCATCACCAACATATACCACAATTTGCTCAGCCATTCCCCAATTGAAGGGCATCCCCTCATTTTCCAATTTTTTGGCCACCACAAAGAGTGCAGCTATGAATATTCTTGTACAAGTCTTTTTCCTTATTGTCCTTTTGGGGTACAAACCCAGCAGTGCTATGGCTGGATCAAAGGGCAAACTGTCTTTTAGCACCCTTTGGGCATAGTTCCAAATTGCCTACCAGAATGATTGGATCAATTCACAACTCCACCCGCAGTGCATTAATGTCCCTACTTTGCCACATCCCCTCCAGCATTCATTATTTTCTATAGTTGTCATGTTAGCCAATCTGCTAGGTGTGAAGTGATACCTCAGAGTTATTTTGATTTGCATCTCTCTGATTATGAGAGATTTGGAACACTTTTTCATGTGTTCTTTAAGAGTTTTGATTTCTTTAACTGAAAATTCCTTATTCATGTCCCTTGCCCATTTATCAATTGGAGAATGGCTTGATTTTTGTACAATTGGTTTAGTTATTTATAAATTTTAGTAATTAGACCTCTGTCATAGGTTTTTGTTATGAAGTTTGTTTCCCAATTTCTACTTCTCTTCTAATTTTGGTTGCAATGGTTTTGTTTGTACAAAACCTTTTTAATTTGGTGTAATCAAAATTGTTTATTTTACATTTTGTGATTTTTTTCTAGCTCTTTCTTGTTTTCAAAGTCTTTCCTTTCCCAAAGATCTGACATGTATACTATTATTCTGTGTTCACCTAATTTGCTTATAGTTTCCTTCTTTATGTTCAAGTCATTCATCATTCACCCATTCTGAGTTTATCTTGGTGTAGGGTGTGAGACGTTGCTCCAATCCTAATCTCTCTTCCACACTGTCTTCCAATTTTCCCAGTAGTTTTTTTTTTTAATCAAATAGTGGATTTTGGTCCCCACAGCTGGGATCTTTGGGCTTATCATAGACTGTCTTGCTGAGGTCACTTACCACTTCTATTCCACTGATCCTCCTTTCTGTTTCTTAGCCAGTACCAAATTGTTTTGATGACCACTGCTTTATAGTATAGTTTGAGATCTGGGATTGCAAGTCCTCCTTCCTTTGCATTTTTTTTCATGATTTACATGGATATCCTTGATATTTTGTCCTTCCAAATGAACTTTTTATATTTTTTTCTAATTAAGCAAAAAAAGTTTTTTGGTAGTTCAATGGGTATGAGTGCCACCACATTCTAACTGCTCTTTGGTTAGCAGCCAAATGCTGAGAAGAATCTTCTAGTCACATCCAATTTGCGAAATTAGGAAGCTATGAGAAACTCATAGTTATAGCAGGCTTTAGGTTGAACGATGGGTGGGTCAAAGATTCTTGCTGAGGCATGTATTTCCTCATATTATCTTTTCCAGGTTGACAGTAGCTGAAAAATTCTGCATTGGTGATGTCAAAATCAAGAAGAAACGTAGGGGGATATTTACTTACAAATTACAATGATCATTGTGTTGTTCTGTGTTATTTTTTTCTTTGTTAAATATTTCTCAGATATATTTTAATCTAGTTCATATCTCAGCCAGGGGTTTTATAGGTGCTAGGTTTGACACCTTTGCTGAAGATTATTTCACTTTTGAGTGATATCTACAACCATTTCCTAACTAGGTCGTCATAGTTTTTGAGGTCTGTTGTTGAGGCCAATTTATGCTTTCCTAAAACTTGCACTCTTTCTCCCAATTGCCCCTCACCTGGAAGGATATGTGAAGCAGATTGTAGGGGCCTGAATTTTCCTTGTTATGCTCTTAGTTTCCAAAAAGAAGGCCAAATCCAAACAAAAGCCTCCTCTTGGAAGCAGGCTATAGAGTTTAATCTTCATCTTGTTTCAATCTCCAAAAGCCTAGTGGCTTTCACTGAAACTGGGAGTCTTCATGATGAATGACATTTCCCATCTTCAACATTTGCCTTGGTGATAGATAGTATTTTGATGGAGATGAAAAGACAAAGGTAATTTCTATTTTTTCTAGCTCTCTTTTTACTTGGAAAATGAAAGATTTTTACTTCCAGCCCATGGAAAGACATTCTCTTTTTAACTTTCCTTTTTTGGAGACTTGCAAATCTAATCTTACAAGAAGCCAAAAGACATCCTGATTAGGAGTGAGGAGGAGCTGGCAAGACACAAGACAGATAAAGTTGTAACAAAGGCAGAACTGCCATTTCAAACCAAGAAGAATCGTGCACTGAAGGAGGAAGAGGGCACAGTAGGAAATACTCTAGACTAATCAAGGAGTAACCTAACTTTTACTCCTTATCTTGTCTAGTTCAAATATGCTGTCATTCTCTTTGGTTCACCTTAGAATCCTTACCAGTTTGGTATCTACAAAAACATCACATCAAAGGAGAAGGGCTTCATTAAAAAAGGACAATCCAGAGCCCAATAAAACTGATATACTATCTTGTCACTGCTATAACCAGTGTCACCTTTTATAGATTCTTTTCATAGCAGCAGCTCGTTCTGGCTGACTGTGACACTAATTACCTCTACTCTCATCAAACAGCAAGAGAAAACCAAAACAGTGACTGAACTAAGCCTACTCATGCTTTTGCAACATTTGGAGCAGACTTTATGCTGATTTTTGTTTTCAGAAGGATGGGTGCTTTGTAGTTTTAATTTTGTTTTTAAAAATAACTCTTTTATCCTTGAGTCTCAGAGATATGTTTGTGCCCTTACTGGAGCATAACCAGAAGGCAAAAAGCTAAAGTAATTTCTCTGAGACTCAGAGTGGAAAAACACTGTCAATTTAAAAATAATAACAATGACACACTGCTTTTCCTTTCTATATTCCCACCCCCTGGTTTTTATGACAACGGTGGAGGAGTACACAAGGGCTTAGAAGTATTGAATATAGTTTTCCTGTTGCAGTTGCAATAGGAGGACATAGAGGAGGAGCTGTAATTCTTTGCTCAGGGGCAAAAAAAATGTAATGGAAAAGAAAAAAAAAACTTGGCATGCAAAAACATGAAGTTGAACCCTAAGGTAGTAATTTGTTTTGCTTTATGAATTTATTTATAGTCTGTTTCTGTTTTTTTTTTTAACTTTCATAGGATTCAGAACTAGAATCGACCTTAGGAATTATTAATCCCCATGTTTTATAAATGATCCAAGTGTATCCCAAAGAGGTAAATTGGAGCTCCCAAGTAATAGTAGCATAAAAGAGATCAACCATTCAATCAATAAACATTCATTGAATACCTACTATGTGTCAGACCAGATACTCATCTAGGTGGAAGAGAATACAAAAATAAACAGTAAAATGGCCCTTGCTCTATAGGAATTTATATCTAACATGAAAGATAGCATGTACACATAAAATAATTTAATAAATATGTATAGTTTTTGGGTTTGTTTTCTTTGATGGAGAGACACCAATACTTTCATTGCCTGTAATGGCTTACATGAAATATTTCCTTTAAATTGATATTTGAAAGAAACTAAGTATTTTTAGATGACATGGTGAAGAAAGAGTATATTTCACATATGGGAAATACCCTGTGCAAGGTTTGGAGATAAAGGGACATACGTGAGGAGTAGCAAGAAGGCCAGATGAAGTGTATCAGAGTACATGAAGGAGAAGGAGGTCTAATGAGGGTGAAAAGGTAGGTTTGGGCCATATTGGAAAGATTCTCATATGACAAAGAGAGGAAGTACTGACCATAAATTTTCTGACTCCAGATTTAGGTTTCATTCCACTATACTACCTTCACTGCCTCTATTGCCTGTACTCATCTTACCCCTGGAAAGGGAATGTGCCCACATGGAAAAGTGACTATGTTTACACTGGTAATAAAGGAATTATATCAACTCAAGAACAATATGTGCCACTATATGTCACTGTAAGTTTGATTTATAGTAGCTTATTTCCATTGTGCTTGAGATAATAAAACATATTTTCCAGGTTACAAGTAGGTAATTCATGAGACATCACTCTAAGATCTCAGCTACTAGATGAAACAACTGAGCATGCATGGACCTACTTGATCCTTTCATTGTTCCCCATTAGCTCCTTTTCATTGCCTTCCTGGAGTCTTAGAGAGGTGGATATTCTCAATAATTCAAAATGCCTTATACGTTTAGTCCATATTCCTACAGGACTTCAAACCTGGTCATATCAGTGAGATACCAAAATTGTTATTTACTCCCATAGTGTGGAGCTCAGAGCTTAGCTTCTACTTGGACTGTGACTCTTGGACTTCCTCATTGGGTAAGTAAAAGGTTGACCCCCTTCCTAGCTTTTGGAGAGAATAGCTTTCATCTTGGAGGAGAGCACATGGTTACTCTTTACCAGCCTTCCTGATTTGAGAGCTAATTAATCTCTGCCTGGATTAAACAGATCCAGAACAAAACACTTAGATTGATAAGATAGACAACTTCTCTCTCCCTCTCACATTTCTAGTCTTTATTGTTTCCTCTCTATTTGTAAATATTTATAAATAAATTTCTGACTCAAGGTATAATAAATATTGGCAACATAATTTCATTTAATCATTATCCAACTATTAATTTTAACTTTTACAATAGAGCAAGGAGGCAGCTAGATGGTCCATGGACAGAGTGCTACACCTAGAGTCAAGAAGAATTCAGTTCATATATTGCCTTATAAACTTATTAGCTATGTAATCTCTGGAAAATCATTTAACCTCTGTTTGCCTTAATCCACTGGAAAAGCACATGACAATCCATTCCAATATTCTTGCCAAGAGAACTCTATGGACAGAATGATCATGAAGAACAAGACACAACAGAATGTCTGAAAAACAATAAACATAGATTAAAGCTCATGTACTAAAATGGCACCAACAATGAGAACTACAGTCTCAAGATTCTATAGTTCTGAAATGACTGAAAGTAAACCTTTGAAATTATTCCCACCTTTCTTTTCTGCCCTAGTATTTCCATAGCTTACTTGATATCTTTCTTCTTGGGAAATGCTTTCAGTTTCATTATTTCAAAGTTTATTAGTAGAAGGAGTGGATTGACCACCAGGTAAATAATTAGATATCTCATCCAGCTTCCTCTGGTGAGGGACATACTGTCCTTCTCTGGGATGCCTGAACAGGTATTATAGCCATTCATTTGGAAAATCAAGTCAGTTAACACTAAATCAATAAAGCCTGAAACTGAATGTCTTAATTGGCTGGCCAGTCTCGTTCTTGTCTTTTGGGATATAAATGCAACCACCCTTAAGCCAAAAGCATCTTAAATGCCAGGAATCATGATAGTTTCTGTCCCTCAACTGAGACACACACACACAAAAAAGGTTTCTCTATATAGAGATGAAAAATATTTTTTTTAAAACCAGAGAATAAAATTTTAAAAAAAAGAATAACACACTAATCATATCATGAAAGATCTCAAAATTAAAAGTCTCAGGAATATTAAGAGTTGAATTCCAGAGTTCTCTGGTCAGGGATAAGGTGCTACAAGCAGCCAGAAAAAAAATTAAACATTTTGGAACTACAGTCAGGAAAACAGAACATTAAAGGGGCCATAGGTCTTGGAATATATTCCAGAAGGCAAAGAAAGCTAGGATTAGAATCAGAAATAATCTATCAAGCAAATCAGTGTATAATCATATGAGGGAAAATGGATATTTAATGAAGTAGTGGACTTTGAAACATTCTTGATGAAAAGACTAGTGATGAAAAGAAAACTTGACATTCAAGTGTAAGACTCAAGAGAAGCACAAAATGATAAAATGTATAAGAAACCATGAGAAAATTAATAAGATTAATTTTTTTTATATTTTTATATGGGAAGATGATATATGTAACCTCCAAGAATTTTATCATATTAAAGCAAAAAGAAGGAGTCTATATAGGCCCAAAACATGTGTCTACATAGTGTATATAGGCACCACAGTGTGTTTAAATTCTATTGAGATGATCTTAGAAGAGTGAGAAAATGTGATGTAGTGGGGGGAAGGGATGAGGAAGAATGGAGAAATTGATCTCATATAAAAAACCCATGTAAGGAAGAAGCAATTATTAAAACTTGATCATATAAATTAGTTTCAATAAGGAAGATTATATATACACATAACTGGGTATAGAAGTTCATCTTATACAATATTGAAGTGGGAAGGGGAGGAGCTAGGAGGAATGGGCTGTGAAAAGAGGGAAGGGAAATTAAGGAAGGTAATGATAAGAATCAAAACAAACTTTTGAAGAGGGATTAGGGTTAAAAAAAAGAGACAGTTATAAATAGAAGAGAATAGGATGGATAGAAATTCATGATTTTCAAACCTAAATGTGAATAGAATAAGTTCACCCTCAGAACTAAAAAGGATAGCTGAATGGATTAGATACCAGAATCCAACAATATGATATTTATGTGATACACTTGAAACAAACTCATGCAGAGTTAAAATAAGGGACTAGAGTAGAATCTATAATGCTTCTGCTGAAGTAAAGAAAGAGGCCAGGACATCAGTCATGATCTCAGATATGAGTTTTGACAAAATAAGAGAGCAGCTTTTAAGAATTTAATTTTTAATGAGAAAGGAGTTGTAAATTAATATTTTCCCTTTAAGTCAGAGAAAAGAAAACTTCTAGCAGCTTTTAACAATTAACAATTTAGTTTTATTAAAATGTAGACAGTAAAAATATAGTAAAATGAATATAATAAAGGAGGGAAATATAGGAAAGAGGTAGAGAAAGAAATTTTCCTAATGTCTATACTAGTGATCCTGTAACTGCTTATAATTACCTATAATAACAACCACTCCACAAAGTTCCAACCCAATCAAAACCAACCCAATCAGTGTTTAATCCATCCCTAATTAGGTCTGTCAATGAAGACCAGTCACCTTACTAAAGGTTCAAGAAAGGGAAAAAACCTAACAGCCCAAACCAAAAGCCAAAAAACCCAAAAGGTAAAAAGCCCTCTAAAGGCTAGAGCCAAAAGCCTACTCAGTAAGCTCAGGACCATATTTATATTCCAGCAACTAAATGCCAACTACCAATTAATCACTAACCCACACCACCAGCAACCAACCCCTGAAGACCAACTCCTGCTGAGCAGCCAAATTCCCACAACTGCCAGCCCTGTCAGCAACTACCAGCCCTAACTGTCAGCAAATGACAGACCCACCAACAGACACTTGGCCCCTTTTATAAACTCCTCCTACTTCACTTCCTGTCTCTATAGTTTCTCTTTCCTATTTCTATGGTTTCTACTTCCTGTTGCTGTGGACTGATTAAACCCTACATATCTCTTTGGTAAGAGGACTTCCATAAAAAATGAATAAAGGATTCCTTTTTACACAGCCAAAGGAAAAGCAAACACAGATAAAACTAAAAGAGGTAATCAGAGAAACTATATTTTCCTAAATGTTTCCAGAAACCAAATTAATATCAATATTGAGCATATATGTACCAAATGGCCTTGCATCAATATTCTTGAAAAAAATGTTAAATGAGATATAAGAAGAAATATATGGTGAAACTAGTAGAAAAACTCCATTTATCCTTCTCATATGTCAGTAAATATAACTAAAAAAATAAGAAAGAAGTTAAAGGGATAAATGAAATTTTGGTGAAGTTCAATATGATAGACCTCTTGAGAATACTGAATGAATACAGAAAATAGTAAGCTTTCTTTTAGGTGTGTATGACACCTTGGCAAAAACTGACTATAAAAAGGTAAAAAAAGCTTAAAAACAAACATAGTAAAGAAGAAATCCTGGGGCAGCAAGGTGGCTCAGTGGATTAAGAGTCAGGCCTATGGACAGGAATCTTAAGTTCAAATCTGTACTCAGATACTTCCTAGCTGTGTGACCCTGGGAAAGTCACTTGATCCCTATTGCTTAGTCCTTCTGACTCTTCTGCCTTAGAATCAATACATAGTATGGATTCTAATATGGAAGGTAAGGGTTAAAAAAGAAAAGAAGAAATCCACTACACAATACAAATTAGATTCAATAAAGGGCTTGAAAGCAAAGATTAAAAGTTAATTGGAATATAATCTAATCCAAAGAATAAATGTGTCAAAGAACAAATCACAAAAATAATCAATAATTATCCTAAAGAGAAAAATAATACTGAGATAATGTAACAAAATTTACAGGATACTGCTGCTAAGTATTTAGGGGAATTTGTTTCTGTCTAAATATTTACATCAATAAAAGACAAAATGGGCACTCAACACACAATAGTAAATGACCTTAGTAACCTAGTATTTTACAATCCTAGAGATCTAAGCTTTTTTGAAAAGAACTCACTATTCAACAAAATTGCTGAGAAAACTAGAGAAGAGTATGGCATATAGTAGTCACAAACCAAGTCCTCATTCCATTAAGCAAAGTCAAAATGAATACATGATTTAGAAATAAAGAGTGAAATCATAAACAAATTAGGGGAGCATGGAATAGTTTACCTGTCAGATATTCCATAAGGGAAGAATTTATGTTCAAAGAAGACAGAGAATATTATGAGATGAAAATAGATAACTGACTACATTGAACTAAAAAGGGTTTGCACACAAAAAAAAAACAATTCAACTCAAATTACAAGGTAAACAACAAACTGGGAGAAAATCTTTTATAGCATGTGTCTTTGACAAAGGCCTCATTTTTCAAATATATAAAAGAGTAAAATTTATAAGAATATAAACATTCACTAATTGACAAGCAGTCAAAGGATGTGAATAGGAATTTTTTAGATGAAGAAATTTAAATTATCATTATTCATAATAAAAATGCTGCAAATCAGCATTAGTTGAAGGAATGAAATTTAAAACAACTTTGGATATCTCAAAACCATCATACTTGTTAACAGGATGAAAAAGGAAAATGATACATGTTGAAGGATATGTGGGAAAGTTGGTACAAATAATACTCTGTTGGTGGAGCTATGAATTTATATAACTATTTAGGTTCCATGCCTAAAGGGTCTTCCAACTGTATATACCATTTGACCCAAATTACCAATACTAAGTCTATATCCTTAAGAAATCAAAGATGGGGGAAAGGATGCACTTGCATGAAAATATTTATGGCATCTCTTTTTCTTGTGACAAAGAACTTGAAATTGAAGGAATGTTCATCTATTGGGAATGGTTAAACAAGTTGTGGTATATGATTATCATAGCATATTCTTGTGTTACAAAAAAATGGCAAACAATAATAACAGAAAAACCTGGAAAGACTTCCATGAAGTACTGCAGTGAAGTGAATAGAACCAGGAGAACATAGTACACAATAACAGCAATAAAGTATGATGATCAATTGTGAATAACTTATTTACTATCAGCAATGCAATGATACAGGACAACCACATGGAGTTTATGGCAAAAACTTCTACACACAGCCATAGAAAGAACTGCCATAGTCTTAATATAAATTGAAGAAATTATTCTTTATTTCCTCCATGAATTTTTCTATAGTATAATTAATATGCATCTTCTTTAACATTATGATAAAAAGAAATGTATATCATATGAGAATTCATATACAATCCACATACTATTTCTCCTGTCTTAGCAAGTGGGAAATGGGAACAAGGCAGAGAACATGGACCACAAAATGTTGGAAAATTTTTATTGAATATTATGTTGATGTAATCTGAAAAGAAATAAAAAAAATAACAGAAGAAAAAAATAAATAAAAGACAGAATGGACAAATCAATGATTTGGATATGAAATAAACCAAGAAACTAGAAAAAGAATGAATATAGAATCCCTAATAAATATCAAAATAGCCTCCAAATCAAAAGAAACTAGTGGAACTGAAAATAAACATTTTCCTAATAAATTAAATTATAAACTGCTTTTAGGGGGAAAAAAATCAAGTAGACAAACAATTGATTCATTTGAGTCAGAAAGAAAAGAAATGAAAACCAAATCAACGGAATTAATAATGGAAAGGGCGGCTACACAACCAATGAAGATGAAATTAAAGCAATTAATAGGTATTATTTTGCTTAACCAGATGATACTACTACTAGCAATCTAAGTGAAATAGATGAATATTTACAAAAATATAAATTACTTAAATTAATGGAAGAGACAAGTTAATGAACCCTTTCTTTTTAAAATAAATTTTACAAGCTTTAAATGAGGTCCCTAAGAAAACAGTGTCAGGAGCAGATGAATTTATAAACAAAATCATAAAAATATTTAAAATATAATTACTTTCAATATTATATAATCTGTTAAAAACAAACAAACAAACAAAAAAACAGTTAAAGGACCCAGTAGAGTCCATGGAGCTACAACTGCCCCCACCACCACCTACCGTCAGTTCAGCTCCCCTTCCCATCTGAACTCTTGTCAAGAAGTCTAAGAAGGTCATTCTGGATACTAGAGAATGGAAAACATTAGCTATCCTCACCTATTCCCATGCCATCCTTAAACTCAAAAGAAATTACTCCTTTGCTTCTTGGAAAGAGTACTTTTTGGCATTGGCCTAGAAGTACTATAGGTCCCTTAAATTAGCCTAGACAGAGGTAGAGATGAGGAAAGTGCCTTTGAAGCCTGGGGGATTTTACCTTCTGAACAGAGTCTTGGGAATTAACTACTCAATGGATACCCGACTGTCCTGAAGGAGCAGCAAGTGAGTGCCCTTCTCCCACACCCTCACTGACTTGTACTGTGTCTTTTAGGAAATTGAATAATCTGAATCATATAAAAAAAATTAAAAGGTAAAAATGGAGTCATACCAATTTTTTTTCTATGACATGAATACAGTTTTGCTATCTAAGCCAAGAAAAGCAGAAACAGAAAATGAAATACAACTATTTCCTTAATGATTGTTGATTAAAAATTTTAAATAAAGCACTAGAAAGAAGATTAAGCCATACATTGAAAAAATAACATGCTATAATAAAGGAGGAGCTATACAAGGAATGCAGGGAAAAATCCAATATTAGGAAAATTATAATCATGCATTGTGTGAAGATGGCAGAGTAGAGCACCAAGTTTCCTCACTGTCCTGATATCTTCCACAACCAACCAAAAATAATCACAGAATCAATGCTAAAATTGTAAAAAATAGACAGGTATCAATAGTAAAGCTCAACAGCCAATTACAAGTAGGGGAAAAGGCTTTTGACTTCCCTGACTTCAGTCACACTGTCTCAGGTTGTGGGTGAGCAATGATCAGGGAAACCAACAACAACAACAACAACAACAGAACAACGACAGGAGAAAGAACTCAACTATCGATAGCTACTATAGGGACAGAGAAGATTTCTGTTTAAACACAGAAGAAATTGAAGTAAAAAAACCTACTTCAAAAATAGCAAAAAGAAAGAAAATACACTAAATGGCCACAAGCTCAAAAAATGATTAAAAAAGTAAAAGCAAGAGAAAGAGGTTAAGACTTCAAAAACCAAATGACAGAGGTCCAGGAAAAAGTAGGGAAAAAAAGAGTAAGAAAATTATGAAAGAAAGATCACCCAAATGGAAAAAAGAGTTCAAGAAACTCATAGAAGAAAATAATTAATTAAGAACTAAAATTGGACAAGGAGAAGCTACTTTTTCTAAGAGAGTAAGAAATAATAAAGCAAATCAAATAAATAAAATCAAAAGAATGAAATAATTAAAGAAAATATGAAACATCTTATCACAAAACAAATGACCTGGAAACTAGAACAAGGAGAGACAATATAAGAATAGTTAGGCTTTTGGAAAGTTACAATTAACAAAAAATAACCACTATGATCCTTAAGTCAATAACAAGCACTCATTTTCTTCTTTCAACATCTTTTTTCCAAAGATATCACAGCAATAAAATACTAGCCAGATTTAAAATTTTTTTCTGTTGCATATTAAGATAATATTGCATTCCAATAATTAAAATCATTTGAACAAAAAAATAGCACTCTGACTGCATTTTGCAATTTTTCAGACTCTTCAGTATAGCTTTGAATTTTATTATTAACTAGATTTACTGTAGTGCAACCACATTTCTTTTCACCGTTATGCAAGCTCTTTTTTTTAATGCTACCAGAACTGAAATTAACTAAGACAGGCAAATGGAAAGAAGCAGTCAGCTGGACCTTCACTTAATTTAATATCAGTAGTTCTTTATTCTTTTGATATTGAAATGGGTAGCACAGTCATTCAAACTTTATCCAACTTCTTTGGAGCTTATAAAGTTAAACAACTAAAAGAAGAAAAATTAAGAAGACAATTCTTGTGGAATGTATCAGGCATCAACAAAACTGCCTAAGGAAAAAATTCCCAGGGACAGATGTATTCACAAGTGAATTCTATCAAACAATTAAAAAACAATTAATCCTAATACTATATAAACTATTTGGGAAAACAGGCAGAGAATAAATTATGCCAAATAATTTTTATGACACAAATCTGGTCCTGGTACCTAAACCAGAAAGAACAAGAACAGTGTTTGTAAGAGGAATACAGAGTTGAATTAATATTAGGAAATCTATCAGCATAATTGACAATATCAATAATCAACATAAAAGAAATCACATTGTAATCTCAATATATGCAAAAAGGCCTTCAAAATACAATACACATTCCTTTTAAAAACACTATAAAGCATAGCAATAAATGGGACATTCCTTAAAATAATAAGTGGAATCCACCTAAAACCATCAGCAAGCATCTTATGTTATGGGGATAAAGTCAGAAGCTTCCTAATAAGATCAGGGTGAAGCAAAGGTGTCCATTATTATCAATATAATTTAATATTGTACTTAAAATGCTAGCCTTAGCAATATAAAATAAATTGAAAGAATTAATTAAAATAGGCAATGAGGAAATAAAACTATCATACTTTGAAGATGATATGATGATACTCTTAGAGAATTCTAGAGAATCAAACAAAAACCTACTTAGCAAAATTTAGCAAAATTGAAGAATACAAAAGGAACCCATATAAATCATCACCATTTCTATATATTTCTAATGGAGTTAAATAATTAGAGATAGAAAGTGAATTTCAATTTAAAATAACCCTAGTCAACCTAAAATATCAGGCAATCTACTTGCCAAGACAAATACAGGAATTACAAAACACTTTTCATGTGATTAAAGTCTGATCTAAACAATTAGAAAAATATTAATTACTCATGGTTTAGCTGAAGTAATATATTAAAAATGACAATTATACCTATATTAATTTACTTATTCAATATCATACTCTCAAATCTACCAAATATTTATTCTATAGAGGTAGAAAAAATAAAATTCATTTGGAAAACCAAAAGAATAACAGAGGAATTAATTATGAATGAATGCTGTCTAACTCCAGAGAATGACCTGTTGGAGTCAGAAATAGATCAAAGCATAATATCTTTCACATTTTTATGGGTTTTTTTTTGAATTTTTGGTTTTATTTATGTATTTTCTTACAACAATGACCAGTAAGGAAGTATGTTTTACATGATAATAAATGTATAAGCCATATCAATTTGCTTACCATCTTTGAGAAAATGGAGGGAAGGAGGGGGACAATTTGGATCTTATAATTTTGGGAAATGTATGTTGGTAATTGTTATTACATGTAATCAGAAAAATAAAATATCTTTGAATGAAAAAAAGAAAAAAAGAAGAAACTGCAGACCAGATGGATTTACAAGTAAATTCTACCAAACATTTAAAGGTCTACTAAATACAAATAAATTTGAAGTAACAGGTAAAGAAGAAGGTTTACCAAACACCTTTTATGAAATAAATTCAGTCCGTGATACCTAAGCCAGGACAAAAACAAGGAAAGAAAATTATAGAGCAATCTCTTTAATGAATTTGGATGCAAAAATTCTAGACAAAATACAAGCTAGGAAATGACAATAATATGTTACAAAGATTTCATGACCCAACAGGATGTATACCAAGAAAGCAGGGATGGTTTAATATAAGGAAAACTATCAACATTGTGGATAATATCAATAAAAAGTAATGAAATACATATGATTATGTTAATAAAATATAGAAAAATTTTCTGACAAAATACAACACTCCTTTGTATTAAAACCATGCATTTTTTCAAAAAATTATTCAAAATTTAAGAAATTATCATGGGAAAAGAGGTAATAAAACTGTCTCTGCTTCCTGATGACATGATGGCAAATAAGGAAAATCCTAGAAGTTGAAACTTTCAATTACTTTAGCAAATTAGCAAGATATAAAATAAATCTACATAAATCATGAGCATTTTTATGCATTACTGACAATATCCTATATCAAGTGAAAGAAAGAGAAACACCATTTAAAATAGCCACAGATAGAATAAAATACCTGCCAAAAGAAATACAGGACTACATGAATATAATTATAAAATGTTTTGTATAAATAAACTCAAATCTAAATGGTCATAAAAATATTAGTTGTTTACAGACTGGCAGAGCTATTATAATTAAAGGGACAATCCTTCATACATTTATCTACCTATTCAATGCCATCCAAATTAAATTAGCAAAAATATTTTATTGGGTTAGAAAATGATAAAATTCATTCAGAAGAATAAATGATCTAGAATATCAAAGGAACTAAAGGGAAAATCATAAAGGAAAGATATTTTATTAACATATTTTACGTTATATTATAAAGCAGTAATTATCAAGTCTATTTCAGATGGACTAAGAAATAGAAAGATAGATAAATCATAGAGAACATAAATACAACAAATAATAGCAAATGATTATGGCAATCATTATTTGACAAAAAAAAATAGATCCAAAATTTTGAGGATAAGAAATCAATATTTGGTAATTGCTTGGATAACTGGAAACCAGTTTGGCATAAACTAGGTACAGACTAATATCTTATACCATTCACTAAGGTTAAGATTAAAATAGATCCATTATCCAAATGTAAAAAGAGATACCATATATAAATGAGAATAAAAACATCCTACTCATCAAATTCATTAATGGGAGAGGAATTGATGATTCAAGAGATAGAGCACATTGAGAAATTTAAAATGGATAACTGAATACTTTAAATTTTTTTAAATTATATAAATGAAATATATGTTGTCAATGTTAGAAAGAAAGTAGAAAATTGGGGGGGGGGTTATGGACAGTTTTTCAGATAGGGATCTCATATTTAAAATATATAGAAAACCTGTCAAAATTGTAGGAATAAGAGCCATCTCCTAACTGATAGATGGGCAAAGTATATGAATGGTAGTTTTTGGATGAAAAAAATGAAAATTATGGATAGGTATATGAAAAAATGCTCTATATCACTACCGATTAGAGAGATGTGAACCAAAACAACACTGAGATGTCACCTCAGATACATTAGATTGGTTGAGATGACAAGGGGGCAAGGTGATAGATACTGGATGGGATGTGGAAAAATAGGGATGCTGGTGGTGCACTGTTAGTGGACCTATGAGCAGTTCCAACCCTTTTGATGAGTGTTATGGAATTACACCCAAAAAGCTGTGGCATTGTGTGTATCCTTGAATCTAGCAATGCCATTTCTGAGTCTGTTTCCCAGGGAGATCAGTACAGGAAGAGCTCAGGACAGATCAAGCCCACTGAGGACAGCAGCCAAGCTTGCCTGAGATTTCTGGCACAGCTGCTCTTGACCAAAGGCCATCATTAAATCCTGAGTCCCCCCTCTCTCTGAAGATCAAAGAAGTCTTTGTAACATCATGACTATAAGTACCAAAGCTGCCCTTCCCTAAGAACAGATTAGCAATCACTGTTTCTCCACTTGTTTATGTCTGTAATAGCAATCCTGGTGACTTTCATGTGTGAAGTCATTTTCATAAACATTATCCTGTGGTAAAGTAACACCTCCCCAAGAATGTTGTCATGCTTAATAGCTTACTCTCTATGAACGTCTTCCTCTTTGTCATAATAAACGAAGATCACAGCCCCCAGTCATGGTGCCCTGATTCTTCTGCTCATTCCTTCTCAGGCTTGCTGGCCCCAATCTTTCCTGTCTTCCTTCTTATCTCTCTCTCTCTCTCTCTCTTTATCTCAGCTCATACCTATCAGATAAGCTATGGTGACAGAAAAGGGAAATGACAAATGCTGGAGGAAATGTCAAAAAACTAACTGTCATTGTCAGAACTATGAAATACTCTGGTTTTGAGAACAATTTTGAAGTTATACCTAAAGGGCTCTAAAACTGTATTATAACCTTTGACCCATATATACAAAGTTCTCCATACCAGCTCTTTTTTGTGGTGGCAAAGAATTGAAACTAGGAGGATGTCCATCAACAGGAGAATGCCAAATGAATTATTGTACATGAATATGATGGAATACACTTTGTGCTGAAATAAATGAATAGTGAAGGTTACCATTTTAGGAAAACCTAAGAGGACTTTAAAGAACTTATACAAAGTGAAGTGAGTATAACCAGGAGAAAAATCTATAAAATAATGGTTATATTGTAATTATAATCAGCTATAAAATGTAACTGATTGATACAAAGGAATCATGATATGAAATATTTATCTACATCCTGAAAAAGAACTGATGGATTCAGAGTGTGGACAAGCATATTTTTTTTCTTTCTTTACTTTTCTTGCTTTTTATCTTCATTTTCAGAATTTGGAAATATATCTTGAATAATTTTATTTGTAAAATATATATATTGTGTTTCTTGCTTTTTCAAAGTGTGTGAAAGGGACTTAAGGAGGAAAATAATTTGGAGCTAAAAATTAAAAAAAAAAACTACAGTTTTAAAAGTTTACCAAGTTTTTACATAAATTGTTTTATTGAACTCTAGAACTAAAACTACTGTGAAGGTATTTTCCATTTCTTTTCATGGATTAAAAAAAAGAAACTTCAAAAGGTTAATTGACTTGACCTGGTTTTTTATTTTAGCAACTGGTTAAACTAGAGCTAAACTTCTGTTTCCAGGGTTCAGGGTTCTTTACAAAATATATCATATATTAGGCATAATATATTATATTACCAATGAATAATAAATAATACATTACCAATAATAGAAATATTATGAGGAGAATCCTAACTAGGACAACTTAAAGATGCAAGTAGGCTTGGGAAAGAGGATGTATTCTAATTAGTTAAGTATGCTATTTCAAAACACCTTTAAAGGGATGGTCGAAAACTCAAAGTTAAAGTACAATAAAAAAGATTCAAAATTATAGTGAGGATCATTTCAGATAGCAATAATTTTGGGCTATTATTTAATAATTTCTATAGTTATTTGTATTATTATAGGATAAAAGTATTTAAAATTAGAAGTCTTTAACATCTCCTAGCTTAATCCCGTCATACATCTGTTGAGGAAGATGAGCCCAGGAGATGTAATGATATAACTGAATTGAGCTGGAAGAAACATTGGAAGTGAAAGATATTTGATATTAATTGCTTAAACCAGGGTTCAACAAAATATGACCTGAGACTAAAAATGTAAGAAACAAAAAACAAAAACATTGTAAGATTGGAGGCTTTACAAAGATAGGCAATGGGAAATATTTGGTGTAGAGGACATATAGTTTGCCATTTGCTGGTGTAAATGATATTCTGACCTTAAATTGTAAGTTTACAGATGGGAGAGCCTATCAGAAGGGGAATCATCTCTGATAACACTAGAAACTCACTTCTGAGCTTTCTGGATACCTTCTAGAAGAGTAACAGGGAGACATATTGTAGCCTTTTTCTGGAGCACTAGACTCATTAGCAAGAGTTTCTTTGGGGATGAGGATCCCCAGAATTTAATTTTTAAATAAAACTTAATTTTTTTCTATTAATATATATTTGTCTTCTCTCCCTGTCATCTTCCCCTCATATCCAACTGGAAATATAAAAATAAATCCTTGTTACAATAAAATTCCAATACTGATCATGTCTTTCCTCCCAGGAATGGTCTCAATCTTCAGTGTGAGTCCTTCAACTCTATGTCAAAAGAGCTTAGCATGTTTAAAACGAGTCCTCTGAAATTGTGGTTGGTAATATATCAATGAGAGTTTCTAAATTCTTCAAAGATTTTTTGTCCTTATATATTGCTGTTACTGTATGTATTATATTTTGCTTCTACTCCCTTCACTCAGCATCAATTCAAAGAAGTTTTCTCTGGTTTCTCTGAGAGTGTCCCTTTATTTCATTCATTTGGAATAATCAACCATTCCCCAGTTAATGAGTACATCTTCAGTTTTAAATTCTCTGCCAAAACAAGAGCTGTTATAATTTTGGGGACATCGATATGTCTTTTTCTTCTTTGTTTAAACTCTTTGGGATATATACCAAGGAACAATTTTGCTGAGGCAAAGGGTATGCACAATTTAATATTCATACAGACGTTCCAAATTGCATTCCAGAACAGTCAGACCAGTTCCCAGCTCTACTGATTGTGTTAATACACCTTGTTTCCCACTTCCTTTCCAACATTAGTCATCCTTTTTTCAAATTGTGCCAATATGAAGCATGTGAAAAGAATCCTCCGAGTAACTTTAATTTTCATTTCCCAGATTGTGTTCTAAAACATTTTTGAAATGCTATTGATATCTTTATCTTGGATTTCTCCTTTTGAAAACTGTCTATTTGTATCCTTTGACAATTTATCAACTGGACAGGCACAACTTTATAAAAACGACATAAGAAATATTGTTGATTTGATATCATGACCATATTTTTACTCCATTGTTGTGATTTCAACAATGCAGAAAATCCTTACTACAAAAACTCCCCTCACCGATGCAGACCAGCAATTGTATGTTATTTATAGTTGATAAAAAGTTGTTTGGGGTGCCGAGAGGTTAAATGAAAAACCTGTAGTTATACGTCTGGGCTGTGTCAGAGGTAACATTCGAATTCATGTATTCCCATCCTCAAGGTCAGGTCCATAAGCCTTTCCTTTCCTCAACTCTCCTTTATATTTTCTGATTCTTTATAGTGACATTTGTGTGAAAAGAAAAGCATCCCACCAAAGTCCTATCCTAAAAGTCTAGGCTAGATTTTTGTTTGTTTTCCCCTGGATGCTATTGAAACTCTTTTAGAAACTTAATTGGTTTGGAGTGCCAAGGTTGGTGTTATTGACATAGCTTCCTGGTTTTTTAAAAAAAAAGGATAAAAGCAGTCACCAGCTCTTCCTTTTGGTTTCTGACCTGCAGATTATCAGAACCATCACAGAAAGATACAGCAAAGCTATTTTCAATTGAATCAAAACTGTATTCTGGATAATTTTCCTTTACTTGTCATGATTCAGTAGACCTTAATTTTTAAATTGTAAAAACAACCCACTATTCATAAACCACCAGACTGACCATATCGAGGCTTGACCTACTCTAATATACTATTCATATATAATATGCAAATACTTATGAAATATTTTGTATTTAAATCTGCTTTACTATTTGTAAAGTTCATTTACAAAGTCCTTCTGTGATAGACACATATTGAACTCACTAATGTGAGCAATCCCTGTAATGGTGCTCACTCCTTCTGTATGCCTCTAGTTCATGTCTTCCATTAAGTTTGTCTCAGTGGTCTTACTCCAATAACATATTCCTCACTCTCTCCACATGGCTAATTCATATTCTTTTCTGTTCGATATTTCTTTGATGATGGATAGGTAAATTTAATCTTAAACTCCAATATTTTCTTATATATCACAGGCTTACATACTTTATTTTAAACAATATCCATTTAATATGATACAATCTATCTTAAAGGCAATAAATAAATAGAAGAATATTATGCTAATTAAAAAGAGTAATTTCGTTGGGCATTCTAAGATTGGTAATAGATGCCATAATATAGAATGTGCCTATAAGTCTAGAGATCGTTAAGGTGGAGCACAATTTAATTTGGAAGAAATTGATGCCAAATTCATTTCTAAAATGCCATAATTTTGTGGTTTCCCAACAGAATAAGTGAATTTATAATATAGACTTGGAATATATTGTTTCAAAAATATATATTCTCATGCATGTTTGCTACTGCTAAAATAGTGAGTATTTCTAGTTAATTCTTTTGTTTTCATATCCTGTGATAATATTTATCACTTGCACCCTCTAAGAATTGTTCCTCAAAGCTTTCCTATCACCACAGGAATCCTTCATGAACCACTGGGCTCTCTCTATGATCTCCTACTGCCTTCGGATCTCTGTAGGGGTGAAAGGTCTTGAAACAGAATGAATGAATGAAAAAACACATTCTAAAGAATTCAGACCTTTATGTCATGGTGTGACAGAAACTTTCCTTTAAAATTGTCCCTGGACATGGAAATTCTTTGTGGTTTTGTGTGTATGTGTTAGAAAGTTGGCCATTTTATTTTGTAGTAGCCCAAGGAACTAGAGTAATTTGAAGCTTTGTGCTGATAAATTACTACATTCAGTTCTTATAACAAAACATATCTGTCTTTAGAACTTCATAATACCTCATGAAATCTATAGTGGCTTAACATTTCTATTCTGTAGTGCCCAGAGGGAGAAGAGTTTTTATCAATAACTATTTCCCCACTTTTCCTTTTAATATTTCTTTGTTAAAAGTGCAAGATTGTTTGGCATTTTCTGTGAGGAGTCTGCAGCTCGCCAGTAAAAGTGCCATTTATTGTTGTCTGGAAGTCAATGCCAATGAAGTGTCCAATACTCATGAAACTACAATTCTTCTGAAATGACTTTGGAAATAGATGGCTTGAGAATTTGTAGCTCTCCTATGACTCTTGTTTGAGGATCTTTTCTAATAACCACTTATACATAATCAGATGGACTTTATGCAACCTCATCCAGTAAATGGACCGTGTGAATGTTTCTCCATTATTGCTGCCATAGCTCACCGGCTATACAACAGTCTCTAGTAATTCTGTGCTGAAACAAATTACCATTCTAACAAAAGACATCACAATGGCCTTGACATAAGTCATCGCCACATACAGTAGTGCACTGATTTAAGGGACCTCTTAGGGGACACAGAATTTGTCCATTAAACTGTCTTCCCTGTTAAATTGGCCACAGGGCTCTTTGTTGTGGATAAAGAAATGAGGGAAGTGAATCTGATAAACTGGAGAATATTTTTTTTTAATTCCCAAATGTCATCTGGTATATTATGTTAACAGGTACTTTATTTTAAAAGTCTCTATTTCATACAACAGTTAAAATTAAATACAGTTAGTGAAAAAAATGTTTGAATAACAAACATATTATCCTACAGCTTGGCCCATTCCTAGTCTCTGAAGAAACACTCCCTGTCTAGAGTAGTTCCTGTTGATTCGGAACTCAAGAGTTGTAAAGGAACCTAAAGGTCACTTTCTTCTTCTTTTTATAAATAAAGAAATTAATGGCCAGAGAGACTAAATTAATTCTCAAAAGGATACACAGTTATTTTCCTTTAGGTCTTCTCTTTCTTAGGTGAAATATTTCCATTTGTTCAATTCTTTAAAAAAAGATCCCCTCTTTATCTAGTTCTTCCCTGTTTAGGGAATTATATTCCCTAAACAGGGAATAATTTGTCAATATGTTTTATGAAATGTTGCTTCTATCAATGAACATAATACTGCAAACATGGCTTGGTTGGCATAGAGTATTAGTATTTGCTTCAATTAGAATGGAGTATAGTAAAAATGTATATCCTTTCTTAAAATGGTAGGTATGTGCATAACACTAGATTCAATTTTTGGAAGCCTCCTTATGTTATTTACTCATTCTGAATTGCATAAACTCTTGAATATTTACCCATTACACCCATAAACAATGTGAGCCTCATTCTTAGACAATAGAATGTGCATTCTTTATTTTTTTAACCTTAGTTTAGATATTTATGTTTATCTCTATTGTACTTTTCCATGCAAATTATGGGCCTGTCATTGTAGTCTATGTAATATAAGCCCTCCTAATGTTTTGTCATCTGTAAATGTGGTCATCTCATTTTGTACATAACAATTAAAATAATTAATAAAGATGTTTAACAGGAAAGAACTAAGTACATATAACCTAATCCATTTAATCAACAATAATTGATTAGGATTGTGGTTCTGCCATCTGCAGATTCACCTGTGCTACAATAAACCCCATTATATCTGGAAGGAGTTAATGACAGAATGTTTTAAATGTCATGCTGAAATTAAAACCCATTATGGTATTCCTATTCTACTACTTCTTAACAAAAACAAAATAGATTAATTTGATATGACATTAGTGTAACCATGCTGGCTCCTGATAAGTTCTATTTTCTTTTCCTTATGAACAAACTGTTTAAATTAACTGGAGATTGATGTGTACAGTCTAAAATCTCCACAATATCTCTTTCTGTTTTAAATATTGGTATCATATTTTCCTTCACAGTCACAGAAAAACCTCAAAGATCACTTAGTCAAATCCTCTTTTTAAGAAAAAAATATGTCCCCGGTATTTACAAGTGGGCACCTATTCTTTACTTGATGACCTCCAGAGTCAGAGTGCTCATTTCCGCAAGCAATAAATTGTTTCCTGAGACAATTCTGGATAGCTAATTATTATAAAATAGATATTTTGTTTAACCTAAATCTGAATTTCTCAAACTTATATCCATGAACTCTAGTTTGAGTCAAGCAGAGTAAATCTCTTCTTGCTTCTACATGAATTACAAAATTTACAAATCTTCTAAAAGTCTACCCATCTTCCTTGATTTCAAAAGATTAACAAAAGTCATTCTTTATTCATGTTTGCAAGTTCTTTCAGTACCTGGAAAAAATCAATTTTTGCCTGATAAATTTAACTCATTTGGAGCAAATGAACACTTTCTTACTATCTCCCTTAATTTTTACTTCAAATCTTGCATCATCCTTGCTTTGTAGTAGTACATTCATTTCTTCATCTTCTCCTTTCCCTTCTCTTTCTCCTCCTACTTCTGATAATCTTTTTTCCTTCTCTCTTTCTTTTTTCTTTTGTCAACATACAAACACATCTCTCCCTCTCTCTTTCTCTCTCTATCTTTCTCTCTCCTATCTCTCTCTCTCTCTCTCTCTCTCTCTCTCTCTCTCTCTCTCTCTCTCTCTCTCTCTGTCTGTCTCTGCCTATCTCTACCTATCTCTGCTTCTCTGCCTCTCTGTCTCTGTTTCTCTGTCCCTCTGTCTCTGTCTCTCTATCTCTGTTTGTCATTTTCTTTCTCTTTTTCTTTCCATCTCTCTCCATCTCTCTGTCTCTTTCTCTCTGTCATTCTGTCTGTCTCTCCTTCTATCCTTCTCTCCCTCCTTCTGTCAAATCAGAGTCAGTAATGACTTCTTCATTCCTCTTAATGATATTTTCATACTTATTAAGCAAAGTAAAAATGGTTAATAATTACTTTCTGTATCTGATTTTAACCAATAAGAGATGGACACTGCAGTAAGAAGCATGGTAACATTATTGGGTAAATAAGCATATTGAATACAGGAAGGAAATAGAGATTAAAACTGAATATAGTCAAACCTGCAAATTAGGTTTAGAGAGAGCAGACATAAAAGTTTTAACAAAAAGGATAGGTGGAATTCTGAGGGCTAAAATTCTAAATTGTAAATCATTCCAGAAGAGATAGGAAATTTGTAAGCATTCTAAATTCTAAAGAAACATTCTTAAACACATTTATGATGGGGAAATAGGAATTATCTAAAGAAACCAATTTGAAAAACAAGGAATTACAAGCAACTTTGAAATTTAAAAATGTATAAAAAAGATGATAGCAATGGAAAGTAGAGAATTTGAAAATAAATATGATGTGATATCATTCTATAAGAATGTGTCAAATAAAAATTATTTTAAATGGTTTAAAAAGGAAAAAGAGACTTTTAAAACTTTTTAACTGTATCAAGTATATCAAGTATGTATATAATGATTTTAAGATTTACAAAGCACTTCACATATACACTTTTACATGATTTGTGATATAAAAGTAGGATAGTACTACTGTTTGTTTTGAATAGAATGAGGTTTAATTCTTATTTTTCCTCTCTTCTGTGTTACGGAGAAATATTTTCACATTCTAAATGATACAACAAAAATGACTAATAAAGAATACTACTTAAGATAAGTGAGGAGATAAGAGAGTGCATAGCAACCCTTGGATTCAAGTTATTTCCAAATCAACTACACCTCTAGGTACTAAAATAATTAGTGAGTGTGGTTACTGAGGCATTGTCAGTGATATTTGAAAGATTGTGGAGATAGGACAAGTTCTCCACAACTAGAGAAAATAAAATATCATACCAGCCTGTAAACAAAGGGCTGTTGACATTGCTTTCAGGCAATTCTAGTATGCATTATTAAAGGCAAGGCTAGTGAATTTCTAGAAAAAGAAATGGTGATCCTAAACTATCAGAATAGCTTCTTTCAGAATAGGCAGTAATGCCAGGTAAGCCTCGGTTCATAATTGTGATTAAAACAAGATCCAGAGATGAGAATAATGAATAACAGGTAAACAATAAATATATAATCAAGTTTGTCCATGAGCTGAACTGTTATTTCTCAACTGTTTTGATCAGTTTCCAGTCCCTAAAATATGTTTTTTTCCTGCATTTATAGCATTTCAACTCCACAGGGTTTTATTATTGTTCTTTGTTTGTTCAGTCCATCAAATATTAAGTTGCCATGCACCTATGAAACCACAATAATAAAATAACAGACATATAGAGAGCACTTTAAGGTTAAGGCTCTCAATCACTTTATCTATGGGAGCTTTGTTGCTCCTCATAAAATGAGTCACAGTGGGCTCCAGTTCATTTTACAGATAAGGAAATTGAGGCAAATAGGGGTAAGTGACTTGACCAGAGACACATAGTAAAAAATGTTTGAGGTTAGATTTTAACTGAGGATGATTAGCTTTCCTGACTTTAGCCCCATGTTCTATCCACTCTGCCACCTCGTTTGCCCCTTTTTGGTGACATTTATCCTTAAATCAAGTAGAGAGAGATATTGGTATTCAATTACTTTAGTCCTATAGCATTTGTAAAATATCACTGATGCTAAAAAAGGTAGAACTGTGTTTAAGAGAATAGCTTGAAGTTTTTAAGGGATTTGCCCAGTCACACAGCTAGTAAATGTATGAGTTCATATTTGAACGAAGAGCTTCTTGATTCCTCTAGTTGCCTCTGCTTATGAATGAGCATAATGGGGATAATAGAACATCTACTACCTCAGGTTGTTGTGAGTATCAAATGAGATAGTTATAAGGTTCTTTTCAAATCTTAAAGCATAATAAAAATGCTAACTATGACTGAAGTTATTAAAAGCACTGTACAAACTCCCCAAGGCAATCCAGCCAGTTTTCCTTCCCTTGTTCAACCCTGTATGCAGCTCATTGTTCATTTCAAGTTTGTATCCTAGATATACAAGTAAGATAGTCTTCTCTTGACCATAATAAAATAGTATCATAGATTTAGAGATGAAAGAGGCTATAGAGACCACTGAGTCTAACTCCTTCCCCATTTTTCAGAGAAGAAAATAGGAGTCCAGTGAGGTAATTTCTTTTGATGTAGATCATAAAGACAGTAAGTAGGAGAGAGGGGATTTGAACCACTGTCCTTTGAATTCAAATCCAATGTTCTTTCCATTTTCCCAACTTCTCTAGCCCTCTGGGCTGACCATCCAACTTGCCTATCATCCTTTGTCTGATAGACAGTCTTCATCACCCTCTTTTCCCTTTTTGCTTGGAGTTATGTCAAAGCTGTTTGAGTGATTATGTTATCTAACTTAAATTGGTTTCTTAATATTTAATTCATCTCTTGTTGATTTTCTAGTACTCCCACACAAGCTATTTTTAAATCTATTTCATGCTTTGCAAGGCTCCAAAGCTAATTTCTCTTGCCTCACTCCCAGCAAAATATCTTTCCTGATTATTTTACTAATCCCAATAAAGCTCAGTTGTAAACTATTTTATCTTCCTTCATTTCTAACTTTAAATTTCTATCTCTGTATCCATATAGGTATTACTTCTACATTATGGGGGATAGAAGAATGATGCCCCCTATTTGGAAAATGTGTTTAAATTTATTGATGCTCCCTTTGCATCAGAGAAGTTTGAATTTCTTTTATGAAGTGTTTACAATACCTTATAAACTTCGTTAAGTATTTGGTCATAGACAAAATGTAGATCAATATTATAATTTCTAGCCTTTGTGTATTGTCTGCTGACTTTCAATGTTGTTTTACAAACTTTACCTTTTTACTTATTTTAACTTAAAAATAAATTGTGGATATTTATGGTATTAAAAGATAAAATATATTGATATTATAATTTGATATACATATATTTTGTTCATTTGGGAGTTTCTAATCTTTTTTTTTCTTTCATCTGTTGGCCTTTGCATATGGTCTGCAGCTTCAACAAAACTCCCCCAAAATTCCCATTTAATTTCTTATGCCAAACCCACAATTTATTGAAACCTTGATGGGAAAAGTTTTGATGAAAAGAGATACCTGTATTTCTACCCACTCTCTCGGGAATACATTTTCTCCTTTAAGGATTTTTGACTTGTGCTTTGTATTTAATTCTTGCTAATTTTCTTAATTGTTCATTCAATGGAACCTTCTTTTAACATTTTTATTCTTACCATCTTCACTTGCAACTTGCCCTTTGTCTTCTAAAATCCCTACTGCCTCTTAAAATGCCTTCACTTGAACCCTTGCCATTAATAATGCATACTCTGGAATTATACTTGTCACCATACAATATCTTCATTTTCCTACCACATACTCAATAATTATTTACAATATAATATTGGATCTACTCATTACATCTTACATAAACATTACATCTAATTAAGCACCACATTCTATTGTTACTTTCTTTCTAGATTTTCTCATATGTATGCTTCATTCTTATTCCCAGACTCTCTACCCTAGAAAAGACTTAGAAACTGCTTTAGGACCAGTATTCATCTATGCAATGTTTCCTACTTCTATCCCATTTTATCCTTATTTTTTTAAATTTTCATTTATTTTTATTTCGACAATTTCAAACATTGTTCCTTGGTTACAAAAATCATATTCTATTACTCCCTCCCAATCCCCCGCCATTTGCATAGCCAACACGCAATTCCACTGGGTATTACATGTGACCTTGATCATAACCTATTTCATTTTGTTGATATTTGCATTAGGATGTTCATTTAGGGTCTATATCTACAATCATATCCCCCTTGACCCATGTATTGAAGCAGTTGTTTTTCTTCAGTGTTTCTACTCCCACAGTTTTTCTCTGAATATGGATAGGATCCCTTCAAATTTTTCAGGATCACTGCATTGCCATTAATGGAGAAGTCCATTACATTCGATTGTACCACAATGTATCAGTCTCTGTGTACAATGTGGCTATAGATAATTTTGTACACATATTTTTTCCTTATTATTTCTTTGTGGTACAAACCCAGCAATGGTATGACTGTATTAGAGGGCAAACATTCTTTTAAAGCCCTTTGCCCATAATTCCAACTAATGCTAATTTTTAAGGAATTATCTTCTTCAGTGAGCTCTTGAACCTCCTTTTCCATTTGGCCAGTTCTACTTTTAAAAGAATTCTATTCTTCATGGGATTTTTGTTTCCCTTATTCCATTTCTCAGTTCTAATTACTTAAGTGTTATTTTCTTCTTGAATTAATTTAATTTATCTTCCCCATTTTCCCTCTCCCTATCTTATTCAATTTTTTATTTCCTTTATTTTTTAATTTTTCCAAAATCCAAGAATAATTCCATATTTCATGTAGCTGTTTTGATCTCACTGTTTCTTTTTGAGTTTGTGCTATATTCTTCTTTGTCTCCATAATAATTTTCTATGGTTAGTTATTTTTAATGTTTTTTAATTTTCCAATCTTTTCTTGACTTTTCTTTTGATCTCAATATGGGTTCTATTCTCAGTGTAAAGAGGGCACTATCTTAAAATTCAATTTTTCCTTGGTGCTGTAACAGTTAAAATTGTAGTTGAGACTGAAAAAAATCTAAATTTAAATGGTCGCCTAGGGAAATTCCAAAAGATAAAATGTACATACAAAGTAAATGGCTTGTTGAAATGTGGGATGCCTAGAGTGGGGGCAGACAGGATAGCCTTTTTTAGATCTGATAGAGCTGACAGGTGTTTTAGTTCTAAATTGAGGGGTTCAGGGACCAAATCCCTTGTTAGTGCTATAATGGGTTTAGTAATTTCCCCAAAGCAAGGAATCCATTTTCTACAGAACCCTGTTGCTCCCAAAATTGCTCTCAACTGTTTCTTAGTGTTAGGAGCTCTTAAATTTTGAATATTCTCAATTTGTTTGGGAGAAATAAAGTGGGAATCTGCAATCAGGAGGGACCCCAAATATTCTACTTTGGGGAGGTTCCACTGAACCTTATCCATTGAGATCTCATGCCCTTTTTTGTGCAATTCCAAAAGGAGGTGTTTGCTATCTTCCTGATATGCTTCAGCATCTGTTGAAACCAAGAGTAGATCATCTATGTATTTGATTAATTTGCTGTTTTTAAATTTTATATTTTCTGAATCTTGGCTCAAAATTTGTGCAAATAAGCTCAGGCTGTCTACAAAACCTCGTGGCAAACAACTACAGTAAAATTGATGGCCCTGCCAGGTGAAAGCAAAGATATGCCTGGAATTCTCATGGATGGGTATGGAAAAGAAGGCTGAGCACAAGTCTACTACTGTAAGTATGTAGCTGTACTAAGAATAGAAGAAATAATAGTATTGATGTTGGAAACTACAGAGTGTCTCTTTATAACGTGATTGTTCACAACCCTCAAATGTTGTACGAATCTATAGAGGTATTTGCCATCAGGCCCTATTTTTGGTTTTTTAATGGGCAGGATGGGCGTGTTGTATTCAGATTTACAACAGATTATTATTTCCTGTGCAATTAATGAGTTAATCACTGGGGTAATTTCCTCAATTGCCTCTTTTGAGAGGGAATACTGAGGAATGGAAAGAGGTTGGTTAGATTTAATTTTTATTTGCACAGAAACAGCCAACTTAAGTAAGCCTACATCAGAAGAAGATGTGGCCCAAAGAAACTCCGGTATATAATATCTTCAGGTATTACAAAGATGGGAGGCTCTTTCCCCTCCTGGCTCTCTGAGAGAATTACAGGGAGTAAATTTAAAGATTCCTCCAGCACTTCCAATGATAAGGAAACATCTGAGGAGCAAGTTACTGCGGCTCTGAGTTTGCATAGAAGGTCCCTCCCCAGAAAATTTAAAGGGGAGTCAGGCATCAAAAGGAAAGAGTGTTGTATCTCTAGGGGCCCTACAGACACCATTCTAGGGGAAAGACTTTTAACCCTTTGGGGTATTCCTGACACTCCCATTACATTCTCTGAGCCAACTGAATAACATTGTAAATCAGGTGTTCTCTTTAATACAGACCAGGAAGCTCAAGTGTCTAATAGACAATCATAATAGGTGTTACCCATCTTTAAAGTAACATGGGGTTCATTAGTATGGGGGGGTAGTGGATAGGAACAATGGGTAGTAGGACATCAGAGTCCAGAAAAAATCAAAGCTTGTATCCTCTGATTCCTGTGCCCCAACCCCACCTCCCCCTGGAAGCCATCATTTTGTTTGGGAAGTTCCTTGGGCACCCCCCTGAAGGGCATCCCCCTGAGGGGCATTAGAACCTCTAGTATTTTTTGGACAAGCACCACTTAAGTTATATTGTTGTGGAGTCATTTGGTTTGAGTTATCATTTTCCCAATATCTATTCCTATAGTTATCACTTCTAAAATTGAGATTTCCATTGTCATAATTGTAGTTATTTCTATAATTATCACTTCTGTAGTTGTTATTAAACTGCATATTCCATCTGATAATCTTGAGAAAAGCTCTACACTCTATCATTCTATGGCCCTTCTTCCCATAGAAGTTGCAGGTACTGATTTGATAATTAGATTCCTGGAGAGGAACAAGTGTCATTGGTTGAGTATCATGCCCTCTTTCTAGTTTTTCAATCTTATCTGTTAAAAATGTCAATTGTTTTTTCTTTGTTTCTATGATATCATTATTCTCTTTCTCCTTTTCTTTGTTTCCCTTTAAAACATATAAAGTTGTTTTCAGCAATTCTTCAAGGTCCATCTCTGGCCATCTTGAGCAATGTGTTCTAAAATAATCTGTAATCACTTTGCAAGAGTTAGTGACAAAGTGCTCTCTAATTGTTCTTAAGCTATTTTCTTTAGATAGGTCAAAATCCAAGTATCTACCCCCAAACTCGATTATTCTATCCATGAATCTGGAGGGTGTTTCTTCCTCATTCTGCATAATATTTTCAAATTCTGTCCACTTATCTGTACTCTCTGCATATTCCCTCCTTGCTATTAGGATAGCCTCTCTACAACGATATAATTTTAAAAGATCCTCAGAGTCATTATAGTCCTATTCGGGATCCTGAGATGGCCAATGTGCTGCATTACACTCCCGGGTTTTGATGACATGAGCAATTATTTTATTTTTCTCACGTTCAGTTGAAAAAGCCTGTAGCAAGTTTTCAACATCCTTGTAAGATGAATTATACTGAAAAAATATGTTTCTCATCTTTTTTGTTACTAGAAAGCTACCTTGTTCATATGTTGGAACAATTCATGTAAATTCATTTATTTCTTGGGGAATAAATGGTATATTGTGCCTTAAAGTCACCACATTCCCATTATGTCCTATTTCAGGTATTTCCCTTAGAGGAAATAGAGCTCTAGTTGAATTTTGTACCTGTGGGTCAGTTCAACTAGGGAGAGTTTCTCTAGGAGGACGAGATCTCCTTTGGGCTGGAATTTGGTTTTCTGTAGGAGAAGGAACATGAGAAACTGGGATTGCAGGGGAAGGGTTTGGGGGATTAAATTCAGTCAAAATTTGCACTATGTGAAAGAAGCAGTCTGTTAACTGAGCTATAGGGAAGGTGTTTTCAATCTCTATTTTGGGAAAGGAAATTTCCTCATTTAAAGGTTCAGAAACAGATCTGTTTATGGTAGGGTGGATGTTTGCCAATTGATCCTGTAAGAAACATTTTAGTATTTCTAATTGCGCTTGCATGTTATCTTGCATTTTATCCTAAATTTTTTTGGTGTTTTTCTGAATTTCAGCTTCAAATGATTTTTTTTTATGTTAGCATCTCTAAACATAGTATTGAGGAGTACAAAAATGACATTACATATTAATATAAAAAATTGAAAGTATGCTGTATTCCTCAGTGTCCCTAATTCTTCAACTGCCATATAAATGTCGAAGAATGTAGTATTCATCTTTAAATATATATATTTTGTAATTATTTTCTAACGGTCTTCACAAAACACGTGGGGAACAGGACAAGCTCGAACTTTCTATAGGTTTTTCCCACTCCTAATCTAGGCAGTTGTTCCCTAAGGGAAAGGAGATTTAGAAACAGCTCTCCCAGCTATGACCTTAGGGCCCTGTTGGTAAGATTTAAAACAGCTGTGTTCTATGTAATTTAAGGAGACAGGGAGAAAAGAAAAAAAAAATCCAAATTTACTTACCTGTATAGCTGATCAAAATAAGCTGTTAAAAATAGTCACAGTAGAAAAAAATTTAGGAAAGTTAAGAACATTAAGGGTATTTTGTCACACCAACATGGTTAGCCAAAAACTGTAACAATTAAAATTATAATTGAGACTGGAAAAAAAATCTAAATTTAAATGGTCGCCTAGGAAAATCCCAAATAATAAAATACCCAAGTCACCTGCCAAATTTTTATGGTGATTTAATTACAACAGGAGGAAGAAAATATTACAGGGAGAGAGAGGGAGAGAAGGAAAGAGGAAGAGAAGGAAAAGGGCTTAAGTCATAACCACTCTGGCTCAGGCTGAGCCCAGCACGGGCCTTAGGGTCTTGGAGAACCAAGGCAGGGAAAGGGGTCAGTCCTTATCACTCACGTAGTCAATCTGAAGGAAAGCAGTCTGCAGGGCTCCTCCAACCTCAAGCTCCAGGATCAAACTGCCCTCTACCCTTTCTCACAGGAAGTCTCGAGAACTACAGAGGCTGTTTTCTATCTCACTTCCTGCATCTCACATGTGCCAATGGTTGCTAAAGCTTGACTTAGGACTACTCAGAGGTCTGTTCTTTTTTTTTGCACGTCTGTTGAAGGCCATTTTATCAAATAATTAAATCTTGAGTTTGATGCAGCCCTTCCTAATCTTGTTACACTGAGTAGGGTAGAGAATGTGGGTTTCCAAGACCTGATTCTGTTATTCCAAGTATCTCTATTGTTATTGATCAGGAAATAGCTAAATCAGATCTTCTAAAGAATGGTCTGATTAGGGTGGAATAGTTTTGAAATTCATACTGCTAGCTTCACCACTACTGTTTGGTTTCTGCAAGTTTCAGTTCTTCCAAGTGAATATGATGGCCTGTGTGCTTATAGTTCTAAAAATCACCTTGCACTTCAGAGTTAGTCTCCCCTAGAACCTGCTAATGACTTGCATTATAAAGAGCACAGTGAGGTACCTTGGTCTAGGGATCAGGGTCTCACCTCAGGCTTGGGAATGTGTTTCAGTACTCACTATGAGTTTAGACTGAATAGATATACTATGAATGTGTAAAAGTTAAAATTAAATCTCAATAATAATATTATATTTTAAGACATGTATTAATGATCATTAGAAATCAAGGAATAAAGAAGATGCAAAAAAAAACGACCAAGGGCCCCTGGCTGGTTAGTCATTTTTTAGTTAACCCCACTAACCACCATTAATGCTGACTATACATCAGAGAGAATGAGACTCCAAAGCCCACGCCCTTTATCCTCTGTCTACAGGAAATATATAATGGCAGGAAATCAGTGGGCTCTTGGAATATGTAGTTCTTTTTCAGGGTCACAGATTTTCAATCATATATTTCCCTCTGAGACCCGCAGAAGACTAGTCTCTTCTGTGGGTCTTGTAAACATACCAAATTTGAAATTGCAATAATTTGAGGATAAGAGGAAAAGAGGAAAAGGCACATTGAGGAAAAGCCAGTTAGAGGGCTGTCCCCTTTTGGCATGAGAGTATAAGTTCAAATTAAATGTTCAATGAACTACACCCAAAGTTCATTGTGGATCTTCTTGATGTAGCTTGTGATCTGTAGAGGTATCTTCATGGTGCCTTCTAAGAAGAGTTCATTTTCTGGATTTGGAGAGGTAGCATGTTTCTTAACCTAAAATTACTCTCAAAACGAATTTAAAATTTGTGATTTAAAATAATAATATTGCCATCCCTCCTGAAGAGGGTGTAGAGAAACAGAGATCACTTAGGGATGTATGGCTGAGTTATGAGGTATATAAATCAATTGGCAAGAGATATTAAAAATATTAAATAATCCAAATTAAAAAAATAAGTTCTGGATGAAATATAGACTATCAAAGTCTTATATGTAAAAATTCTAAGTTAAGGAAAAATAAATCCGTAACAGGTCCTTGAATCAGGGCCGAATTAAAATGATTTAAGCAATTATGTATTTACCCAATTAGCAGCCAGGACTATAGAAAGAAAAGGGACTAGATTTTAGGGGCTAGTTAGGAGCCAAATTTTAGATATTTGGTAGAATGTGGGAGAAGGAAGACCTGCATTTAACACATGTTAAACAGCTGCAACCTCGAACCCCAAACAAGTTCAAGTCCTCTTCTCTTGGCTCAAAATTTTCATGAATCCCATTGGGATTGGTTGGTCTCTTTGACCTTGTGCTCAATAGGCACTATGCAGTTTACCTTTGTGCTTCTTTGGCACTATGCAATGGCTCTTTTTGTATTCTCTTGTCCTGGAATCAGACAAAATCATTAAGCAAAGTCCCATAATTCTTTTTTAAATAATCAGTGGTATCATTTCTATAGTCTCAAGCTTTTGGGGCATGCATTGACATTATAGCAAATATATTTTAAACTTATATTACTACAAAATCAAAAAAAGTTAAAGAAAATCTTTTCAATGTTGGTGACATTTTCTTCAAATAGAAAACTGAGAGAAAAAATAAAATTGAGATAGTATATTGCACATGCAAGCAAAAACAATAATAAAAGTTTTAAAAACCAAAAATATATCACTTACAATCATTAACACTCTATCATCTAAGGAAATGTAGAATACAAAGGTTTCTCACCAAAAATGAGATCCATATTTTCTTCAAACCTGACCATGATCCACTGTTAGTACAAGCAAATGATTTTCACAAAGTAACTTTTTTTATAAAGATCAATAGTACAACATGTAATGCACATTCAAAAAGTATCAAAATCCCCAAGACTATATAATAGCCCATTTAATGACAATAGCAAACAAACACACTATCATATTTCATATAAGTTGCTGTATGACAAAAAAAAAATAACCTATGAACTTATGGATATTTGTCACAATTTTTACAGAAGTAGCAAATATTTCAACCTTGGCAAATATATTTTTAAACAAAGTAAAACTTATTTGGGTCTAGAACATCATTAAGAAATCTAGATTGTTCTGGTGGAAGCAAATTAAACTGGAGAATTTTGCAGGAGCTCTTTTTGCTTTCCTGCTTTATATAAATACCTTGGTAGGAACATTTCTTTGTTTCTCTACCTTTGATACAACATTCTTTAAAATATAAATATAAAAAACTCATTCATTCAGAAACCACTAGTTAATTAAAATTATTTCTGAAGACCCCTTAACATTACAATTAAGTTCTTAGCTTACAAAATTCTCTAAAGGTTGTTAGCCAGGTTGAGTCCATCCATCATTTATGTGACAATTAATGAATGCAAAATTGAAAAAATAATCCTGTTTATGGACTTTACAATATTTTACAATATTTTGTTCACTAGTCATAAGGGAAAGGTAACTGTATATTAAAGTGATTCAGTGTAACAGAACAGTATCGAATACATTTAATATGAACTTTAAACAACAAAATTAAATCTTAAATAAAACAATCAGGAAAATACCATAAGATACAGAGACTTTCACTAAAAAAAATGGAGTCTGAAAACATTTAAAATTTCACCTCCAGAGCCATTAAAGTTCCTTTTTCTAAAATGCAGACCCCTATTGTCAGCACTGTGGTATCTCCCATAGGGAGGAAGAACATGGGTTTGAGGAATCTCAAACTGGATTATCTTAGAGACCAGGCAGGCCAAAATGGGAAATGGGGATGAATTTCTCCCCTGAGTCTCAAGAAAGATAATTGAAAGGATCAGTGGTAGAAAGGAAAACAAAAAAAAAAAAAAAAACATCCTAAACCTGGAAGCTGTTTGAAATAGGTAATGTAGTGCTCTTTCATAGACTACACCATGATTGTTATCAACTTCCTATTTCGAAGAGTCTCTTCCTTCTCCCTCTCCCCCCTGAGGTAAAATGCTAGTTTCTCCAGAGGGAGTTAGGAGGCTAATTGTTGCCTAAAGAAAAAAAAAAACACCCCGGGTTTTCTTTTTACCATCTACCCTGAGGAGTGACTTGAAGGACTCCTAGCTGCTTGGTGGTGGCAATCAGACCAGCAGGGGCATCAACAGCAATCAGGGTCAGATTGGGGTAGAGGCTGATTTAGGATCAGAGCTGGAGATCATGAGGAGGATTTCTGGAGGCCCAGGGCCTGGGGATGGGTTAGCAATCTAGGTCCAGAAAATCAGAAGGAAGCAGTATCAGCAAAGCCAGATTCAACAGCCAGGAGAAACAAAGGACTCAAGCATTTGGATGAGAGAAGTGGTTTATTTCTTCTTTGCCAAGAGTACCCCCACTAAAAATAGCCTGTCCAGTAGGGAGAACAAGAAACCAGGCTAAAAATAGTAAAAGAAAAACCCAGCAGCAGCAAAGAGAGTTGAAGTTTTCAAGGGTGGGTGAGGTGGGCAAAAAAGCCTTGGCAGGAGAAATGTGGCTTAAAACATTTTATTTAGGCTCTTTTAAAAATTGGAGAGGTTCTTCTCTGACTAGTGTTTGCCATCAATATAAAAGTTAAAATTAAATCTCAATAATAATATTATATTTTAAGAGATTTATTAATGATCACTAGAAATCAAGGAATAAAGAAGATACAAAATAAAAACCTCATGCCCATGGTTGGTTAGCCATTTTTTAATCAACCCCACTTACCACCATTAATGCTGATTCTAAATCAGAGAGCAGGAGCCTCCAAAGCCCACACCCTTTATCCTCTGTCTACAGGAAATACATAATGACAGTAAGTCTGTGGGCTCTTGGGATATGTAGTTCTTTTATAGGGTAACAGATTTTCAATCATACAAATGTCTTGTGTTACATTTCAGCTTCTCCTTCCAGCTTGGGCAGGGCCTCTGACCTCCCCTTAGACTTTTCCCAGTTAGGTGCTCTGTGGACTACCTTTTTTTCCATGGTTACAGGATTCATGTTCTCTCCTCATCTTCATCCCTCCCCTGCTCCCCCCAAAGCTAGCAAGAAATTCTACCAGTTATACATGTACCTATTTACATATTAATGATTTTTGTAATAAAGTAATCGTTTACAACCAAAACTCAAAATCCTATACCCATATAAACAAGTAAAATAAATGTTTTTTCTTCTGTGTTTCTACTCCCACAGTTGTTTCTTTCAATTATGGAGAGCATTATTTCCCATGAGATGCTCAGGATTGTCCTGGATGGTTGTATTATTTTTAAAAAATTAAGAAAATTCATTTTACTGAATATTTTTACATAAATAAGATGGTTACTAGTTCACTTCAGAACAAAATAATTATTCCCCTTGCTCAATTTCCAAGAAATATTTAACTAACCATATCTTGAAGATCTTGAACAGAAATTATCTCCTTAGCAACCCATAGCCTAGTTTTCAAGATCCTTGTTTTCTATCTATAATTTTTGTTTTACAATTCTTTCATTTTAAATATGAAGCTCTGCTCCCAAGACTTCAAGTGATTTGCCAATGGGCATAAGGAAAGTCACTAGAAGAGATGAAATAATGAATTATTGTTCTTTATCTCTAAGCCTTTTTCTTTTTTTGCCTGCAGACTAGTAGTTCTGAAAGCTATTGATTCTGTCTCCTTTGCTTATCCCTTTTGGGAATCAGCAATCTAAGCTATTTTCCCCTAGAACTAGGACTTTATCATAGTCCATGTTTGAAAGGACCAAGTGTTAGTGGATATCCAGGCCTCACCAGAGGCAGGTACAAAAAGCCTGGGACTTAAAGGGGTGGGTTTGAGGTGGGGGTTTCTCTGATGGTGTAGGCAGAGTCACAGAATCCTGATGTTGGCCTGTGCCCAGGCTCAAAACCTGGTGAAATAACTTGGGGGTGAGGGTGTTGGCCAGTACTCCTCCCTGTGCACTTTTATTTCTGGTTCCTGTGTAAATAGAAATCTGTTACCCTAAAAACTACATTTACTGGGAGCTCACTGACTTCCTGTTGTTACTTACTTCCTGCACACAGGGGATATTATGCAGTAGGGTTGCTAGTCCCAGTCTCTTTTTTCCATCCTGTTGGTGACTGTGGTGGTAAGCAAAAATTTTGAACAGGCTGATTAACTATGGGCACATGTTTTTTTTGTTACCTTTTTATTCCTTTATTTCTATTGATCATTAATAAATCTCTTTAATATATTTTAATTATTGTACATTAATTTTAATTTTTTACATTCCCAAGAAAATTGACTCTCTCTGCCTATCTTTCAAGATGCATTCTGTGGGAGAGTACCCTCACTGTTTTTTTTTCTTTTGACACCTGTTAGTTTGAGGTCCCCTTTAAAATTTGCTTTGGATAAATTCTCAGAGTATTTTCAGTTTTTGCTTCTATTAAGCTGCCATCTTGGCTCTGCCCTCTGTAATATAACTTGAGATCTGGTACCCTTGACCATTTTCCTTCACATCATTATTCACTGAGTCCCTTGCTATTTTTTACCTTTTCTTCTTCCAGATGAATTTTGTTATTATGTTTCCAAAACTATTATGGTACTGAATAAGTAGATTAGATTAGGTAAAACTGTCATTTTTATTATATTTTCATAGCTTACTCATTAGGAATTAACATTTTCCTGTTGTTTTGATTGAATTTGAGTGAAAAAATCTTTTGTAATTAAGTTTATATAGTTCCTGAGTTTGTATTGGCAAGTAGACTCTCAAGTATTTTATATTATCTTTTGTTAATTTAAGTAGAATTTATTTTCCTTTATCTTTCTGCTATGCTTTGCATATTATGTGGTGTTTTTATATCTTGTGAGTTTGCTAATGTTTTAATTGCTAAATTAATTTTAGTTGTTTCTCTCTGATTCTCTAAATATACCATCATATCATATACAAAAAGTGACAATTTTTTTCAAGCTTATTCTAAATCCTTCAATTTATTTTTCCTCTCTTAATGCTATAGGTCTCATTTATAGTACAATGTTGGATAATAATAATGATAATTAAGGGAAACTTTTCTTCATTCCTAATCTTATTGAGGAGACTTCTAGCTTGTCTCTACTACAGGGGACAATGCTTATTAAGTATCTTAATTAATAAAATAATAAATTAATCATTATATTACATTATTATATAATTGATAATATTAATAAATTAGTAAAAATCAATGATGATGATGGTTTTAGAGAAAGTTTGCTTATCATATAGAGAAATTTCATTTATTCCTATGTACCTTAGTACTTTTAAAAGGAACAGATATCACATTTTGCCAAAACCTTTTTCTATATATATTGAGTGTAAAAATTGACTTTAGCTATCTCCTGATTGTACCAATGAAGATATATAGCTCTTTCTTTATTGTGAAGATAAAATTGTAATCTCCTAATTATAGCAATGAAGGTTCTTAGCTCTTCTTTTATAGTGAAGCTAGAATTGTAAGCTACAATCTATTGTTATATTTTAACTACAAAAAGGTGTTAATTAACTAAAAAATGTGAATTATCCACAAAAAGGTGTTAAGTAATTACAAAAGGTAAACTTACCAAAAGAGCTGTTAAGTAACCCAAAAAGGTATAATATAATCAGAGAAGGTGAGAACTAAAGAATGGACAGTCCTGGAGAAAATCTAACCAAAGAAGTCAAGAACTAAAGAATGGGCAGTCCTGGAGAAAAGCATATGCTGTGATTGGTAAACATGAAAATTTAGAGGAGGTGACACAAGAGAAAAAGGTCTTGAAAGAGAGGGGAAAAGACTGAAGGAAACAGTCATACACCCGGGTTTGGAGTGAAGGATCAGTCACTCAGAGCTGAAGGGAAGATGGACATTGGTTTGGAGATTTGGGCACTGACTTGGAGGAGCGACCAGAAGGCAGACACCCAGTCTTCTTTAAGACTGTTTCTGTTGGTGAGTGAAAAGCTGACTTAGTGACCCTGCCTTTCTGGAGGAGTGAAGCCTCGAGGAAAGGCCCAACTCTTCCCCTGGCTGGGGCTTAGAAATTCTAACTAGTATCAGAAGAAGCCAGAGTTTTCTCTCTCTCTCTCATTCCTTAATATCTTCCTTCTATTGTAAATATTGTAAATAAACTACCTTAAGTTCCATTTACTTTAGTAATTCATTTTGGGATTTAGAAATGAAATCCCTGGTGACCACATAATTAATAATATATTCAAGTCCAACCCACAATTAATGTTAAAATAAGGTAAATATATCTTTTTCTATTGTTTTTAGTATTGATATGGTCAATCATACTGATAGATTTCCTGATATTGAACCATCCCTAAATTCCTGATATAAAACCCACTTGGTTATAGTGAATAATCTTTTGTTATTATATTGATATAATTGTCTTGGTAGTACTTTATATAACATTTTTGCATCAATATCCATTAGGAAGATAGGTTTGTAATTTTCTTCCTCTGTTTTTGTTCTTCCTGGCTTAGGTATCAGCACAGTAGTTGTGTTTGAACTATAAAAAAGTAATTATTAAAATTTTCTAGTACTGGCTAAGAAACAGAAAAGCAAATCAGTAGAATAGACTGGATACATAAAAAACGTCTATAAAAGATAGAGAAACCTTGTGCTTGACAAAGGTAGAAATCTAATTGTTTGGGAATAAGAATTTACTATTTTTTAAAAATTGCTAGAAAGAAACTTGAAATCATTTTGGCAGAAACCAGACACAGACCAATATCTTATACCATTTACCAAGATAAGATCAAAATGGATACATCATTTCACTATAAAGAGAGGTATAAGAAAATTAGAAGAAAGGGGAATATATGGAGAGGAAAAGAATTCATAAATAAAAGATATGGAAAACATTCTGAAATATAAAATGGATCACTGATTACATTAAATTGAAAGATTTTTGTACATTAAAATTATTATAGCCAAGAAAAGTTATTATAGATCGTTTCTTGGATAGAGGTCTCAGATCTAAAACCTATAGACAACTACATTGTTATAGATATATAGATAGATAGGTAGGAGTCACACCCCTACTGATAAATGGACAAAAGATGTGAATAGAGTTTTGGACTTAAGAAATCAAAGATATATAACTATGTGAAATTTTATCCAAACCTAAATTATTGATTAGATAAATGCAAATTAAGAAAACTGAGATACAATCTCATGCCAATCAGAATGCCTAAAATGATAAAAAGAACAAAATGACAAATGTTGGATGGGATGTGGAACCTTGATAATTAGGTAGTTGCAGCTAGTAAATAACATGGGGAAGTCAAAGGAAACAAGACTTGAAAATATGAAATTGCATTTGTGAAATAAGGAGGTTATTTTTGTGGTTAAAAACCAAGACTTCAGGACCTTTGGAATGAGGTGGTTCTAAGATAATGAACAGATTAAATGTAAACTCACCTTTCTAAAAACATATTTGAAGAACTGAGAAAAGAGATTGGAAAATAATTTGAAGAAATGAAAAAAAAATCATGGAAATAAACTTTTCATTGATTTTTCTTCTCATATAGATACCTAAACATATTCATAATGAGGGGGAAAGTAAACAGAGAGGGAGACACAAAAGTTACATGGTGAAGGGCAGTGATACATTAGCAGAATCAGAATAAAATGGAATCAGTTATAACTGAAGAATGTTGACAAAGAAGGCTATTTCATACTCTGAGAATGGAGAGGAGAGAATACAGGTCAGTATACAGAACACGGGGAGTTAAAGAGGAATGGAAAAGGAAAGTTGAGGGAATTTATACAAGGAAGATTTGTTTTCTCTTCCCAAGTAAATTACATACTCTGATTAGATAAAAATTCCAATTTAATTGTTTTGTCTACCTCAACTCTAAAGAAAGTGTCTTGTAGGAAAAGAGACATCAGAAAGTATTGTTTGATTGAAAATAAGTATTTAAAAAACATTTTTCATAGTTTTAGAAATGAAAAATTTAAATATATATTATTCATATATAAAATTTTCTCCAACAAAGGAATATATGTATATTTATTATCTTATATACCCACAGATATAAATATATAATATGCATTTTAGTTGCAGATACCATTAAATTTCAATCATTACTTACAAAAATGTTAATATATACTTCAATTTAATTTAATAAAACCCACCTAGAGTATATAAACAATAGGCCAACTCAGTTATGGTTTTATCTACCTTTCTCATTGAATTAGTATTTAACCTTGCTCAGAAATTATCATCAAATGAAAGAACTGTGGAGAAGAAAAACAACTGCTTGATCACATGGCTTGATGGGGATATTATTAGGGATGTAGACTCTAAGTTATCATCCTAGTGCAAATATTAATAATATGGAAATAGGTCTGGATCAATGACACATGTAAAACCCAGTGCAATTGCTTATTGGCTACGGGAGGGGTGTGGGAGGATGGGAGGGAAAGAATATGAATCATGGAATCATGGAAAATATTCAAAATTAATTAATTAATTAATTAATTAGACTTAATTTTAAAAAATACAAAATTAAAGATGATGAGAGTCTTGCAATGTATAACCTTGTAATGGATAACTTTTAATACTTAAATCCTACTTGGAGTATTGTCAGTTTTCTATGAATTAATATAGTTGAATTACTATTGCATTACTCAAGAAAAAAAGGTTCACTTTATTTAATATTTTGTTGGGCTCCCTATACTAATTTTTAAGTGGAAATACATATTACCTGCTTTTTAATTTTTCATGATGGACATGATTCTCATGTTTAAACTGAGCTGACTTTATGGCAATGATTTGTATAGATTATACCACATTGATTTTGGTGAAGAATACCTGTACAAATTCATGTTTCAGGTTTTAAACTGGAATCAACTATCTTATTATAAAAACAAGTCATTCCTTCTGTTCACCCAGCCTGATAAAATATTAAAACAATCTTAACTATAAATTTCCTAAGTTTGCATAAAGCATTAGCCTGGGACCTGTACCATATAACCTATATTAAATTTGGGAAAAATTAGTGAGTTTTTCTAATATAATTTAAAATGTTTTGCCCATAGTCACTTTATTAAATTTCTGTTTAGGTAATTATTTTTACAACAAATAAATATTAATGTTGACATGCATTGGATATTTGACAATTCTATTAAATGAATTTTCTCAGGTTACTCTACTACATGAACTACACTCACATAATTTGCTATATTTGCACTTCATAAATTAAATTTCTGCCTGTCACTTGCTATTTACATTATATAAAATATAAATTCACATACATTATAACTGTCCTACTTTGCAGATTTGAAGACAAGTTTTCTGTCATGATCACAAGAATGTCCAGTTCATAATGCTCAATTTCTTCTTAACTCTATATTCACCAGTATTATTTCAGTATTATTACCCGATAAATATAAAACTTAATTCAATTTTGAATTTATAATGTAAAGGAACAAAATTCTTTCAAACAAAAGTATTTTACCCATAAAATATAGAAAGTTATGGGATACACCTAAAGGTTACACTGTTGGGGAAGCTGAGACTGATTAATGACTTCACTTCAAGAGTTCTGAGCTACCATTGGGATAAAAGCAATATAATTTCTGTATTCACCCCAGAATCAACATGATGACCCCCTTGGAGGGAGGGTCACCAGGTTGCCTAAGGAGGTTCCCCTCCTACTAGGCTAGGCAAGAAAAATAAAGCAGGATAAAATTCCCCATAAATATTGATATTGGAATGAGGTCCAGTGACTGCTTAACTTCCAGCTTGAATGCAAAAGGGAGACACTCTTAAAAAAAAAAAACTCACGGGAATAATCTATTTTTTTTTTCTATTTCAATCTATTTGTGAATTCACAAATAATGGTGCAGGTTTAGAGTTCACATCAATTCAATATTTATTCATTTTAGCAACCCCAGAAAGTGAGTGTTGTAAATTGTACATATTTGTACTGAAATCAAACCCTCTGTTATTCCAATTTAAAATCCCACAGACAGATCCCCAGTGGACATCTCTGTGATGCTCCTCATTCTAGGGTGGATCCTCGTACTGATTCCTGCTCCTCAGTAGGGTGTATGATCTGTGATCATAGGACCTTGACCTCTGGCTCATGCACAAACAAGGAGGATCAGAGAATTGATAAGAAATCTGAAAGTGTTGTTTGAGATACAACTGTTGTTGGTCTTGCCACACCTAATCATATCTTCTCAGCCCTTCAGTGAACCTCTGGTAGCTTGTAGCATAACTTAGTCCACTAGACCACCCAGCTAACGTCCATCTCCCACCGAAGACAGACAAAGGGGAAAATGCTACATAGAGAGAGTTATCTTAATATCCAGACTCCAAAAAAAAAAAATGACTTCTCTGCCACCTCTAATTTCTCCCATTTGACAAATCTGTCAACAGCAAACACTAACTATGTACCAGGGATAGCTCAGTTTTCATAACCATGAGGCTACATTCAGTCTCAGAGGGGAAAGAAAAAAATTCTGATGCCTCTGTCAGGTTTGTCTTCAATAGCTTTTACTTCCTTACTTCCCCTAAGATTAATTTTTCTCCTTCCTTGTTCCATTCAATATTAGCTACTTCAGGTTAATAAACTTAGTTCAGTTTACATGAATTTATGTTTTCCTGGATTTTTCTGAAATTATCCTACTTGTAATTTCTTATAACACAAGAGTAGTACATCACAATCATAAATCACATATTCGGCCATTTCCCAGTTGACTGACATCCCCTCAATTTTCAAAACCCATCTCAAAAAAAAGTGTTATTAATACTCTTATACACATAGGTCCTTTACCTTTTCCTTTGCTTTTTCTTTAATTTGGGAAACAGATGAAGTACCAATATTTCAGGCTCAAAAGGTGTGCACAGTTTTGTAGCCCTCTGAGCATAGTTCCAAATTGCTCTCCTGAATTGGTTAGATGAATTCACAAATCCACCAACAATGCACTAGTGGCTCGATTTTTCCACATCCACTCCAGCATTTGTCATTTCCCTTTCTGTAACATTAGCTAATTTAATATGTACAAGACTGCAACACAAAAATGTTTCAATATGCTTTTTTTCTCTTCAATAGTGATTTAGAGTATTTTCCATATAATTATCAATAGTTTTGATTTCTTCTTCTGAAAATTGCCTTTTCATTTTTTTGACCATTTATCAATTGGGGAATGATTTATTTTCTTATAAACTTGATTCAATTCTCTATATATTTGAAAAATGAGGCCTTTACTGGAGAAACTTGCTACAAAAATTTGCTTTCGGTTTTCTGCTTCTCCTCTAATCTTGGCAACATAGGTTTTGTTTGTACAAACACTTTTGAATTTAATGTAGTCAAAATTAATCATCCTATGTCATGTGATTCTATCTCTTTTTTGGTCATACATTTTTCCATTATCCATAGATTTGAGATTTAAATTATTCCCTGATCCCCTAATTTGCTTAGGGAAACTCATTTTGCTTATATTTATGTTTAAATTTTGTTATATTTAAATCATGTACCCATTTTGACTATATTTTGGTATATTACATACATATATTTAGTTTCCATCAAATTACTTTCTAGTTTTCCCAGGAATTTTCATAAATACTGAGTACTTGACTCAAAAGCTTGGAGGTTTGTTTGTCAAACACTAGATTACTATTGTCATTTTCTACTTTGAATTGTTGCATACCTTGGAGAAGGAAATGGTTAAACTATTCTTTCTTTGTCAAGAAAACACAATATAAAAATCCATGGAGTCACAGAGTCAGACACATCTGAATGACTAAATAACAAACAATAACAAACTGTGTACCTAATCCATTACACTGATTTGCCACTCGATTTCTTAGTTAGTAACAGATTGTATTAATGATTAATGGTTTGTAATTAGTTTGAGATCCTATACTGCCAAGCCACCTTTATGGCTGGTTAGGAAATCAAAAATAAATTGTGGTAAATGTCACTGCCCAGGCTCTTAATATTGACATTTCTTCAGCTATTAGGAGAAACTAGAAGAGGAAACCAAATGAATGCTATATGAAGTCATAAAGAAGATGACATTTGTTCATTTATATTTTTACCAATAACTATGAATATTTACAATTTTTTAGGAAATTCACCTAAAGTACAGATTTCCAACAAAAAAGAAAAAAAATCTTAAAAATAACTTGTCCAATTTATATGGGAGAATAATTATAATTGCTATGTCAGTTTTACACAGGAATTAAAATTCAAATGGGTCAGGGAAAAAAAGCCCATTTTTGTGATATTTCCTCCAATGTTTCTCTTTTTTTCTGTTCCTTAATTTCTACTTCTTTTACATTTTAGTCCCTGAGACCACACTCATTTATCTACCTTTTTCTTTTCTCACTATTTTATCCTCCAGCCATCCAAAAGATGAAAAAATGTGCTGGTGAGGTTTAGTTGGATACAATTAAGATGCTAGAGTAATTCCCTAATGTCAGCATGCCCTTTTTATGGAAACTCTTTTTTTAAACATTGTGCAAATATCTTCAACTACAGGCTGCCTGGCAATGTTCCACAGTACAGTGAACTCATACTTCAATAGCCAGGTCTGCTATTGAGACATTACGAGTAATAACCACCTTTCTCAAATGAAATGATCATAGTATAGAGCTACGAACATTCTTTTACCACTATCACATCATTATTAATACTTCTTGATTCTTATTTACCCTTTATCCTTTCATCTAATATCCTCAGATATTCACTGTTGCAATTACCTCGATTTTTTATTTGTTTCTTTTATTTATTAAAAAAAAAAACCCAAACAACTTTATTTCTTAATACATACACTTTTCCAGTACACGATTTCAAATATATACATTTAATAGTCATTTTCTGAAGCATTCAGAAGTGTGTTTATTTTATCTATAATCAATTCACTCAAATTATTTCCTTTTTCTCTCTTTCCTTCATGTTTCACATACTATGTTTATGTCTTAATCCATTTAATACATTTTTCTCTACTAATAAATAATAAAATTGATGAATAAGAACAAAGAAGAGAACAGAGAATCCAAAATATATAAAACTGAGATTCATTGATACTATATACTTGCATGTGGCTTAATAGTATGGGACAGTGCTCTGGACAACAGGAGGGGCCAATAGTCCCCATGCATTGAACCCAATTAAAATAAACTGTAAATGAGGGAGCCCCAAGCAGGGAGGTACTCAGTACAACATGTATCACTGTAGAACATTTGGCCACCAGACCCCTGTCAGGGAACATGAATGTGTCAACACCCAACATGTAGATTCCAGGAGAACTTGTGGGCTACGTATGGTGGCTAGTGATATGCTGACAGGCTTCGGGTATAAAAGACTCTGCACTCACAACGGCAGGCGGAACTCTTGTGCTGAGCTTCCCCTGGCGCATACCAGAATAAAGGACCCTTCTGCTTGATTGCATTGTCGGTGGGTCTTTCCTTGGTGGTGGGCAACGTACTGGACCCTAACATTTGGGGGCTCATCCGTCTGCCTCATCCCCACCTTGGAACCCCTGGACAAAAGGGCAAAAGGCACAGCCTTGGACAGGACCTTCAGGTGAGCCGAGTGGGGTGTGAGACTGTGTGTGAGTGTGGTGACTGGATGAGTATGGGGGAGAAGAGGCTCCTCAATGAGCATACAGCTTAGTGAATGACACATGCCTGTGATTTAAACAGGACATTCTATGCCAAGCTCTGAGGCCCATCCCGTTCTGGGGTGAGGGGGCTTGCCCCCGCGGCATTGGTCCGACCCTCCCACCTGTTTCTGAGTGCTGACTTGGGAGTACCGCATTTCTTTATCCTTCGCGAGAAGACCAGTCAGGAAACTAAGGAAGTGTCTGTGATCAGCGGGGAGGGAAAGGATACAGTCCAGGGCAGGTGCTGAGATCGGAACTTTCAGGTGGTTTGAGGCCCCTGAGGACAGAGGTCTGACTCTGTCGTACGGAGTTAAAGTCTCCGTCAGGTCTGACTCTGTCATACGGAGTTAAAGTCTCCGTCAGGTTGAGAGAGCCCTGGGTGCGGAGCTCCATGTCTCCGCTAGGTGGCCACTGCTCTCAACTGGCTTAAAGGAAAAGGGGTTCAAGTCCCCTTTTGGGAAGATACTGCACCCCTAAGGGAGACCGGGGGATGCCCCACAATCTCTAGGTGATTTTTTACAGCCCCAGGAGACCCTCATAAACACACTGGGTCTTTTTGGCCGCACGGGAGGGACTGGGCAGCCAGCCTCTGACGAGCGGTCGCCGGTATCGGAATTCTTTTCCCTTTCCGGTATCACCCCCCCCTCCTAATCCTAGTCTCCGTAACCTATCTCCTCATCCTCTCCTTAACAGCAGGACCCAATATGGGTCAAAGCCAGTCCACTTCCCTGAACCTGGTCCTCCAACATTATGATGACTTTAAGTCATGAGCCGAAGACCTAAGCCTGATAGTTCATAGGGGAAGGTTGCAGACTCTCTGTAACATAGAGTGGCCCACTTTTGGGTGCGGGTGGCCCTGAGGAGGTACTTGGCAGAACAGTATCATCTCTGCCATCCGGGGGCAGATCCTCTTCCCTAGACCAGAAGGGCACCCAGATCAAGTTTCTTATATTTTGACCTGGCAAGACTTAGCCCTAGATCCCCCACCTTGGCTGAAACCTTATAAGGAGGCTGTCCACGTCCTAGTGGCTTCACTAGACAATAAGAGCAAATCCAGAGAACAGCCTGAGAAACCTGATCTTGAAAAGCCCTGTCCTCCTCCAATCCTCCCACCACCCGAGGAACCCCTCCCTGACCTGCCTCTACCTCCCCCTCCCTATAACCCCCCTTTATACCCTCCCCTCCTCCTTGATGGAAACGAGGCAGAAGCAGTACAGGGAGCAGGCTTACCCAGCCCTCCCCCAGCCCATCGCACCAGAGGTCGAGTACCTACAATTCAACTGCCTTCTCCCATTCCAGCAGAAGCCCCCTCCTCTACCACCCTCCTACCGGTTCGCACCGTCGGACCTATGGTGGAAGGAATTCCCCTTGTTTTTCAATATTGGCCTTTCACTTCTTCTGACTTGTATAATTGGAAACATCAAAACCCCCCTTTCTCTGAACAGCCCCAGAAACTAATAGACCTGGTTGAGTCCATTTTTCTCACCCATAGTCCCACTTGGGAAGACTGCCAGCAATCACTCCGTACGCTTTTCACTAGCGAAGAGCGAGATAGGATCTTTGCCAAAGGGAAAAAAGCTGGTCTTGGGGGACGATGGGAGACCCACCATCGATCCTGTGTGCCTCGCCTCAGCGTTCCCCACTGAGTGGCCTGACTGGAACTTTGCCACTGATCAAGGTAGGGAGCGTCTTCAGTCCTACCACCAGACTCTCCTTGCTGGGCTTCGGGCAGCAGCCTGTAAACCCACCAATTTGGCTAAAATTGATTCTGTTAGGCAGGGCCCTGAGGAAACCCCCACTGCATTTCTTGAATGGCTACAGGAAGCTTTTCTCATCTATTCCCCGGTGGACCCAACAGCACCCAATAGCCAGACAGATGTTTTTCTCGCTTTTGTCAATCAGTCAGCCCCTGATATTCGCAGGAAGCTCCAGAGGGCCGATGCATTTACAGCCCAATCTCTAACCGAATTACTTAAAGTAGCTGAGAAAGTTTTTAACTCCCTCGAAACCCCCGAGGTACGAGCTGACAGATTAAGACAGGAGGACATTGCTAGACAGGAACAGAGACAGAAAGAGACCAAGGAACGGGAACTCAAGCTTTTGCAGGGCCTCCAGTCCAGGGAAGAGAGGGCTAGAAAGCAGCTAATGCGGACCCAACAACAAATAGCCCAAGTCCTCGTGGCAGCTCTGACTCAATCCCAAGCCCCTCCCCTCAGTGAGCAACTGCCTGACCGGCGCCCACGGGGCCCTTGTTTCCTTTGCGGGAAAATTGGCCATTGGCAGCTTAACTGCCCCCAGAAGATGCAAGGTGGTATGAGGCAAGGCCGGCAGGGCCCCCCTCCCTCAAGGCACTGGGATGGCCCCTCCAACATAGACAGGGGACGGCCCAATAGGAATGTTATCACCTTTGCTGAGGATGACTGAAGAGGACAGATCTCAGGCCCCCTCCCTGAGTCCTGGGTAAAGGCTTATATTGAGGGGAAATCCCTTCCCATGCTTGTGGATACCAGAGCCGAACATTTGGTCCTCCTGTCACCCTTGGGGAAGACCAGCTCCAAAACCTTCTTGGTCCAAGGGGTGACGGGGTCTAGCCGATAACCCTGGACCACGGCACGGACCGTCAACCTAGGAACCTGCCAAGTTTCCCATTCCTTCCTCGTCATCCCTGAGAGCCCGGTTCCCCTTATCGGGTGGGACCTCCTCCACAAGATCGGGGCCCACATTCACTTTTCTCACAGGACCTTGTCCCTTACGGATGATTCGGGGGGGCCCCCCTCATGGTCCTTACCCTATCCCTCCAAGATGAACACATTTTATATTCTGACCCAGCCCCCCTGGACATTCCCCCCCATGTGCGACCATGGGTGGACTCCATTCCTAAGGTCTGGGTGGAATTTTCCGGAGTTGGGCTGGCCATAAACCAACCACCCATTATCATCCCCCTCAAGAGTGGGGCCACCCCTATACGGGTTAAACAATACCCGATGTCAGCCGAGGCCAGAAATGGCATTCAACCTCACATTAAGCACCTTCTGGCCTCCGGGATCCTTACACCTTGCAAATCTCCATGGAACACCCCACTCCTCCCCATCCGTAAACCAGGCACAGGAGATTACAGACCCGTTCAAGACCTACGGGAGGTCAACAAGCGTATTGAGGACGTCCACCCCACCTTCCCAAACCCGTATACTCTCCTTAGCAATCTACATCCTTCCCTGACCTGGTATACTACTTTAGACTTGAAGGATGCCTTCTTCACCCTCCCACTGGCCGCTGTTAGTCAGCCCGTCTTTGCCTTTGAGTGGTTCTCCCCTGAAACCCACTCAACTATGAAACTCACCTGACTCGACTTCCCCAAGGGTTAAAACTGAGCACGACTATCTTTAGCAAAGCTTTGGCGGAATATTTGAAACCTTTTTGCCAGCTACACCCCGCTGTGACTCTTTTGCAGTATGTAGACGACTTGCTGATCGCCTCCCCTACAGAGGAATCCTGCAAGGAGGCTACAAGGGACCTCTTGCTCTGCCTCGAGGCCACTGGCTACCGTGTCAGTGCCAAGAAAGGACACATAGCCCGCCGGGAGGTCACCTTCTTTGGCTATTGCCTGCACGATGGCCTCTGCTGGCTCACCCCAGCCATGACCCAGGCCATCCTTTCCATCCCCACCCCCTCTTCACCTCGGCAGGTACAGGAATTCCTGGGAACTGTGGGATACTGTCGCCTTTGGGTGCTCAACTTTGCAGAAACAGCAAAACCCCTCTATGCTGCCGCCCGGGAAACCTCAAACTGGGTTTGGACGAAGGACATGGAAATAGCCTTCCAAGATCTCCGAAAGGCTATGCTGCAAGTGCCGGCCCTGGCCCTTCCTGACCCAGAGAAACCCTATCAGCTGTTCGTTGACGAATGTCAGGGGGTGGCGAAAGGGGTCCTTACTCAGAAACTGGGACCCTGGGACCGGCCGGTGGCTTACCTTTCCAAACGGCTTGACCCGATCTCGGCAGGATGGCCTCCCTGTCTCCGCATTATCGCAGCAGTGGCTCTTCTGGTCAAGGATGCTGACAAACTCACACATGGCCAGCCGCTTCTCATCGCCACCTCGCACGCCATTGAGAGTGTCCTCCGTCAACCTCCGGTGCGCTGGCTGTCCCATACTCGGCTGACCCACTACCAATTGCTCCTCCTGAATGAGGCTCGGCTGTCCTTCCAGGTAGTGTCCACCCTGAATCCTGCCACGCTTCTCCCCACCGGGGATGATAACACCGAGACGCACTCCTGCCAAGAGATCCTTGTGGAATCGATATCTGCACGCCCTGACCTCAAGGACGTCCCTCTGGCAAATCAGGACCTCCTCTTCTTCACCGATGGCAGCAGCTTCATGTCCCCACAAGGCAGGAGAGCCGGAGCCGCGGTAGTAGATCATACTGGCCAGGTCATCTGGGATGCTTCCCTCCCCGAGAGGATGTCCGCACAGAAAGCTGAACTGGTTGCCTTGGCAGCAGCCTTGCGGGCAGCAAAGGACAAGTGGGTCACTATATACACAGACAGTCGCTACGCCTTCGCGACCCTGCATGTGCATGTACCGATATACTGGGAAAGGGGGTTTGTCGCTTCAGCTGGGAAGTCGGTGGCCCACCTCGAGGACATCCAAGATCTCCTCGCAGCCGTCTGGGAGCCCCGTGCAGTTGCCATTGTCCACACTCCTGGACACCAAAGTGGCTCGTCCCTCCCCACCATGGGAAACCACTGGGCAGACGAGGTGGCTAAGGCAGCGGCAACGCGAGATAAGCCCCATACCCTAGTGCTGCCCATCCAGGCCGACCCAGAACCATCGGGCCCCCCATCCCTCATCCCAAACCCCCCACCGGACCCTCCACAATATTCGGATAGTGACCACCGATGGATAAAAGGGAAGGAAGGATGGCCGGTTGGGTCCTTCTTCCAGGACCCTGCGGGTTACCTGCTTCTACCTAGAATCGCTGGCCAACTTTTGACCACCCACCTCCACCATCTCATGCACCTGAGAGCTAACAAACTCCATGAACTACTCCAGAAAGGACGGATTTGCTTCCAAGGCTCTCGGTCCTTCCTAACAGAATTGGTCGACAAGTGCACCGCCTGCCAGCTGACCCGGCCGGCAAACCCGAATTCGTGCTTCGGAACCTGCGTCCGGGGCACCCGACCCTGTGAACACCGGGAACTCGATTTCACTGAAGTACGGCCTAACAAATTTGGATTCCGGGTATCTCCTAGTTCTTGTGGACACCTTCACAGGGTGGCCTGAAGCCTTTGCAACAAAGACTGAGACCACCCAGGCAGTCGCTAAAATCTTGCTGGAAGAAATAATCCCTCGGTTCGGGGTGCCCTCCTCTCTAGGCTCGGACAATGGCCCTGCATTTGTGGCCAAGACCTTACAGGCGCTGGCAGGGGGTCTTGGGGTCCAATGGAAATTACACTGTGAGTATAACCCTCAGAGTTCAGGGCAGGTAGAAAGATTGAATCGGACCCTAAAAGAGACCCTTACTAAACTCTCTTTGGAGACTGGCCGGGACTGGGTGATGCTCCTTCCCCTAGCCCTTTTTAAAGCCCGCAATACCCCTGGGCCCCTCTCCCTCACCCCTTATGAAATCCTTCATGGTTCCATTCCCCCTGTCCTCTCTGCCTTCCCGGATGTGACCCCCAGTAGCCCCCCACTGCGGGACTTTGTCCTCTCTCTCTCCCAGATTCAGTCTGACCTCTGGCCTAGGCTCCAGGCACGGTTCCAACCTCCTCCCCATGATCCTCACCCCTTCAAACCTGGGGACTGGGTCTGGGTTAAGCGACACCGCAAGGCCAACCTTCAGCCGCGGTGGAAGGGGCCCTATGTAACCCTCTTTGTCACCCCTTCAGCCCTTAAGGTCGACGGAATTGGCCCTTGGATCCACCACTCCCACGCGAGAGCCGCAGAACCGCCAAAGACCACCGAAGCCTGGACAGCCACATCCCATCCTGACACTCCTCTGAAGCTTAAACTTCACCGAACAGCATGACTTTCCCTCTGCCCTTCCTTTCTCTCGCTTGCTTCCTCTCTATTCTACAGGCAGGGATCTCCCACCAGCCCTGGAAATGGTCCCTCATCAGCTTCGATCATTACACAGTGCTTGCCACAGCCATAACCTCAGGGACTCCTAGCCTTCAGACCGAGACTTGTGATCTTATATGGGGACCGGAGGGCATACGTGGTCCCCCCGGTTACACCCCCGAAAGCATCTGTAGGAACACTGGTGTATTTTACCTTTGTCCTGCTTCTAACCCTGGGAAACCTTACTGCAACCAGCCAAACCAGTACTACTGTGCCAAGTGGGGGTGCGAGACTATAGTCACTGGAGGGAATACTCGGCACGGCTGCAACCTATGGACCCCATCAAACCCTGACCCCTGGCTGACGGTGAAATGGGGTCCCCGTGACTGTGGCCATCACTGCCACCGTGGTGAACCATACCCGAAAATCGAGTGCAACCAGCTCATCCTGGAGCCCCTCAAGATTGACCACCAATCCTGGGTACTGGGCAGGACCTGGGGAATCCGGTGGTACAGATCCCACAATGACGGGCTGCAAATGGGAGGGTTGCTCAAGCTCCAGAAAGAGCCCATCTTACCCCCGCCCATACCGGTGGGACCAAATCCTGTACTTAACCCCAGTTTGGCCAGGACCTCCAAACCTCCTCCCCTTACAGAGCCTCCCTCCCCGCAGGAGGCCAGCAATTCCTCCTCTCCGCAAAAGACCACCCCCTCGTGGCTCCCCGCCAAACCTTACCCCGGCGTCCGGTAGGGGGAAACCCCCTTTTTCCCCTAGTGCAAGCTTCCTTTTCAGCCCTCAACCATTCCTCACCCAACCTCACTGAACACTGCTGGCTTTGCCTAGCAGCATCCCCACCTTATTAGGAGGCCTTCAGCCTAACAGCCCTCTATACCGCCTCTCAAGAGGACAGCCCTTCCCAGTGCCGATGGGGTGACTCGGCCCCCGACTCGGCCCCCAGCCTGACCTTCTCCTCAGTCATTGGGAATGGCACCTGCGTGGCAGGCAATGCTAGCCGCCCAGATCCCTGCCTCTGCTCGGTTACAGTCCACCTCCCAGAAGGGAAGTATCTCATTCTCCCACCGGGGGCGCGATGGCTGTGTTCTCGCTCTGGTCTCCAGCCTGGTGTCTCTCCCACCTCCCTCAATGACCACTTTGAATTCTGCATTCTTGTTACAATAGTGCCCCGAGTGATCTACTATGCTGAGCAGGACCTCCTGCAAACATGGGACCATATTTCGTCCCAACGTTGGAAGCCAGAACCTGTCACTATAGCTGTTACTGTAGCCACTCTCTTGGCGGCAACAGGGGCAGGGTAGCACACCCACCTGAGCAAAGCAATTGATGAGGACATAGCCAGGCTTGAATCCACTATCAACTTCCTTGAAAAATCCCACGCCTCCCTAGCTGCGGTAGCCCTACAAAATCCGTGAGCTTGGACCTCCTCTTCCTCAAAGAAGGAGGCCTCTGTGCAGCCTTAGGTGAGGAATGCTGTTTCTATGTTAACCATTCAGGGGTCATCAGGGACTCCCTGAGCAAGCTGCGGGAGGGGCCAGAAGCCCGAGGAAGGGAGAGAGAAGCCACTCGCCCCTGGTATGCCAACCTTTTTAACACCTCCCCCTGGCTCACTACCCTGGTCTCGTCCCTCATAGGATCCCTCACCATCCTAAGCCTACTCTTAACATTTGGTCCCTGTATTCTCAGCTGCCTTGTTCGGTTCGTGAAGGATCGTCTGGATGCGGTCCAGGTGTTGGCCCTCCGACAACAGTACCAACCCCTAGCCACTATCGAGCCCCAAGCTGAGGGCTGCGAGATGCCCCCACAGACAGGCCTTCCCTCTGACCCTTGAGAGAAAAAGAGTAGGGAATGAGGGAGCCCCAAGCAGGGAGCTACTCAGTCCAACACGTATCACTGTAGAACATCTGGCCAACAGACCCCTGTCAGGGAACATGAACGTGTCAACACCCAACACGTAGATTCCAGGAGAAACTAGTACCGACGCCCAAAACATAGATTCCAGGAGAACTTGTGGGCCACGTATGGTGGCTAGTGATATGCTGACTGGCTTCGGGTATAAAAGACTCTGCACTCACAACGGCAGGCGGAACTCTTGTGCTGAGCTTCCCCTGGCGGGTACCAGAATAAAGGACCCTTCTGCTTGATTGCATTGTCTGTGGGTCTTTCCTTGGTGGTGGGCACCGTACTGGACCCTAACATAAAGACACTGAAACAAAAATACAAACAAGAATGTGTAACCCATTAGGAAAAAGGGGTATTAAAAAACAGCCTAACCTGAGCTCATCAAGCCTTCCTTTTACATGAAGTTAAGTTGTTAGGGGTTAGGAAAATACATTATTAGGGAAAATTTAAATAGTCTACAAATGTTTTGGATGTGTTTGAAAAAGCATTATGTTTACAATGAAAAAGTGATCTCTTTTTTTAATCAATCTCCTTTAAAAAATGTCTGGATTAGAAAACAGATGCTTTAGACTGACTACAGCTGAACAAGTTTTTGGGATACAGATTATAAATCTGAGAGGAGGAAGTAGAAGGGGACAATATAAAAAAAAAAAAAAACTTCAAAAACCATGACTTGGAAGCAAGGAAAACATGATTAGGACATGCAATTGATAAATAGATATTCACATATATGCATGTATATGTACACATATACATATGCATGTGTATATAAATATACATATATAGGTTGTTATTTTCTCTTTGAGATTGTACCAAAAAAAAAATCACATGTCCTAAGAAGAACTGGATAAATGCCTTCTCCATGATTGTTTTGCCTGCAAGGCATGCCTTCCTTAAGAATACCTCAAAGAATCTTTTTTTTTCCCTTTAAGCCTCAGATCAAGAAGTTAAGATTAAAACTCTCCAGAGACTGTATCTTAATTTTATAAATATTTATTAAATAATTTTTAAAAGCAGGTCCAAAAGACCTCTAGACACATGTGTTTGAGAGTTTCCTTACCAAGTCTCTTCAAAGTCTGGGGACCGTGCCCATGCACTCTTCTCACTCCCATTTCCCAGCAAAAAAAGACATACTTTCTTCTCAGGACCCAAATTGAAGCTCTTAATTATGTCTCTTTAAAAATCTTCCCTAATTAGAAGATGCTGACCTCACTGTGGGCAAAGATCAGGACTTCTGGATGCAGGGGGTCACAAAGAAAGCCTTTAGCATCTCCCCAGAGTACACAGGTCTGTTATTCTCCTTTCCTATTATCTTTTCCCCCATCTACTATCTTGATTAGATCAGAAGGTGAAGCAGGTTACCACTGAATCCAATCAGGATCAATCCTTTTCAATCAAACTTAATGTCAAAACGCCCTTTTAAAAAACTAAGGTTAATTTTGGGCTAAATAAAAAATATAGAGAGAAAAGGGGTAGAGGCTAATATTAAGTTCTTACAGTAACAATTTTCATGTGAATCTTTTTCCTGATTCCCCTCTTTACAAAAGCTAATTATCTATCTACTATTTACTTGAATTTCTTTGCTTAATGATTGTTCTGTATGTAAGTGCATATGAAATTTCTATTTTTCTTTCTACTTTTATCACTGGTACATCAAGGTTTATGGCACATAGTAGGCACTTAATTAATGCTCTTTGTGTCATTGAATATACAATCAGGTTATCAAAAGATTGCTATATATTGTTAGGGAAAAATAATGACGAAATTCATATGGAGGAATAAAATGTCAATAATATTAAGGGAAATGATGGGAAAAAAAGTTAGGAGAGGATATACCAATAGTAAATCTCAAACTATATACTCATTATCAAACTTATTTGGAACTGATCTAAAAGATAGTTCAATCTATAGTGCTGAGTAGTTGCAGACAAATATAGAAACAATTAAATATAATAATAGCCTACTGTTTGACAAACCAAGTCACCTGATACTAAAGTAAAAACTCACTATTAAACCAAAATTGCTGAAAAAAGGAATCAGTCTAGTAGAAACTAGACATATGTCTACATTTTACACCTTTACATGAAGATAATTTCCAAATGGAATCATGACATAGAGATTAAGGACGATGACATCATGAAAAATTTAGAGAAGAAAACCAGCTAACGAAGATCACAGAAATTTAAATAATTTAAATATAAAAAGATTTCACAGATAATTTTGCAGAGTCCATCAATAGTTCTTGTCAATAGTCTGATATAGTTTGAGAGATACTACCTGAAATGATAGACAAGAAAAGGAAATAAAGGAATAAGAACAGGCTAAGTGGAAATAAAATTATCTTTTCTTATAGATGACAAAGAGGCATATTTAAAGAACACTGATTGGTCAGCTAAAAAAGAATCTAGTAATTGAAGCAGTTATAGCTTGAGCAAAATTTTAAGATTAGAAAAAATCCACATAGCTCTTCTATAGCTCTTAAAAATCTGGAAAGCACTATATTTTTTTATTATTTTTTTAATTTTATTTAGTTAATTTAGAATGTGATTACTTGGTTAAAAGAATTATATTCTATCCCTACCTCCCCCGCCGCCAAGCTTCCTGTAGCCAACCTGCAATTCCACTGGGTATTACATGTGTCTATGATCAGAACTTATTTCCAGAAACTGCCTATTCATGTCCCTTACCCATTTACCAATTGGAGGGTGGCTTGATTTTTTGTACAATTGATTTAGCTTTTTGTAAATTTGAGTAATCAGTCCTTTGTCAGAGATTTTTGTTATGAAGGGTATTTCCCAATTTGTTACTTCCCTTCTAATTTTGGTTACATTTGTTTTATTTGAACAAAAACTTTTTAATGTGATGTAATCAAAATAATTTATTTTACATTTTGTGACTTTTTCTAAGTTTTGCTTGGTTTTAAAATCTTTCCTTTCCCAAAGGTCTGACATGTATACTATTCTGTGTTCACATAATTTACTTATTGTTTCCTTCTTTATATTCAAGCCTTTCACACATTCTGAGTTTATCTTGGTGTAGAGTGTGAGGAGTTGATCGAAACCTAATCTCTCCCACACTGTATTCCAATTTTCCCAGCAGTTTTTTATCAAATAGTGAATTTTTGTTCGAAAAGTTAGGATCTTTGGGCTTGTCATAGACTGTCTTGCTGAGGTCACTTACCACGAGTCTATTCCACTGGTCCTCCTTTCTGTCTCTTAGCCAGTACCAAATTGTTTTGATGACCACTTCTTTAGAGTATATTTTGAGATCTGGGATTGCAAAGTCACCTTCCTTTGCATTTTTTTTCATTATTTCCCTGGATATCCTTGATCTTTTGTTCTTCCAAATGAACTTTGTTATGATTTTTTATAATTGAGTAAAAAAAAGTTTTTTGGTAGTTTGATGGGTATGGCACTAAATAAGTAAATAAGTTTGGTTAGGATGGTCATTTTTATTATGTTAGCTCATCCTACCCATGAGCAATTAATGTTTTTCCAATTGCTTAGATCTATTTTTAATTGTGTGGAAAATGTTTTGTACTTGTGTTTATATAGTTCCTGTGTTTGTCTTGGCAGAGAGATTCCTAAGTATTTTATATTGTCTATTATGATTTTAAATGGGATTTCTCTTTCTAATTCTTGCTGCTGAGATGTGTTGGAGATATATAGAAATGCTGATGACTTATGTGGGTTTATTTTGTATCCTGCAACTTTGCTAAAGTTATTGATTATTTCCACTAGCTTTTTAGTTGATTCTCTAGTGTTCTTTAAGTAGACCATCATATCATCCACAAAGAATGATAGCTTGGTGTCCTCATTGCCAATTTTAATACTTTCAACTTTTTTTTCTTCTCCAATTGCTACTGCTAGTGTTTCTAGTACAATGTTAAATAATAGAGATGATAATGAACATCCTTGTTTCACTCCTGTTCTTATTGGGAATGACTTCTTTCTATCAGTTGAGGTCCAATAGGTTTTGTTCCAACCTTTAATTCTAACCTTGTGAGAGTCTACCTGCCTCAAGTGTGTTTCTTGTAGCCAACATATGGTAGGATTTTGGTTTCTATTTGATTTTGTTTTATGGGTGAGTTCATCCCATTCACATTCAAAGTTATGCTTGTCATTTGTGTATTCTCCAGCATTTTCATATCCTCTCCTAGTTCTGTCCTTTCTTCTTTTACTATAGCCTGTTAAACCAGTGGTTTGCTTTTAATCAATCCCTCTAATCCCCTCCCTTAATATGCTTCCCTTTCTGGTCCCTCCCTTTTTGTTCCTTTCTTACCTTTTTAGAGTCTGTTAAGTTCCCTCCCCCTCTCTTTCCCTCCTTTTTTGTTCTCCCTCCTCGCCTACCTCCCTTAGTTTTTAGTCAGAAATCTGAGTGACATGGTAAGGCTCTCTGTGTATGGAGTTAAGGAGCAAGGATTTTGCCTAATGCAAGCTCTGGAATCTCCATAGCTTCTGCTGTTTGTTGCTCTTCTCTGTGCTCTCTTCCCACCAGCGTCCACTGTCTGCACTCTTCAGCCTACTGAGGTTTCATGTGTAGCTGCTCTCAGGGGTAGGGCTTTGGTGGTCTTAGTCAGCTGCCAAGGACCTAGAGGTGCCCCTCACTCACTCTAGAGGTTCCCTTTGCTCACTTACTGATTCTGGCGCATGCTGGCTCTGACTCTGACTCCACAGATGGGGTGGGGGAGGGTAGATAAGCCTGCATTTTGTTGGGAGCTTTTTCACCACCTTATATTGTGGAAATACTGTAATCCCACATACCTTCAATGCTGTGCCCTACTGTAGAGTCCCTTTGTTCATATGAAATTTTTTTTTTGTTTTTTGAGGTGGTCTATATCAGTAGGTGCTGAGGAGGGGAAGAGTCCTCTGTCTAGACTGCCACCATGTTTATCCAGAATGTACATTTGTTTTCTCATGTGTTTGTCACAACAATTTTATAATAAAAGGTATTATTATCATTTATTTACAGTTGGGGAAACTGAGGTTAAGAAAGCTTGCTCAGAGTCACAAAGCCGTTGTAGGATTCATAAAGGATAATGCTAGAAACATTTTTGAACATCAAAATATATCCTATACTCCAAAGCAGGAATAATAGTCACCTTTTGGAGGCCTAAACTACAAAAAAGTTGGTATGAGGAAAGTAGTCTCCAGAGGGTGGAATTAGAAGGTGTGTGTGTGGGGGGAGGTGGACCTTCCTAACAGAGCCACTCAAAAATAGAACAGACAGCCATGGAATGGGACTAGGTATTTTCTATCAATAGAAAGTCCAGTGCAGACTAAACATATTAATTTAAATAGATTGCCTTTAAAGTCCATCTACCTGATGATCCACTTTCTTTTCTTATATCATTTCTAGACCTACCACCCCTTCATGAATTCCTTCTAACTCTTAAAATAAAACTTTATGATTCCATTCTGATGAACTCTTTCTTATCCTCGTTTTTGGATAGTTTTTTACATGTTTATCTTTTTCAGATCAATTAAAGAAAAAGATGGTACATGGAAAGAGACTAGTATACAGATATAAAGGATATTTTTTAACCTACACTCATATAGAACACCCAAGCATCATGTTAAAAATGAAAAGCATCTTTCCCACATTGCTTTTGCATAGAATAGGCCACCCTGGAAAATGTTTTTAAACATTTTCTTTGCTGTTAAGCTTCTTCTCTCACTGGAGGATTACTTTAGTAATGAAGTGGGTATATGTGGGATTTGATTACAATGACAGCATGAGTTAGAGACCTGAAAGGAATTAAATTTAATTCTGCTTGTTAATATAAGGACTTTTGTGTCATTTTGGTTTGCTATGTTTTACATGTTCCACCTCAGAAAAGAAACCTCAGAAGTCATTCATTTAGGATTATCTCACAAGTCACTAGTATCCATTTTTTTAAATAGGGCATAATAATAAGACATAAAAATAAAACCCACTCTAAAAATGTCAATTTAGCTGAAGTTGTGATTTTATAAGCAGGACACATACTAAAAATGGAAGCAAATGAGTGTCTGCTTTGCATCAGCTCAGCTTAATGATTGTGTCATGTGAACCAGTCATATTAACAAAGCCAAATTGGATGCTTGTTATAAAGATCTTTTTAAACAACACAGTAAATTTCCATTTGTGAATATAAAACAATGAATTTTATTTCTCAGGCTTTTTTTGTGGATTCTGTCCTTTTTGTTTTGCCTCGTGGCCTAGCTGCTAATGGGAACATTACTGTCAGCATGGAGAGAGCATTTAGAGATGGATCACTGTTAGCAGAAAAGTCTAGCTATGGTCAGATGGCAATGTGATGGCAGATGATAAAAGATCCATAAGCAAGGATATCTAATCCAAGGCAAAAGATAGTAGCCTGGGCTGGCATTAATATTAGAGGTATGGCAATAAAAATTAAACATTCTATGATAAGGTCTCAAACTCAATGACAGAGTTGGAAACATCTAGAGATCAAGGTAGCCATGAATATTGAAGGAACTGAGGAATTTCATTGCATACATAGTCAAATATATGCATATTTATCACTTTATATATGCATATATGTAAATTTTCAGCAGAGAAAAATCAGAAAGTATGTGAGGAAAAGAGAGAGAGAAAGAGAGAGGGGGGAGGGAGGTAGAAGGGAGAGAGGGAAAGAGAGGGAGACAGAGACAGAGATAGAAAGAGAGAAAAAAGGCTTATTTGAGACAGAAATAACTTATGAGTCATGAACAGATATTATTGATTATATAATACTTGTCCCCATCTCTAATTACTCTAAGGCCTCTCAGTTCTGCTCTTTACTGACACACCTATAACTTTTTATGTCATGAAAGGTGAAAAAGGTATATAAGAATCTGATGAGAAAATGTCTTCCCTCTATCACTCTTCTTAATTGTCATTGTGCACATGATTGGCTATTTTAACCTTGTGTATCTTAGTTCATTCCATTGGAAGCATTCTCTTTCTCTCCTTTGCATGAAGACAAATATCCTCTTTAACTTAGAGAAAATTCTTTCCCTCTGTTCTTTCTTTCTCCTTTCTTCATTTTAAAAATAAAAATCTATTTAAATTATTGAGTAGTGTTAGTGAACTTGTCTAAATGTAGGAAAAACTCCTTTTAAATGAAATTTTAAGAAGCTGGAAGCTTAGAGTCAGCAGAAGTCCAAAATCCTAAACCCTTCCACACCAATCAAAAACAAAGTGGTTTGAGGGTTAAAAAAAACAAATCTAAAAACAGGACCAAGCTGGGGGACCCTCATGCTGAATTCAATTTAAAAGGTATGCCCCCCAAAAGTCTTAATTCTTGAACACTTGGGTTTAAGGGAAGGGAAGAAGGAAGACTCAAGGGCCCATCCCCTCCCTACAGTGCTGAGTCTTCAGGAGTGACTAGAATTTCTGGGTAGGCAAGAGCATAGTCTGGAGGAAGTGCTTTGCAGGCACAGCTGTGCCAGGGGCAGGGCATTGAACACAGATGGCAGGGAAGCTGATGGAGGAGAAGTGCAGAGAGGGTATCCTAGTTGCAACCAAAACACTCCATCTTTCCCCCCCACTCACTTTTTCTTGAGGTTTTGGACTCAGGGAACATCCAGCTTTGTAGATCAACTCTGCCCTGACTTAATCTTATCAATAGGGCACATAATAAACCTTCAGCCAGCAGGAAAGCTCAAGCTCAAATAGCCCTCCCCCATAGACTGCACTGAGAATAGTTGTAAGAATCCAGGTGACTCAGATCCTAGGGCAAAGGCTATAACTACTACAGACTACCTTACTTACAGGGCTTAAAGCATAGTTCCCTTCAAGTACACCTTCAGCTTCTGCTACTAGCTGGGCAAGATATGACCTCAGGGCTCATCAATACCATCAGCCAAACCTAGTCAATCATCATAGCAGTTAAGAGGACCTTCAGGACAGGACAGAATATCCCAAACACACAGATCCAACAAATAATGAGTGGAATGAGATTTCAGTCAATGACAGGAGCCAAAGGAGGAAAAAAAAACAGAAAAAGAAAAAATATATTATGATTGATAGCTTCTATCCAGGTAATGAACAAAGAGCAAATGGAACAGAGGAGGACCAAGGAACACCAAGCAAAAACACAGAAACTCCAGCAAATTGGACATAGATTTGGAAGAATTCAAGACTGTGAATCTTAAAATTTCTCAGACTTGTGAATGTTAAAGATTCTCAGACTCTACCTTAGAACATTTGGTTAAGAGCATTCCCCATTTTAAACAATGAAGGTATTTGATCAGGAATGTGAGAACGCTAACCTTACTCCACCCATACTTAAGCATACTTTAGGGGAAGATAAAGTTGTAAACTCCTTACTGAACAATGAAAAAGTACTTAACTCATAATTATAGTGAGGCAAAAGCCTTAACCTAAGTCTATTTTTAGATCTATTTTTTTTAGATCTAATACAAAAAGGTGCTAAGTACCTATAAAGGTCAGGCAACTTGCAAACTTGCAAGGGGCAAGGAGGTGTGAACTTACTAAGAAGTTTTAGTCTATCCAGAGAAGTTGAGAACTAAAGAAGGTCTGAATTAAGAATGGTCAGTCCTTTGGAAAACGTCTACTGTGATTGGTAGATGTGAAAACTTAGGGGAGGTGACATAGGAGAAAATTCTCTTTAAAAGGAGGTCAGAAAGGCCTCTGAGGAGGGCAGCTTGCCAAAGATGAATTGAAGGGCTCAGTGTCTGAACTTAGTTGAGCAGAGGAGCTGAACTGGTGGGTCTCTGAACACTAGAGTTTTGCTTGGAAGGATCTTGTGGTGAGTGATTAAGGACTGACTGATCTCTCTCTTAAGTCTCAAGCCTAGGCTGGTCTATCCCTTTTCTCATTGTTTCCTCTTTCTCTCTCTCTCTCTCCCTTTCATTAATTTCTTAATTTGTATTAATTAAAATATCTATGAAACCCAACTGACTTGGGTATATTTAATATTTGGAAATTTTCCAATGGTGACCACTATATTTTTTATTTGAAACCATATTTTTGCGGTCACAATTTAAGGCAACCACTCTTTTAACTGTAATAAAATACAATTCAAAAAACAATTTAGAGAGGCTGAAGACAATTGGGAAAAGAATTTAAAAAATAAAATAAGTTATCTCAAAAAAATAGTGCCTTCAAAGTCAAAATTAACCAGCTTGAAAAAGAGGCAAAGAAGATGAAAGGTGGCCTACAAAGAAAATCAGACCAGAAGTATAAGGATGATGAAAAAGGCAGGGATGAAATTCAGTCTTTAAAAATTAGAATCCAACTAGAAACAAATTAATTCACAAGACAACAAGGATCTATAAAACAAAATCAAAATAAAAAAATTGAGGAAAATATTAACCATCTCATGGACAAAATATCAGACCTTAAAAACAGATTGAGGAGAGACAATTTAAGAATTACTGGACTACCAGGAAAGCATGACAAAAGGAAAATCCAGGATATAATTCTATAGGAAATTATCCAAGAAAACTGTCCCAACATTCTTGAGCAAGAGGGAAAACTGGAGATTGAAAGAATCTACAGATCACCTCCTGTATTTAATCCTGAATTGACAATGTCCAGGAATGTTATAGCCAAATTAAAAAAAAAACTACTAGACCAAGGAAAAAATATTACAAGCAGCTAAGAAGAAGTAATTCAGATACCATGGAACCATAGTTAGGAAACACAGGATCTGGCTGCAAATACACCGGACTGAAAGACATGGAATATGATATACTGACAAGCAAGGGAACTGGGTCTACAACCAAGAATCAACTACCCAGCAAATTGACATTCTTATAGGGGAAAGTATGGTCAATGAATAGAATAGAAGACTTCCAAGCATTCATAAGGAAAAGAATGGACTTAAACAGAAAATTTGGTTCCCAAAAATAGAACTCAAGAGAATCACCTAAAGGTAATTAAGAAAGAAGAAAAAACCCAAATACATGAAAAAAAATATTTTTTTAAGGGACCCAGTAAGCTCAAATGATTTGTATTCCTATAAGAAAATATGTTATTGGTAACTCTTAAAAATTGTTATTATCACCTGGGTAGCAAGAAGAATTTATTTAAAGGGAACAGTGACAAATTGCATAGGATGAAATGTCAAGATATATATACAGATATGGATACATATCCATATATATGTATGCATAAATAAAACTAGAGGTTAATTCTAAGAGAAATGAGACCATGTACTAGAGTATAAATCATTGCTAAAAAGTGCAAACGAGCAGAAACAATAAATACAACCTTTTCAGATCTTAATGCAATAAAAATAATAATGAGTATTCATGGAGAGGCAAATCAGAAATTAATCAGAAATTAAATAACATGATTCTCCAAAATCATTTGGTTAAAGAACAAATAATAGAAAATTTTAATAACTATTGAAGAGAATGGCAATGAAGAGACATCCTATCAAAATCTATGGGATGCAGTCAAAGCAGTAGTCAAGGGGAAATTTATATCCTTGAGTGCATAGATATCAACAAATTAGGAAGGGCAAAGGTCAATGAATTGAGCATGGAAATTAAAAAAATAGAAAGTAAATAAATTAAATATCATCAGATGAAAACTAAACTAAAGATCCTAAAAATCAAAGGAGAAATTAATAAAATCAAGAGTAAAAGAACTATTGAATTAGTAAATAAGACTGGAAGCTGGTACTTTGAAAAAAACAAATAAAATAGATAAAGTACTGGTCAATCTAATTTTAAAAAAGGAAATATGAAAACCAAATTAACAATATCAAAGATGAAAAGGGAGACCTCACCTCTAATGAAGAGGAAATTAAAGCAATCATTAAAACTTTTATGCCCAATTCAATGGAAAAATATGACAATCAGGTGATATGAATGTGTATTTACAAAAACATAAATTGTTTAGATTAACAGAAGACTAAAGAGAATATTTAAATAGCCCCATATCAGAAAGAGAAATAGAACAAGTCATCAAAGAACTCCCTAAGAAAAAATCCCAAGGACCAGATGGATTCAAAAACGAATTCTATCAAACATTCAAAGAACAATTAATCCCAATATTATACAAACTATTTGACAGAATAAGCAAAGAAGGAGTTCTACCAAATTCCTTTTATGGCACACATATGGTACTGATTCTAAAGCCAAGCAGGTCAAAAACAGAGAAAGAAAATTATAGACCAATCTTCCTAATTAAAAAAAAATAAATGAAATTTTAAGCAATAGAGCAACAATACTATTTATTCTCTTTTGAATATTTTTTTTAATAATCTCTCATACTATAAAGAATTAGATTCCCGCAAGTTCCCTTTAGGGATGTTTACAAATATATTCATATAACTTCTCATTCTCTAATAACACTTTTTTCATTTTAAGCACTTAATAAGTTTATATTGATTGTTTTATATTCAACCACCTATATTTAATAACAATTTAAACTAATTTCTTACATACTCTTCTTTTCATTTTTAGTTATTATTTTTCCAATTTTTTACTGCAAAGGTATGATATTTATGAAAAGAAATTAATTTTTTTGGTTTTTAGCCCATATATCTTAAAATTATTTATAATACTGATTCTATAGAAAAAGTGTGCTCTAAGTCAGAGAACAGCCCTCATCAATTAAATATTAAGTTTACTTTTTATGAATGTTTAAGTTCAGTTAAATCTTCATTTATATGCCAAGAATTTGTCTGCCTCATAGAAACTAATAGCTTTTTATATAATAAGTTTGTAGCAGTAGCAGTAGCAGCAGCAGCAGCAGGAGAAGGAGGAGGAGGAAGAGGAGGAGGAGAAGGAGGATGTGGAGAAGGAGAAGGAGGAGGAGAAGGAGAAGGAGGAGGAGAAGAAGGAGAAGGAAGAGGAGGAGAAGAAGAAGAAGAAGAAGAAGAAGAAGAAGAAGAAGAAGAAGAAGAAGAAGAAGAAGAAGAAGAAGAAGAAGAAGAAGAAGAAGAAGAAGAAGAAGAAGAAGAAGAAGAAGAAGAAGAAGAAGAAGAAGAAGAAGAAGAAGAAGAAGAAGAAGAAGAAGAAGAAGAAGAAGAAGAAGAAGAAGAAGAAGAAGAAGAAGAAGAAGAAGAAGAAGAAGAAGAAGAAGAAGAAGAAGAAGAAGAAGAAGAAGAAGAAGAAGAAGAAGAAGAAGAAGAAGAAGAAGAAGAAGAAGAAGAAGAAGAAGAAGAAGAAGAAGAAGAAGAAGAAGAAGAAGAAGAAGAAGAAGAAGAAGAAGAGAGGAAAGGTTGAGGATAATTGCTTATCAATGAAAACTTTTCAAAAGTCTCACCTGTGTTATCTCACTTTATCCTCCCAACCATGTTGGATGGGCCATCCCCTTTCCTCAAATTTCCAAATGATGGAATAAAAAGTGAATAGATTTGTTCTAAATTAATTGAAAAAAAGTATCTGAAATTCCATCTTTATATATGAGGTTTTAGATTATGAGTTGAATACTTAGGATTCTGAGTGGACAATTTAGAAAATAAAGCTGAAATGAAAAATATTTATGTTATGTCAATTTGCTCAAATTATACTTTCTAAATATACAATTCTCATTAAAAATAATCAACATTTTACATGAGGTAACCTATCAACTGATATTTTTGGTGTGATAAAAAATCTACTTTGATGATGCTAAAACTGGCTTTATAAAAACATTAAAATAGCTTTGATTTCTAACATGAGTGAACAACATTGGTATGTCAATTTTATTTGTTATTTTTCACTTTGATCAAGTAAATAACACATTTAACTTTGATTTCATTTTTGGAACACACACCACAATGCAAAACTTGTCCTATTTTTCAAATTTCACAGTTTTCAATTGCTTCCTAAGGGGAAAAATACTCAGTTTTTCGGGGTAGGGGCACTCAGTCTTTCTCCAACTCTTATTGACCTGAAATATTAGCTGCCTCCCATACAGAACATAGATGTAGCATTAGAACAGACTGAAGTTAATTCATCCCAACCTCCTCAGTTTATAGATAAGTTTATTAAGGGCCAAAGAAGCAAAGTAATTTGTTAAAGAAGTAGTCTGGGCTTGAGTAGGAATTCTTATTCCAAACTTTAATCCAGATTGTCACACTGTAAATGTTGAATACTTTTGTTTGGAATGTATACTGCCCCAATGTCTAAGAGAATATCTTTTCCACTTTTCCCCTCACATCCTTAGTATACATATACTTTGCCCAAACCTGAATTTTCTATTAGTTTTATTCAGTTCTGAAGTCAGTTTAATAGCTACCCACAAGGTATAGGCAAGAGAATCATAAACATTGTTGTTCAGTTGTTTATTCATGTCCAACTCTTCCTTACCACGCAGATCATAGTACATCAACCCATTCTCTCTTCTACATTCATTTTATGTCTTTCCAAGCTAATTTTTATTGTCTCCATGACACTACCTATCCATCTTATCCTCTGACATCCCCTTCCACTTTTGCATTCAATCTTTTCCAGCATCAGGATATTCTACAATGAGTCCTATCTTATTATGTGGCCAAAGTATTTTTAACTTCAACTTTGATTTAAGCAATGATTTATTTGATCTATTTAATATATAAGAAACTCTCAAAAAACATTTCAATTCAAAGGCAGAATTCCAAATAGCAAGAGATAAGATTTACTTAAAATGATCAATGCAAAGAAACAGAAGAAAACAATACAATAGGAAAAATTATAGATCCTTCAAGAAAATTCGAGATATCAAGGGAATATTTCAAGCAAAAAAGGGTATGATGAAAGACAAAAATGGTAAGGATTAAACTTGGAGGCAGAAGAGATTAAGAAGAAGTGACAAGAATGCACAAAATAAGTACAAAAGAGAGATCTTTACTGACCGCTAGACATCCTGAAGAATTAATTAAGCAGTACTTAGGTAGCATTGCTGAAAATAAATAGAAGTACAGGAATTCAAGTAGAACTATTGAAAATCTTAAAGGATGGTTCTATTCAAGTCCTGTTCTCAATATGCTACTAATTTTGGAAAACTCACTGTTGACCATTGAATTTGAAAATATCAGTCAGAAAATGTTTAGAAAAAAAATTAGACTATAGGCTTATAATAGCAAAATATTGTGTAATATGAAATTATAGTAGGAGAAATTCTGAAAAATATATTCATTTGTATATATGTTAGCATATTTATTTATATATACACATTTGTTTATCTACCCACCTATCTTACTTTTTGAACTAAGTACAATTGTAGTTTGTAACTACTGCCCATTACAGTGAGTTTTTTTGGTATAATATGATCATTTAGGTTCTACTGTTGAATCACTTCATAAAAATCTTTACCTATTTCTATTTATCATGTCATAATTATAATATTATTCCATTATATGCATATATTGCATATTTTGTTCATTTTCAAGAAATCAGTCATGCATCTAGTTTCCTGATGCAATGAATTGAGCTACAAATATTTTGTCATATTTTAACCATTTTATTCAGTTTTTTTTATCACTTTGAGATATAATGTCCATAGCTGTATTACTGGATCAAAAAAGAAAATTTATTCACATTTCTTAGATATAAAGAATTATTGATATACATAATAGTTGACCATATTTATAGCTCTCGCTAGATATCAGGGAATATGTCTTACATATCCCTTTCAGAATTGACTATTTCTAGTTTTAACAATTTGCATGGTGAGAATTGAAAACTCAGGATTGTTCTTTCTTTTTCTAAGTCTTTGCATTCTCCTTATACTTATCACTAATTGCCAGGGGTCATCAAGCCACAATGTTTGACATGGTCACTTGTGTAAACTGAAGGCTGCAAAGTGGCCCCTATGATGATGGAGACACCCACTCAGTTTCCTCTCTGTGTGACTTCTCTCACTAACATCCCTTATTATTGGAATTGTTTTGATTATTTTTCTTTCCCTAGCTTCAGGAAAAATAATATGAGAGCAAAATGATTACAGGATTAATACTAATGTTCCACATTATCCTCCCACCTCACAATATCACCAAAAGATCATACTTACAAAATCAAACCTAAAAGACTATCATGGGTTAACTTCTAACAAAGTTGCACTCAGATTTCCCCATTGCTATGTACAGGACATGAATAAGATATTAATTACCCTTCAGGGAGAGAATAGTATGCTAGTACGCTATGCCTCAGCGACTTGTTTTACCAACTAAAATCTGTCTTGGATACCCCCAGTGAAACACTAGAAAAATGATTAACGTCATATTAAAAAAACTTGACAAGAGAGTTTTGTTGATTGTCCCCTAAGACATCCTGATTGATTATTTTATTAAAAGTAACAAATGATTTTTCTTAGTTTGTATGCAAGTCTAAGCACCTAACAGGTTAATGGAAGAATTGACCTCTAGCTACACTTCCAGTGATGAAATAATGTATCTTTTGCAAAAGCTCCATGTATATTTTCAGAATCAATAGTAACAGTATGTAGAATGATCACAGAATGTTAATCAAATGATTTGTTAAAAGTTAATGTATCACTTATCCAATTATCTTTAGAGATCACATATGTTGAATAGTGAAGCTGTGTGCCAAGAAAATATATAACCATTGAGGGATATAAAAATACAACCAACCCTGGACCTAGCGGAGCAGTTCTGTGCAAAGGCTGACTACAGGTTGACACTCACAACTGTCTTCCCATCATTCATTTACACCTTTTCTGCTACACCTAGTCAAGGACCCCTGAAGTCATGGACAGAGCAGTTCCTGGAACCCATGGAAATTAATCAGTTTTGCCAATCATTAATTGGAGTGCTTGTCAGAGGTCCTGATATACATTACTTCCTAGTATTCTGCCATTAGCCCTGTTCCTCAGAAAAAAATAAAACATTTCTAAACAACAGATAGAAGGAATTGCTAAATATATGATAATCAATTTTAATTGAATGAAAATATAAAGCAAACACAACCAAATGCAATGCCTCTGGCATAAATACTAAAGTGGTCCAATGGGGAAAAATCATTTTACCAAATTTTCCTACTAAGAATTTTGTATCTGAAATCAACAGATAACTAAAATAAATAGAGAAGACTAAAAGCCATTCCCCAAGAGACAAGAGATCAAAGGATATGAATAAATTATTCTTCAATGAATGGTTAACTATCAAAAACTATATGAAAGAATTATCAAAATCAGTAATAATAAAAACATGACAATTGAGAAAACAAGTTTCCTCTTCATATCCATTGAGCTAACACATATGAGAAAAGATTAATATAGTTTATATTGGAAAATTGGAGGAAGTTTAGAATTAAGTATATATGTGTTGAAGTTAAGGCTTAGTAAAACCATTTTTGAAGGGGAATTTGGAATTATGCAAATGAAGTGATTAACATGTCCATAACTTTTTTACAAAAATAGTCTACAACTAGGTATATACTCCATAAAACTGATAATATAAATTTCCATAAACAAAACATATTTATATTAATCTTTTGCATTAGTAAATATCTTGAATTAAAGTAGATATTCATGCACAGGGATTTAAATGAATTGTGATATGTAAATGGAATAGAATATTCTTAGAAATGATGAATATAGAGAAGCTTGAATAAGCATTCATGAATTGATGCTGGTTGAAGTCATCAGAGCCAGAAAAAGAATCATTGAATACAGTGTTCTAAATGGAAAGAACAACCTCAGTAAAATAATACAACATGAATGTTCAAAATTACCGAAGAATGCATGAGTATATCAAGAAAGATATGGGAACAAAGATCAATAAGTATGAGAAAACACTTAATACTCTCTCCATTGTAGAAACAAGATTTAATGTTTTGATTCATTTTGCTGATCATTTTCTTTTCCTCATCTTTTTATTTCCTTTTTTTAAAGACTTTATTGCATGAGTCAGAAGTCTTGGAGAAATGGGAAGTATAAGAGAGGGAAATACCAGAAATATAAAGAGAAAAATACATTAATATGATTTTTTCAGAAAAAATATTTTAGAGATGACCTTTTCCCTAATGTCTTTTATTTTAAAGCCAATGTATCATTTATAATATTTGCCATTTTTAGAACTTTTTCTCTTTTTTGAGATATCTTAAAAATAAATTTGAACAATTTTAACATTGTGTCTCATCAAGTAAAGTTTGTTCTAGATATATCTCATAAGGAATCACTGCTGTCCCTGATTTTTGTCTCACTTTTTATTCTGTTATGATGAGAGTTCAAATGTGATAGTGCTACTCCTCTCATCACTGATAAAATTAGATTTCAACAGAAATATGGCAGATTCATTTAACTTCACTTTGATTTGTTGACTTAAATTTCACCTAAAAAATGTCCTCACAATGATTGATTTAATAAGGTTTCTTAAGAAAAACACTGAAGACTTCATTTCCTTTCACACACTTTTCAATATTTCAAGTGATATTGTTGATAATTCCTTGTATTCTTCCTAGTGTTTTCCAAATAAGCTTGCATTTTAGGCCAGAATTAGTCTTGGTTTCCTTATCATTGTTTTGACAAAGATTAAATATTTACCATTTTAGTGATTTTTGGTATCATTTGGCTCCCTCATTTTGTGATTAGTATTATAAAACTTTCTTTAAGAAATAATTATAAAGTCAATTTCACATTTGTTATTTTCCTATTTTTCAAAGTTAATCAGTGACTCATCAATATACATAATATGTTATATCAAGGGGTATAAAAGTAGCTTTAATACATAGAATTAATCCTCTTTCTTTGTGTAAAGACATTGACAAAAATTTAAAATAATGGGCAAGCAAGAAAGGGATGCATATGATGTTTTATCATGTTTTATCATTTATTGGAATTCAGTATTGACTTTTGTCTAAGCAGTCAAATTTGACATCACAGATTCTTTCTACTGCCATGTCTGAAAATAAATACATCAATGGAGAAATGAATAACAAGTAGAGAAATGAAAAGAAAAAATAAATTGAGTAATAAATGAATACATAAGTATTGAATAAATGTACAAATGACTATATAATCAGTTAATTTGATTTTTATATACAAAGACTATCCTCTTTTCAAATTCATAAAAGCATCAAAATACCTGTGTCTTTATGGTATAATTTTAACTGGTTATCTTTATATCTTAAGGAAGTGTCAAAGAAGAACTTTTGTGGAAATGCTTTCAAATAAATATTACATTCGCATATATAAATTTGTGATATAGATTCACTATATGTCTATGATATTGTATATAGTAGTAGTAGTAGTCTCTCGGTAACCAAGGATGATGATTGTCTTTGTGCGCTTTCATCTATGATAGATGAGTGTGCACAAAGACACTTGTGCATGAAGGAGATTTAAGTGGAAAAGTTGATGCACAGAGACAGTCCCACTCTTTCGGTGTTGGAAGCCTGTGTCCATTGGCACAAAAAATCGTCACACCTGGAGATTTCCTCAGATGCATTGGATGGCCGTGTTGTCTTTTGTGCTCCAACACATCCTAAGCACTCCACAGTGCTTTGCTGTGTCGCCATCTCAGCCGTTGAACCTTCTTGTTGGTTTCTTCCATCTGTTTGGCCAAAGCAGTCTTCACATGCTGGATGAGCAAAGCCCTGGTTCACCAGGGGTCGATGACCCGATGCCTACCCTCACAAGGTTTAGCCGGCCTGTCGAAGCCATTGCCCGGGATGTGGCCGCTGCCACATGCTAGCAGCTACTGGGAGCCACAAGTGAGAGCTGGGTGTCAGGTGAGGGTCAGAGACTGGAGAGCTGCCCTAGAAGGGCACAACAAACCCTCCATACCAGAGATACTACCCTTCCCTGAGCACCCCATACACCCCAATTGTATATACAATGTTGATAACATATACATTATTATGTGGCAGAGATCAAATAAGAGCATTTCATATATTATGAATACAATTGCTCATTTTCTGCTTCCTGAATTATTGAGGATAAAAGCAAAGTAATCACGTTAATAATCGTATTGTATTATATAAATATAATTATATGAATACACATTCAGTTTAACATTATTTTTCTTCCTGCTATTGCATTATTCCTACTTTTTCTACTGTTTCTATAAATTCTCATCTTCCTACTATTATTATAACTCCAATTACTCCTACTCCTACTCCTAATATTGAAATTCCTACTATCACTCCTACTAGAAATATTACTACTTCTATACCTACTATTATTGCTACTATTCCTCCTCTCCCTACTACTCCAACTTCTAGTATTACTACTACTCCTAGTACTACTCCTATACCTCCTGTTATTATTGCTATCCCTACTGTTGTCATTAATCCTTTCTTCCTTCTATTAATACTCCTACTATTACTCCAATTCTTCCAACTTTGCCATTACTTCCATTGTTCCTATCACTGCCATTGCTTCTATTCTTCCTACAATTACTATTACTCCCCCTCCTATTACTCCTCCTATTTCTACTATTACTCTTTCTTATACTAGTATTACTATATTTCCTATTACCTCTGGAAATCTAAGTAACAAAGTACAGACGACAGATGTGTAGGGACTCTGCAGGCAGCTAAAGAGCCCTGGAAACCATCTGACATTTACAATGCACAGCAATTATCATTCCAGGCTCCTAGAATTCTTTTCAAATTAAGTTATAAAAGGAGAGAGAGAGAGAAATTCTCCAGGAAATGAGCACAGGCAGTTCCACAGTGAGTATGCTGTGTGAAGGAAACAGAAAAAAAATTCTAAAATGATGTGCAACGCTCCTTCTTCTAATGTCCAGCTATAGAAACTGATCAGGCATGAACTTGACCCTGGATGCTCTAAGGATAAAATAGGTGAACTCAAGCTCCTATGACACCTACCAAGCTTGAAATATGCAGTGCATGCTGGTCATCTCAGGACAAGTCTACTTATATTCAGACAGTATCAATGTTAGATTGGCTACAGACTGATGCATTTTTTTTAGACCCAGAGAAAGGTAAAGTAAAAATAGATATGTGATTTAGAAAAATGTAATTCTCAGATGAGTAAATCAAAATTATCTTTAATCATCTGAAAAAAATGCTCCAAATGACCAGACTTTTGTTGTTGTTGTTGTTGTTGTTGTTGTTGTTGTGGCAAAGAAATGGAAACTGAAGGGATGTTCAAGAATTGAGGAATGGCTGACCAAGTTATAATATATGATTATAATGGAAAATTATTTTGTCATAAGAAATGAGAAACAAGATGATCACAAAAAACTTGGAAAGACATATGGAAATATGTATTGTTTTATAATGTATGTACACTGTATAATAAGTTGGAAAATGACTTAAATTGAATAGACATATTTAGAAAATTTTATTTATTTAAAAATACTTTTTATCTAGACTTTTAAAAATCAATTCAGATCAACTCAATTAAATTTTAAAATTGAATGAGAATTTATTAAATTGCCAGTATGTATGAAGCTCTGAGAGAAATAGTCAATTTAAAAAATGTATCTCCCTAAGTGTCTCTCAGGGAATAACTCTTCTTTCTTGTTTTTCTCTATTTTGTTCATCTCATCAACCCTAATCAGTTTAAATATCATCCCTGTGCAAATGAATATTAAATATATTCCTCAAGTTATAGTCTCTCTCTTGAACTCTAGATCTACATCACCAGTAGATTGATAAACATGTTAAATTTAGTATTTCTCCCCTAACATCTCCTTATCTTTTTTGTGTAGAGAACCCTAGCTTCCCTCTTAAAGTCACTGATGAATATTTCTTCATAGCTTCTTCACATCTTGTCAGACAAACCTCTAAAACAATTCTAGCAACAGTCTCCTCTTCTCTGAAATTATTTTGTGCAGTTATTACCTCTTGGCTGAAGTATTAAATTAAACTCTTAATTGATCTTTCTTCATCTAGTTCATTCTCTACAACAGTGGTGTCAATCTTCTGGCAGGAACTAGATTAAAATATAATTGAGATATGTTTAATAAAATTAAAAAAAATATTATAATACAACAGAGATAATGTTAATATGAGTTATTCTAGGTCAATAAATAGCCTTAAAAGACCTGTTTCTATTTGAGTTTGATACAATTCTTATACAAATATATTAAATTAAACTTTCTTAAGCTTCAATCTGATCATGTCATTTACTTACACAACAATAGTGATCTATTACTCTAGCACAAAATACAAACTCCTTTCTCTGGCATTTAAAAGATGGTATAGTCTGGCTTCAGCTGATGTTCTCAAATTTATCATTCATTGATCTTTAAGAATGATAATGAACTTTGAACATTGATTGATTGAGGGAAGTATTGAAGAACCAAAATTGGACAATGACTCTGGTCATCTACAAGTCAGATTTGCTTATTTCTTATACTCCAAAGGTATCATTCTTGTTTCTGCCTCTCCATTATTGCTCAGACCTGAAATTCACTACTTCCTCATTTCTTTCTTTTAAAATGATTAGCTTCCTTTGAAAAACAGACCATGTATCACTTCCTTCTGGAAACCCATCTTATTCTTTCCTAGCTGGTAATGCCACCTTTTTTTCTCAGTAATAAATTCAACTTTTAAAACTATTTGATATTAAATCCCTTCTAGAAAATATAAACTCCTTGAGGGTTGAGATGTTTTAAAGCATCCCTGTAAATTATAGTATTAAAAGACTGAAAAGTTAAGTGACTTGTTCAGGTTAATACAATAAATATTCCAGGTTGTGAGGTCAGGCCTGTAATCTTTATCTCATTCTGCAAAAAAGATGGCACAGTAGATAGAGTTCCAGGCCAGATGTCAGGAAGACTCATCTTCCTGAATTGAATCCCAACATCAGAAACTTTCTTGCTGTGTGCCCATGTTCAAATCTCTTAACCTTGTTTGCCTCAGTTCCTTCATTTGCAAAAGGTGATAGAAAAGGAAATGGAAAACTTCTCCCTAATATCTTGGCCAATAAAATCCCAAGTCAGGTCAGGCAGGCCTGAAACTACTAAATAGCCTTTACAATTGCCTTTTAAAAGTGGGTATTACAGACACGAACACTGATACATTTATGGAAGAGAAAAGAAAATAGAACTAAAATTATAGATTGAAATTTTACTCTCTTTAGACTTTGAAAAATTAGCTAGAGAAATTAAGTATATAAAGAAGTTATAATGATTATTTAGTTAAATTTTAAAGTACATTCCTATGCTATGCAGGATCTTATTTAGTTTTTTTTAGGTTGCATGTTGACACAATTTTCTTTTCCTTTTTAACTTTCTTTTCTTTTTCTTTTTTAATTAGATGCAGAAACAATTTTGATAATTGTTTTCTGACTTTTTGAGATTCAGATTCTCTCCTTCCTTCTTGGTTCTCCCCTCTCCAAGGCACTAAATAGTCTGATATAGGTTTTAATAGTACTTTCATGTATTAGATATTTCCATATTCCCCAGACTGTAATAGAAGATATACATCACACTATTGAAAGTCTTGGAAACTTGTTATACTTCAATAGGTTATTGATAATAACTCAGTCCTTCACAGTTGATACTAGCAAAATATTTCTATTATATTAACTTTTCTCTTGATTCTGATCACTTCACTTTGCATTAGCTCATATAAGCCCTTCCAGAGTTTTCTGAACTTATTCCATTTTTTTCATTTCTCATGGCACAAAAGAATTCCATTACAGTCATATACACCAACTTGTTCAGTCATTCCCCAAATGATGGGCACCCCTTCATTTTCCAATTTTTTGCCACTATAAAATAACTAATAAAATATTTTGATACAAAAATCTTTATGCACTATCTTTAATCTATTTGGGACATAGACTTGGTAGTAGTATTTATGGGTCAAAGGTATAAACAATTTGAGGGCCCTTTGGGCATGGTTCCAGATGGCTTTCCAGAATGATTGTACCAGCTCACAGTTCCACCAGCAGTGTATTAGTTTCCCAATTTTTGCACAACCCATTCAACATTTATCATTTTCCTTTTTTGGTCATATTTGTTAATTTGATAAGTGTAATGTGCTATCTTAGAGCTATTTTAATTTACATTTCTCTAATAAATAGTGATTTGTAGGGTCTTTTTTAATATTACTAAAGATGATTTTTATTTTTTCATCTGAGAATTACCTCTTCATATCCTTTGTCCATTTTTAAATTGAGGAATGCTTTGGGTTCTTTTAAAATTTGAATCAGTTCTCTACATATTTGAGAACTAAGGTCTTAATCAGAGACTCTTGCTATAATTTCTTTTCCCCAATTTGATATTTCACTTCTAATTTGCTTGCATTGTGTAAGGATGATATTAGAAAAAAAGTATTGTTTTATTAGTTTAGAAATAAGAAGTAAAGTGGCTGGCTTGAGAAAAGAACTGGAATTTGAAGCAGAGCTGAGAGAGCATGTTAATTTCAACTGCTGACAGTTAAAACCATTTTTCTATGTCAATTATTCTCTCTGGCAACTGGGAGTTGGGCTCTGGCAGTTGGCAGAGACACACTTTCAGAGAGATTCTCTCTCAGGGCTGGGGGAGGTAACATTTTTGCCTCTCTCTATGTCTAAGGGAAAGATCTGAAGGAGCTCCGTGTTTTCCTTTCTCAACTTGGGAAACACTAATGACTATCTATTGTGGTTTTATAGATTATTTAACTCTGAGAAAACCAAAGAAAAACCTGGTCTTTGGTTTACAGACTTAGAGTCCTAACTTGATTCTTGTTGAGACTCAGCCAGCTAGTCTTTGCTATTTTATAATTTGAAGATGAAGTTAACATTTATAAGGATATAGTGGTAGTTTTTATTTAGATAGAATAAATTTGGGTTAGTCAGATCAGGGAGAATTAGTGTAGCCCATGAAACACTGGAGAAGTGGTTCCTTGTGGAACCTAAGAGTTTATTTGAGTGGGTTTAGAATCCCTTAGAATTAGAAATCCTTTATTTATCCTTGTATATTTTTGTAGGGTTTGAGAAAATCCCCCCACAATGGAGACACGGAGACAATTCAAGTAAGCAAAGCATCACTGTTTATTTCTAGCAGGCTAGGCGCCAGGGCTGACCCAAAGATGGAGCCACCCCAGCTGGGCTGAACATCTTTTATAGTATAAGTAGAGGAGGATCAGGATGTGAATAACAGGTTGTTTCAGTTCAGCCATTGCAACCTACTAAGGGGCTGTGGGTTTTCACAATGTAGGGAGTGTCTGGCCAGTGGTTAGACTGACTTGGGCAGGAATTTATTCCTGGCCCCCAGAAGGAGGTTGTTTTGACCTCCTTCAATTTCAATAAATGTTTTGTGTTTATAATAAGAGTCTCTTTAGCACCCTTGCGCCTGGCCCTGAAGGGAAGTTGACATTTGAGCTTCACTTCATCACTGAGGGCACTTTTGATTACCTCTATCAAAAGTATCTGAACAGTTTGAACCTGATTGGCCAGTTAAAAAATTTGGAAAATTTTGAACCTATATTGGAACAGTTTTTCCATCTAAGTATTTTATTTTATTTAGCTCACTAATTTTATTTTTACAGTTTGGTGAGCTAAATAGAACAAAGAACCTAGTTGTCTGATTTTAAGGGTCCAATTGTTAATCTGGGTAGTTGGAACTGTTGTCTCAGCAGGGGGTCTGTGGAAACAGCTAGAGTTGAATTTCACTGTGAGCTGGATACAAAATCCATCTCCCAGTCAACTTCCTACAAAGAATCTCTACTTTCAGAAAACCTGGTGAATTAACTTCATAAAATCACCATGGGATTTTCTCTGTTAGATATGACTTCTTTCATTTTCACTATTTTACCAGAATTTATACAAAATTTACTTGCCTTTGACTTTCTAATGCTAATACTCTCAATGACACTTCTACAACTAATTTCTTATGACCCTGTGCTACTATTGTTCATCATGTGCTTTTACATGATGATCAAATCTTTGGCAGTTGTTTTAAACATTTAAAAGCAAGCATTAAGCAAGCTACTGCAAAGAGTGATCTAATGTTAAAAGTGAACTATCTAGGGACTAAAATAGATAGAATGCAAACTCAATATGAGGAATTACTCAAGGCTAAAGGGACAATGGCAGAAACTAAAGAACATAATGCAACTAAATTAGAGGGTGCATTTAATTCAGATAAACGAACTAAATTAGAAATGGAAACTGAAGCATTAGAAAACAAACCAGCTCATACCCATAGTGTCCCCAGAGCATGGTATAGTGAATTTCATGTGCCACAAAAAGCTGATGTAGACAGTTTTAAGAAAAATATCCATCATATGAAGAAGAACCCATGGGTGTTGTAAAGCAGTTCAAGCATTTAGTTAAGCTTTACAATTCTATTTATTTGGACTTTGACATTCTTATGGATGAATTATTAACAAAAAGGGAGAAAGAGCAGATTATACAGGATGCTAATAATAACCCCCTAATTGCTGATTGGCCAACTCGAGATCCTGGTTGGGAATATAATTCTTTTGCAGGGTACAGAGACTTAACTACAGCCAGGGAGGCAATAATTGAAACTATGAGGCAAAATTCCAGACACCCAGGAACATGGTCTAAATTTGAGTGCCTAAAGAAGAAAGAGGGAGAGACTCCCTCCACTTTCCTCAATAGAATTATTGACTGTGCAGAAAAATGGTTTGGGTTGGATACTTTAACAGATGAAAACATAAATCATATTCACAGACAGTTTGTAAAAAATGCATTCCCTGTGGTCTGAAATTATTTTTGGAGTAACTGTCCATATTGGTTTGACATGGGTCTTGATGAAATTTGGAGGATTGCAAACTATGTTTTCCAAGATGAAAAAGATAGGCAATCAGAAGAGAAAAACAACATAATTGGTAACTTAACCAAAGAAATCAGAGAGCTTAGCTTAATCAAAAACTGAAATCCAATGAAGTGTAGGAAAAAAAGAGTAGTTGCACTAAGAACTTATAGACAACCCAGAAATAATTACAACCCCAGACAATACAGACAAAACCCAAGATGTTTTCTTTATAACAGAACTAGTCACCTCATGAAAGAATGCATATTTAGGGGACAATTCTTTGGACAAAACTTCAGGGGAAACCAACCCAATAAATTTAATCATTTCAATTGATCCAGGCAAACTGGAAATAGAAAATTTGGGTTTAATAATGGATTTAATAATGCATTCCTGCATAGGAGACCAAACTACCCAAATTATTTTGACACTGGATGCTATCATAATTCCCAACAAGCTGCAGACCTGAATACCATGCAAGAATATATCAAAGCAGGTGCTTGTCCAAAATATTCCCAAGTACCTTGTGGGAATCCCCAAAAACTTGATATGCAGAAAGGTGCCACTTAATTATGAAGGTGTGCCAAGGCCTGTGTAATTAAAAATATAGTATCTGGAGAAAATGGACTAGGAAGTATGGACAATGAAATAAAAACTAATGAAAATGAAAAAGAGATTTTTAAAACATGGGAAATTAGTGCAGGAGGAATCAGTGAAGAATTAGAGAATGAGGAACAGGAACAAGTGTTGAGTTTTCCTGATCCTAGTGTGTTAGTTCCTATAATACCTGTCCATTCTCCAGATAAGAGCACAGAACCCCATGTAACCCTAAAAATAGGAACACAAGTGTATTATTGTCTCTTGCTATAATTTCTTTTCCCCAATTTGGTATTTCAATTCTAATTTGCTTTCATTGGTTTTATTTATATAAAACCTTTTTTAATGTAATATAATCAAAATTATCCATTCTGGTTTTTGGTTATGTACTCTGCCTAATTTGGTCATAAATTCTTCCATTATCCATAGATCTCAAAGATGAACTTTTCCATTTTCTCCTAATTTGTTTATGATGTTATTCTTTTTTTCCTAGATCGAGTATCCATTTATCACTTTATCTTGGTGTATATTGTAAGATATGGGTGTATAGCTACTTTCTGTCTGAATGTTTTCCAGTTTTCCTTGAAATTTTTGCCCAGTAGTGAGTTCTTCCCCAAAAGTGTGGATCTTTGAGTTTGTTGACTACTAGGTAACTATGGTCATTCACTCTTATTTCTTGAATTCCTAACCTGTTCCACTGATCTGCTACTCCCTTTCTTAAGCAATACGAATTTCTTTTGATAATTACGACTTTTGAAATAAAATGCTTTAAGAAAATTTTTCATTGCAATATTTTCCAACTGTTTTTCTAAGGAACAGCTATTGCATTTTGTCAAACACTTTTTATGCATCTATTGAGATAATCATATACTTTTATTTTTGATATGGTCAAATTTACTGATCATTTTCATAACATTGAATGACCTCTGATTTCCTAGTATAAAACCCACTTGGTCATCTTATATGGCCCTTGTGTTTTAATTCTGTAACCTATTTGCTAGTATGTTATTTAAAATTTTTGCATCAATATTCATTAGGGAAATTGTTCTGTAGTTTTCTTTTCCTTTCTCTATTTTTGCATATTTTGCTTCAGGTGTCAGTACTATATTTGTGTCAAAAAAGGAATTTGGAAGAATTCCTTCTTCCTCTATTTTTCTAAATATCTGATGTAGTATTAGAATTCATTGTTATTTGAATATTTTGCAGAATTCACTTGTAAATACATGTGCCTTTCCCATAAGGAATTCTTTAATAGTTTGTTCAATTTATTTTTCCGTGTTGAAACTGTTTAACTACTCCATCTCCTCTTTTATTAATTGAGACCATTTATCTTTTTGTAATATTGATTTATTTCACATAGCTTGTCAGATTTTTTGGCATATAGTTGAACAAAATAAGTCCCAACTATTGCTTTACCTTCTTCATTGGTTATTATTTTATTATTTTAGTAATGATTCATCAATTTTTATATATTTTAAGGAAAAACAGCTCCTTGCCTCATTTATTAGGGCAGTGGCATTTTTAATTTCAATTTTATATATCTTTCATTTGATTTTTAGGATTTGGATTTTGTTGTTTATCTGAGGATTTTAAGCTTGTTTTTCTTTTCCCTAGGTTTTTACTTGCATGCCAAATTCATTGATCCATTTTTTCTCTACTTTATTCAAGTGAGCATTTAAAGAAAGAAAATTTCCCCTCAGTACAGTTTTAGCTACATCCCCTACATTTTAGTATGCTGTTTCATTATTCTCTTTGATGCATTTTTTGATTATTTCTATGATATTTTCTTTGACTCATTTATTTTTTAGGATAAGATCATTTAGTTTCAAATAAGTTTTAGTCTTTCTACTGCTTTTTATTGTACATATTTTAATTACATTATGGTCTAAAAAGGGATGTATTTAATATTTCTGCTTTTCGACAATTGGTTGTGAGGTCTTTATGTTATATTATGTGGTCAGTTTTTGTGAAAGTGTCATGTACTGCAGAAAAAAGTGATACTCTTTTCTATTCCCATTCAATTTTCTAAAAATGTACATGCTTTACAATTTTTCCCCTAAAGTTCCATTTATCTCTTTAAATTTTCATTTTTTTTTCTTTGTACTTATCTATTTCTGAGAGGGAAAGATTGATTTCACCCTCTAGTATACTTTTACCTTCTATTTTCTCCTGTAATGCACATAATTCTCCTTAAGGAATCCTAATGCTAGGCTATTTGAAATACACACACATATCTACACACACTCAAAAATGTGTCTGTCTGTGTGTATACACACATATATATGTGCATATATAAAACCATTAACTTCCATCTTGGAATCAATATTATCTACTGATTCCAAGGTAGAAGAGCAGTGAGGGCTAGGCAATAGGGAGTAAGTGATTTACCAAAGGTCACATAGCCAGAAAATGGCTGGGTTCAGATTTGAACCTAGAATGTCCCATTTTTTAGACTTTGCTCACAATCCACTGAGTCACCTAACTGTGCCCTTACATAGTTTAGCAAGTTTAATATTAATATTCTTTCATTGCCTATGGTTCTTTTTACCAAGATACAATTTCCTTCTTTATTGCCTTTTGATTAGATTAATTTTCCTTTTCCTTTGGCTGAGATCAAGATCAATAAATCTACTTTTTTTATTTTTTTAACTTTAGTTGAAGTATTCTGCTCCAGCTCCTTATTTTCACTCTATATGAATTGCCCTGATTTAAATGTGTTTCTTGTAGTCAGTATGTTGTGTGATTTTTGGTTTTAATCTACTTGGCTGTCATTTTCCATTTTATTGTATGAGTTCATCCTATTCACATTCATCGTTATGATTACTAATTGTGTGTTCTTTTCAACTTTATTTTACCTCTGTTTACTTCTCTCTCAATCTCTCTCTCTCTGTCTCTGTCCGTCTGTCTGTCTGTCTCTCTCCTTTTCATCCCTCTCTCCCACTCCCCTTTTGGCCTTTCCCATTCAAAAAGATTTTGCTTATGACAACTATTTCCCCTAATTAATGTTCTTTTCTGTTCATGCCACCCTTTCTCTTATTCCCCCTTTCCTCCTACTTCCTATAGGGTATAATTGGTTTCTAAACCTGGCTGGGTGTGAATGTTATTCCCACTTTGAGTTAATTCTAATGAGAATATAGTTTAAGAATTGTCTACATCCCCCTCCCCCTCCCCCCATCATCTTCTCCACTATATTGACTCTAAGGTAATTTTTCAAGTGAGATAACTTACCTCCTTCTAGCTCTCCATTTCTCTCCTTTCAGTGTGTTCTTTCTCATTCCTGATTTCTTTGTTTTTTTTTTGTAAATGAACACAACTTATTCTCCTTATCTGCTTTCTTTCTTCTTTATATATTTCTTCAGACTCTCCTAATAGTGATAAAGTTCTAAATTATCTTAAGTACTATAGGAATTTTAAACACTTTAAGTATTTCAGGTATTAGAAATATCTTAAATAACTTAAACATTTCCTACGTATGAAATGATTGAATTAACTTTTTTGAAACCCTTAAGTTTTTGCTTTTATGTTTATTTTTTATGCTTCCTTTGAGTGGCAAATTTGCTCATTGAATTTTCTTTTTAGCTCTTTAGGAAGGTCTGGAAGTCCTCTGTTTGTTTAAACTTCACTTTTTTCACCCTCCATGATTATGCTGAGTTTCACTTGGTATGTGATTTTTAATTGTAGGCCTAAATTCTTTAGTTTTTGGAATATCATATCCAGTGACTTCTGATCCCTTATTGTTGAAACTTCCATGTTTTGTGTAACCTATAATTTGTCTCCACATCATTTAGTTTTTTTTTTTCCTTTAAGCTGCCTGCAGGAGTTTTTCTTTGACCTGGGAGTTTTAAAATTTTCCTTTAATTGTCCTGGGATATTTTATTTTAGGGCCTCTTTCATGAGGTGATTAGTAGATACTTTCAAGTTCTATTTTCCCCTTGTTCAAGAAAACCAGGGCAGTATTCTCTGATAATTTCTTATGATATCATACCTTTCAAATATCTTCAAGATTCTTACATTTACTCTATTGGATATATTTTCCAGGTCAGTTGTATTTACAGTGAGTTATTACAAATTTTCTGTTCTTTTATTATTATTTTGATTTTGTCTTATTGTTTTCTGAGAACTTAGGGAGTCATTAGCTTCCATTTGCTTAATTTTAATTTCTAGGGATTTATTTTCCTCTTGGAGATTTTGTTTCCATTTCATTTGGTCCACTCTTGTCTTCAGAAAGTTTTTTCTTGAGTGGTTTTTTTGGAACACTATTTGGCTCATTTTACTAAGTTGTTGAATCTTTTTATCATTTCTTTCAGTATTTGACTTTTAACTTCTTTTTAAGTTCTTCCAAGAATTCTTTAGGGAGTTGACATCCTTTTTCATATTGTTTTAGGTCTTCACATGTTTCCTTTTTCCCGTTGGTGATCTCTAAGTTTATATTATGATCTTCCCTATCACTAAATTAATTTTCTAATGTTCGTTTTTTCCCCTTGTCTTTTGTTCATTTTTTACTCATTATTTCTCCCCTACCTCCCCTACCCTGCCATTACCTTGCCTATCTGTTGAGGTTCTGTTCTACTCCTGTGGTAGAGGGGTGCTTTTCCATGGGTAGAGTGGCCTCCTCTAGATCTTTGAGTGTGATTGGCTTCTTTGGGTCCTTTGGTGAACACTTGAAATGGGTACACTTTCTGGGTTCTTGTGGAGAAGCTTGTGGATATTTCTTCCAAATATACTTCACTCCTCCCCCCTGCTGCCAGTTTCCCTGTTGCCTCATGCACTTGGGTATTCCTGCTACTGTTTTTGTTACCTCAAGCCATGTGAAAGTGTGTAGGATAGTGTTAGGATTCTCACCCACTCTCCCATTGGTTTGGATTGTTTTCTGTTGTGTCCATTCATCATTTCAGGATACATAAATTGGATAGGACTGCTCCCAACTCTGCCAGGTTTGTGTGTGTGTGTGTGTGTGTGTGTGTGTGTGTGTGTGTGTATGCATGTGAACACATGGCTTCATGCTCCAGTGCCTGTGTTGCTTCCTGCTCTGCCATTTTCTTATCTTAGGCCATGTGGAAGTTCGTAGGACTGGAGTTGGGCTGGCATTGGGCTGCTCTGTATCTGCTGGTTCATTGCCTCAGGCTGTTTGGCCATGGGTAGGGCAGCTCCCTGATCTCCCCATATGCTGTCTCAGGCCTCTTGGAAGTATTAGATGGGATGAGATTGATTGTTTTGTCCCTGCTGTACTCTATTATGTTGTTGCCTCAGGCTCCTTGACAGTGTATTGCCTCAGGCTCCTTGATAGCTAATCCTCCACTCTGCTATTGCCTTGGGATCCTCTGTGCTCTGTCATTTCCTTAACTTAGGTCATATGGAAGTGTTTTGAATGCTACTTATTCTGATGATTTACCCTAATATAACCCTTCATGGGACACTATTCTCATCTGAGTGAGGAATGTTCTTCCTACTTTGCTTTGAGGTAATTTCTTTTCTAATTTTGTATATTTTGTGGTTTGGGGCAAGCTGAGCATTCCTCTTCTGCCATCTTAAGTCTCAGCATGCAACTCTAGGGTACAATTTTCAATAATCTTTTCCTGACAACTTGTAATCCATGTTCTCTCCCTCCACCCCATATCCATAAGATTGGCCAATATGACAGTAAAAGAAAGTGATAAATCTCTAAGGGATAAGACAAATTGGTACACTAATGCAGTATTATTGGAGTTGTGAACTGATCCAACCACTGTGGAGGTATAAAGATTAAAATTAATATTCAATACTCCAAATATTATTTTAATACTATTTATTGTTAAAATCCACTTAGAGCAGGAAGAAATTTAAAACAACCTGAGAAATTAAAAAAAAAAACAGAGAAAAACAAAAAACCACTCTCTCCTCCATGCGGATACCAGCCACAGAGACCATGTGGGTGGAAACAGAAACTCAAAACTGTGGAAAGGAAACAAGACTGACAGTTTGTGGGGGAAGGGGCCAACTGGGAGTGGCAGTGGGGTCTTGTGACTAGCACTTCCTTCCTGCCGTGTGGGACTTGCTTCCGGGTGTTGGAGGAGGAAGGAGCTTGTTCAGCCCTGTCTGGTGTGGCGTGCCGCCTTTTCTTGGTTCAGCCTGAAGATTCAGGCCCATTCATCTCTGAAGGTCAGATCTTGTTTGCTTTCTATGTACTGCTAAGATTCTGAATTAGAACAACGAGACTAGATAGGAGTGGGACAAACTCTCCACCAGCCTCTGGGGCCTGGCCTCAGGTCTGAAGCTGAGAAAAACTCCAATCCCAACTAGTTATTAAACGTTATATTTGAATTCGCAGTCAGATAAGTGGACTATCTTTTCTGGTCATAGAGGGAGCTGAACTTCAGTTTCAGTCATTCAAAGACAAACCATCCTTACTGGACCCCTGCTGTTTCCTCTCAGCAGGGGGCATCTCCCTCCCCTGCTTCACCAAACAGTGTTCCCTCTCTCCCCTTAACTCCTCCTTACCCCTATACAAACCTCCCATTATTCCCCATTTATCCCCATTTTTCCCAATCCTATTTCCTTTCCCAATAAATATTACACTATAGAATTCCTTGAGATTGTTCTTCTTTTTTTACTTATGTTTCTTTTTAGTGTAAGATTTGAGTATTAAATTTTCTTTTCAACTCTAGTAATTCCATCAGAAATTCTTGGAGTCCTCTATTTCACTAAATATGTATTTCTTCTCCTAAAGTACTGTGATCAGTTTCACTTGTAGGTGATTTTTGCTTGTAGTCTTAGATCATTTGCCTCGAGAAATATCATATTCTTTGATTTTTGGTCCTTTAATGAAAAAGTTGCTATTTCCTGTGTAATTCTAATTATGGTTCCATAATATTTCATTTGATATAATATTTTCAGCTTACCCTAGGAATTATGGGAATTGTCTATTATAGGACTGTAATTATTAAATTTGGTATTACTTTCAGGAGGTGATTAGGAGATTTTTTCAATTTCAATTTTTCTTTTTTTTATATCAGAAATAATGGAGTTTTATTATTCATCACCCAATAAAACACACTTATAACTGCTGTTATAACCCTCTGTTCTCCTAGGGGAATCACTCTTGGAAACACCTAGAACATTTTCATATCTTATGCTTGATTTTTTTTTCAAAACTAATCACAAACTACAGTACACAGGAAGGAGGAATATGAAAATCCAGCAGCGTGGCATATAAGAAACTCAACATCATGGTGAATTCATCACTCTTGGCAGTGAGGGCAAAATGCCATGGGGGAAGATAACTATGCAAGTTTTTTGGTTCCTTTTTCCCTGTCTACTGAGGCCCTTTTGTGGCTACTTCTTCTTTACCACTGACATTCAGCTATGATTCTGGAGTGACAAGGTGGATTCAAAGGAAATTATTTTTTAGTCAGAGTCTGAAATCTCAGTTGATTTAGATTTGTGCTATTTTCCCCCTTTTTCTTTCTCTTTTTCTTCTCCTTTTTCCTTTTCTCATGTGTCCCTTTCTTCTTTCTTTTATGCTTCTCCTTACATTCTAAGGAGCTGGAACTAGGGCCATCTCCATGTGAGGTAGAATCTTCTAGTAGCTCCTTTAACTGCTGTATCCTCACATCTTTTTCATGTTGTTTATTCTCTCTTATGACGTCATGAACATGAGATCTTTGTGTACTATTCTGAATTGTTCTAATTTCTCATTGTCTTTGATAAAGAATGGGCATTCTTTGTCACCTGTTCTGTGTCCATATCATTTATAGTGCCAGCACTGCAGAACCTTGACTTCTTTCCCCAGGTGATTCCAAGTCTTTTAGTTGGAGGATGAGCCAGAAATTCTCTGGCATGTTCCTTGCCTGGTACATCTTGGATACAGCCTTCTGGCTTAGTCTCATCTTCCATAATAAGTGCAGGAGGAGGTTTTTCATAAAAGGACTAGAGATGCTGCAGTTGAGGCCACTGTTGCACATCCCACCACTGTTGCTTCTGCTCCTGGCACCACTGCTGCTCTAGCTCGGCACCCTCCCTGTCCCCTTTGGGGCTGCCCCAGAGTTCTGGGCCTGAATCTGCATTGGGGCTCACACAGCCTGGCACGAGGGGGTGGGGGGTTGAGTCATGGCTGGGCCCAGGCCCTTGGTTTCCCACCACCACCATGGCTGCTAGGGGAGCAATTTCTATTTTTCTTGCTTTTCAGCTCCAGGAGGAGGTAGGGAAAAGGGAAGGGAGACAATAAGAATCATGTAATGATGGAACAAATTTAAATATTAAAATTAAAAACATAAAAATTTCTATTTTCCCCTTTTGTTCAAGTCCATTAGGAAAGTTGTCCATGATAATTTCTTACAATATGGTATTCAGACTCTTTTCATGATCATAGCTTTCAGGCAATCCAGTGATTCTTGGATTATTTTTCCTGGATCTGTTTCTCAGGTCTCTTGTTTTAATAGTGAGAGATTTCAGATTTTCTTCTCTTTTTTTCAGTCATTTGAATTTGTTTTTGTTTTGTTTTCTAAGGACTTGTGAAGTCATTAGCTTCCATTTGACCAAATCTAATTTAGGGGGAGTAATTTTCTTCTTTTAGGTTTTGTATTTCCTTTTATAGAGTGTTATTTTTCTGTTTAAGGATTGTTTTTTTAAATTTCCTTTTGGTAGGGATCTCTTCAGGGAGTTTCTGACCTAAGGTAATGACTTTTTCTATCATTTCTTTTGCTAATTTTTCTTATTTTTTATGATCATCTTTTTGAGTTTTCCCATGAATTCCTTTTTGGCCTGACATCCTTTCAGATTTTCCTTTGAGGGTTCACACATTTCCGTTTTGTCATTGTTGTTTTTTTTTTAATGAGTTTGTATTTTGGTCCTCTGTTGCTCAAATTGCTTTCCACTGTCAGTCTTTTTCCTATTTTTTTCCTCATTTGGGGTGTTTTTTGCCTATAGGATGATGCTCAGTTTCACTTCTAGGTTGGAGGGAGCATTTTCCCTTTGTTCCCCTGGGGTCAGGTGTAGTGTATTTAGTTGAATTCCAATCCTCAGCTATTAGCTCCCTTTAGTACTGTGAATGCAAGGGTTGTTCATTTTTCTGAGAATTTCTCCTGATTTGCTTCCATTGGTACACTCCTTAAGCTCTTCAGTATGTTTTTGAACTGGTCTGCTCCTCATGCTTCTGATTTCACTGCTTTCACCTCTTGCCACAGCAATTTGGGCTCTTCATGATGCTTCTCTATGGTTTTTGTTTGTTTGTTTGTTTGTTTGATTGGTTGGTTGGTTTTACAGTCTTCTGTAGTTTTGGTCCCTCCAAAATTTGTTTTGAGGTATTTTTTCTTTTGAGCTTTTTCATAGGTGAGTGTGGATGAGGTCACAATGTTCTTTACTCTGTAATTTTTGCCTTGCTATACAGAACATTTAGAAAATTTCCCCAGGTATAGAAATAGAAAATTAAGCCTGAAGATTATTTTCAATTGAACTTTTTTTTTGAACAGGAATAGAGAATTAAATTTGCAATTTGAATTCTGTGGATTGCAGGAGAAATTTGAGAATTTTTCCCTTAGGTTCTCAAAAATAAAAGTTTCTTGGAGAAAAATACTTTTATCACTCAACTGTTAAATTTATTAGATTTTCACATACATATAATTCACCTATCTTCTAACACTGGACTGCATGATTATAGTTGACCATTTTTGAATATCAATGACCTCTTCTACAAAAGAAACTCATAAAATTATATATAGAAAATGACTAGAAACCAATACACTGTGTAAATATCAACATTCATTGTTATTTTTATTATCTATCCCTCTCACCTATTTTTAACCAACTTTTGCTTATGGCACAAGGTAAGACACATACATTGACTTGCAGGACCATAATCAAGAGTTCTGTAGTTCTAGTGCTCATGAATATTTAATTACAAAGGATCATTCACTTTCATTTGTGTATACAGACATAAACATACATAAATGCACATACTATGCTAAAAATCCCCTTACAATTGAAGAAGCATTGCTAATGCAATATAAAACGGGATGTTTCTTCTAAAATAGGAGAAAGCTGGAGCAGCATTCTCAAACCAAAGCCTAGCCATTACTGCTCTTCTTCCTTATATCCAATACCCAGTATTGGTTGATTCTAAGTGATTTTAAGACAGAAGCTAAGGATTTATTTAAAAAAAAAATAGGAGATAGCTCAGAAGCCATTTGGGGAGGAACTGCCACTCTATCACTCTAATCTGGACTAGAAATGTTGCAGAATTTTTTTGTCTCTGACCCTATCTTTTAGTGAACTTCATTTAGACACATGAGCTCTCTCTCCTTTAAATGTGGATGTTGCTTTATAATATAATCACATATTTTTTAAAAAGTCTTTGCTAAAATATTTATGAGAAATTCTTCGTCACTTCATTTTAAAACTCCTAGAACTCTCACTAATAATCTCATTCAAATGAGTGCAATGAGTAGCCCTAACTTACACAATGAATCAGGAAGATTATCTTCTAAGGCAATGATGGTGAACCTATTGCATGAATGCCAAAGATGGCACACAGAGAACTTTGTGGGCATGCAAACTGTCCTCCCCCCCCCACTCCAGTTTCTTACTAGAAAGGCAAAGGGACTTGGGCAGAGATGCTCCCTTCCCCTCTCCACCATGCCTGCAGATATTATTTCATATCACTTTCCCCTCTGCCCAGCAGCCCAATGGGAGTACACAGGGGTCAGGTGGGCTGCTCACAACTGACAGAGATGTGGAGAACTTGGGCTACTACCCTCTCCCTCTTCACCTGAACTGAGGATATTTTTTCACTTTATCCATCCCTCTACTCAGCAACTCAAGGGGAGCGCTTACTCCCTTCCCTCTCTAGGATAAGAGGGCAAGTCAAGGAGCTAGGTGTGGGAGTGTGACATGACACTTGGTCTCTAGGGGGAAGCAGGCACAGCACTCAATCTGGGGGATGAGGAGGGGGTAGGGCCTGGCACTCCATCTCTAAAAGGATAGTCATCACTCTTCTAAGTTATGGAAAGAACACAATAAGATTCTCTACATGGTTAATTTTACTTTAGAATTAATATTGTGCCTATTCAATGTTTGTGGGAAAACTGACTCATCCCTTTAAGCAATGACTTATCTACTTGGGTAAACATGATTGACCCACACATCTAACAATGAAGCCAATGTGGAAACTGCTGACTGTATAATTGAAGACTTAATAATGGTGTAAGTGCTGGGGATTTTAGAAGCAGAAATGAGATATAAGTGTTAGAATAATTAAGAAATACATCACAGAATAGCTGAAAATAGACCTGATTATTGAAGGTTTGAAAGAATTTGCAATGACAAGATGAGAAGGAAGAACATTCTAAGTAATGGGAACAACATGACTTAAAGAAAATGACCAAAAAGCTAAGGCACAGGACAGAATATGGTTTTCATTTTGATTTAGAATCAGTTCTGTATTGGGACCTTGCTAATCTATTTTAGGCTCCTGTCCATGGACTGGCACTTATTTTTATGGCTCTATATTCCTAATAGGGAAAAGTACAAGCCACTAAAACATCCTAAAACATAGTATTATAATTTGTATCTACTTAGAAAAAGCAACTGTACATGAGTTTCCCTTGAATCAGTTTTTTTTCTGTTTATTTTTTACAGCTTAGCATAAGTTTTTCCTAAATGTCAATCCTTTGTACATCATTTCTTATTCCTTTAAACTTTGATATCAAATATTGTACACTCCACTTAATTGGCATGCGCTTTCAATCAGGAAATGTACTTAATTGGGACACGTCCCAGGGAACTAAATTAAATCTAATGATACTTAATAGTAAGACCTTCTACTTAATTGGGATGGTAATTCCCCTTAATGGGGACACCTGCAGGTAATTAGGTGAGACTCAAATGTGGCTATTGGGTCCTTATGATGCTCAGAAGCTGTTGGCATTTTGTTTGCTTGCAAAGGATTCTGTTATCAATAACTTAGCAAAGTATAGCCTCTATAAAACCCACTTCAAGACATTTTCAACTGTTTCTTAAACAACTTTTTTTTTTACTTGAAAGTATATGTCAGGATCTGCCTACCAAAAACTGCTTATTTCACTTTATTCACTTATTCTCATTCATTGAAAGTAAAGTCATCATTGTTATAATGATTCCTGACTCAATCGGAAGCAGATAAAAACTTTGCTCTTGAGTTATATAGAGATTTTAGGTCTGTGTTTTCTGATGTTCACTTAAATTCTATGAATTGAGTATCTGGTTCGAACTCAGTCTTTCCATTTGCCTTTTTGATGTTTTTATGTTCTTCCAACTACAACCTGCTCATTTGGTTCTAAATACTTAGTTTCACCTTGAGTATGCATTTCTAGGCTCATTTTCAAGTTTGATATACTCCTGAACTTATCATTACTCCAAAAATCTCTCCTAATCTTGACTTTTTGATTACTGTTTAATGGAATTTATTAGATTAATATAGATATCATCAGATGTTATCAAAATAATCATTAAGTCTGTCAAGTTGTATCTTTCTTACATGAAATAAAAGATGATAAAATAGAATCTTTTGTATTATTTTCATATTTATAAAATTGCTTAATATATATTTATTAAATATGATGGATTAAAGTTTTAAATGCTATTCTTTTCCCTTATGATGGGTATATTTCTGGAATTTGTCCAAAATGTGTCTTACATTTTGGAGGGAAATGATCTAATGCAAATTCCATTTTTATTCTCTTTAAAATTTTTTTCTCTAAAATATATTTTCCATATTACACATCACTACAATTTTTAGCAATAATTGTTTCCTGACATTTTTTGATCCATGTTTTCCTCCTCTTTCCCCTTTCCTTTTCCTAGATGGCAGATAATATGAAAAAAGTTATACATGTGTCATCATCTAATACATGTTTCATTCTTTGTAATACTGTGAAAGAAGATACAGTTCTTAAACTAGGGAAATATTCATGGAGGAAACAAAGTATAGTATGTTTCAGTATGTATTCAGACCAGCAATTCTTTCTATGAGAGTGGATAGCCTTTTTCATTTACTATGCCTTTTTATTCAATGACTTGCCTTTGAATCAGTTGTGACCTCTAGTGACTAAAAATAAGTGAACATGTTATTGGAAGTTGAATAGTTATTCTTTTGAATAGATGAGGAACTATAAAATATTCAGACACTAGGATTTTTGCAGTCTCCCATAGGTAAGATGGTAGTAACAAACTCTATACTCTTTCTTATTCCATTCATCAAGGTGTCTAACTTGCCCATTTCCTTTACATTCAGTCAGTTACTGAGTGAATATGCTTCTTTTCCATGTCCTTTTTCTTCTAAGTAAAGAGGAGAAAGAAGTCAAAGAGAGAGAAGAGTATAAAACAATAACATGGAGAGAAATGCATAATTAATGATTAGAACTATAAATAGGAATGGGATAAATTTATCCATGAAAAGGAAGAAGATGGAAAAATAGATGTGAAAGCAAAATTGAACTATATTTTGCTTGTGAGAAACAACCTTGAAACATAATCCACATAAGATAAAATAAGGGACTAAAACAAAATCTCTTATACTTCTGTTAAATTGAAAGAACTTATAACAATCAATCATGATTTCAGACTGCAATGACAAAAATACTTTTGCTGGAAAATTTTAAAAAAGAAATTATACCTTGCTGTGCAAGGTATCATGGATATTTAATTTGTATATTTTACATTATTGTTGCTTTTCAGACATTTAGACATGTCTGACTCTGTGACCTCATGGACCATAGTTGTCTATATGGTTTTCTTGTCCAGGATATTGGAGTTGTTTGCAATATTCTTCTCCAGTGGATCTAGTATATCATTTGGCCATGCAATCAGAGATCGCATGAATTGCTCAGGGTAACACATATTGGAATTGTCTAAAGGTTTTCATGACTCCAGGGCCAGTGGTCAATCTCTGAGCCACAGCTGCCTCTAGCAAAACACAGAATCTAAATAATGAAAGGAGAAGCAAAATGTTACAGAGGGCAACATGTAGTAAAACAGGTTTTTAATGGGTGATCTCAATGATCTCTTTCAGAGTTAGAAAAAGGAACAAAATAAAAGAAAGAAGTTAAGAAAATGAATAGAATGTTATAATATAAACATGGGATATGATAGTTGGAAATTATTAAATTGGAACCTAAAAGTTTAATTAAATTGGAACCTAAAAGTGTCTATATATACACTTTTAGGTTCCAATTTAATATATATATATATATATATATGTGTATATATATATATATATATTCTCAGATGTAAATGTACCTTTACAAAAAAATAGCCATTTGTCAGGATATAAAAAATGATAAAGAAATGGAGAAATATTAAATATATTAATTTAAGATTAAAATCTAATATAGATTTAATAAAGGCCTATTGAGTGATTACAAATAAAAAAAGGAAATCAAATAACTTAATTCTAATATTTTTCTTGGTAAAAATAGTAATAGATCATTCCAATAAAAATAATACAAAATAATGAACCACCAAAATTTTCCACAGTGAGAATATATGTAATTATAAGGAGAAAAGTTATAAAGGGCAAATCAATAATTTAGACATATTTCTAGAAAGCCCTAGAAAAACAAAATTATTAGGAAACTCAGATTCAGGGCCACGAAAAAAATTGTTGATGGTGCTGTGAAATGGTTAAAAACCATTCCATAGAACAATCTGGAATCATACCCAAAGCCCCATAAAACTGTACATATCCTATGACCCAACAATATCACTACTAGATCTGCATCCCAAAGAGATTAAAAAATAGGTGGAAAGCACCTACTTGTATAAAAATATCACATCTCTTTTTGTGGTAGTAAAATATTGATACCTGAGCATATGTTCATCACTTGGAGGATGGTTGAGCAAGTTGTGGTATGATTGTATTGAAATATTGTGCCATGAGGGCAGCTGGGTGGCTCAGTGGATTGAGAGCCAGGCCCAGAGATAGGAGGTCCTGGGTTCAAATATGGCCTCAGACACTTCCCCACTGTGTAAACTGGTGAAAGTCACTTTAACCCCAGTGCCTAGCCCTTACTACTCTTCTTCCTTGGAACCAATACCCAGTATTGATTCTAAGATGGAAGGTAATGATATACAAAAAAGATATATTGTGCCATGAGAAATGATAAATACGATAATCACAAAAAATTAAAAGACTTTTATGAAGTGATGAAAAGGCAAATGAACAGAACAAAAAAAAAACATTATACACAATAAATAACAACAATAGGGTATGATTATCAACTGTGAATGGATCTAGGACAAATAAAAGTGACTCATGATAATAAACAATATCCACAACCCTAGAAGAAACAGATGTAGTCCACATGAAGATTGAGGCATATACATTTTCACTTTATTTCCCCCATAAATTTTTTTTTAGTGTAAATAATGTGTCTCATTTCATAACATGATGAACACAAAAATATGTATTATTTGATAATATGTACAAACTATTTCATAATGCCTATCTTTTGTGGAGGGGAGAATTGTTGGAGGGAAGAAGAAAAATAGTTTGCAAAATTTCATAAGACAAATAGTAATATTCTCTTAACATATAAAATGGAAAAATAAAAATATGAATTAAGAAACCCTAATTCAGTGTCAGTATGGAAATCCTAGAAATTAAAGAGGGAAATTGAGAAAGTAATTGAGAGAAAAATCAAATAAAAGAAGTAAACTAAGAGAAAATTAATTAATATAAAATACATTAAAGCTATTAAACATATAAACCATTAAATCATTTGTTAGAAATAAATTAACATTATTAAAATTAAAAAGTAGAATTCACCGCAAATGCAGAAATAATGGATATTATCAGAAAACTGTTCAGCATTCTAGCTGAAATAGTACAAAATCTATGGATGTGGAAAAATTATGATCAAATAAGTGACAGAAAACATTAAAGAAATGAATCAATTTTGATTATACATTTATATATATGTATAATTTACAGGTTTTGTTATATAAAACTTAATAATTCCATAACAACAATTATAATACATCTGTCAGTAGAAGGGAAAAAGTGAAGTGAGGAAAATCTTTTTACCTTATCTTTGTTACAGGTGTCATTTGATATATTAATATGTATATATTTTTATCCATACATGCACATATATGAAACTTATTAAAACTGAAAAGAATAAGAGTCACTACTGGCTACTAATAAATGGCTAAAGGATAAGAACAAGAAGTTCTTAAGACAAGAAATCTCATCTAAGCATAGTAATATGGAAAAAAATCTTCAAATCAGTAATGAACATATAATGAATATTAAAGCAACTCTGAGAATCCTACTCACTACCAAATTGGCAAGCTGAGCAAAAATAGAAAGAAATGGATGCTACTGAAGAAATCATGAATTATTGGTACAGCCATTGTGAAAAGCAATTTGAAGCAAAGTCCCAAAGATACTAAATTGTGCATGCCTTTTGATCAAGGAAAACCATTACAAGGCTAATACCAAGAAAACAAAGATAGAAATAGTTTTATCAGTATCTAGGAGCAGAGTGAAGTAAGCAGAAACATAAAATTTCATAGTATAATATCAATTGTGTTAAATTGAATTCTGGAAGGCTTTAGAGCAGATCAATTACATGATAAACCATAATTCCAGAGGACAAGTATGAATGCTACAAATGTATTCAAATTGAGAAATATTTTTAACACAACTTATATGGGACTTTCAAATTTTATTTACTTTGCTTATTCATTAGAAGTGTTTTATTCTTTTTTATTTTATGGAGGATATAAAGGTAAGAAAAATTAAATGTTTGATAATTGAAAAAAAATTAATATTTTACTGTCCTTGACTGGTGCCTATATATACTTAGCAAAGTATTTGATATGAGTGCTAATGAAGTCTTTCAATTTATTCTTATTATTTGTCAATCAGTGTGTTAGGTTTTAGGGTTTCAAAGACAAAAGTAAAATGGTAAATATAAAGGAACTTACATTTTATTGGGGATTTGGACATGTTCATACTAAATAACCATAGAGCAATTTTTAGACTGAATAGATAAGAGGGGTATTAGCAACTAGGAAGTTCAATAAGGTCACATTTAGAATTAGTATTTGACTTGCGTTTTGATGGAAATTAGAGATTCTAAGAAATGATGGTGAGGATGTATTACATTCTAAACATTGGGGAAAAGTTTATGCAGAAATAGATGGATGGAATGATGTATGTAAAGAATAATAGCAACAATTTGTCTGTAAGAGTATGAAAGAGGGACATAGTAAGTATGAATACTGTATTTTAAGTCATATGGCTTGAGTTCAAATTTTATTTATTCCTTAATTACTAGTGTAATTCTTGGCAAATCACTTCATCAATCAGGGCCTTAGCTTCTTTTTCTATGAAATGAGGGAGTTTTATCTGATGTCCTTTAAAGTATTACCAGCTCAGAATCTCTGGTCCTTTGATTTGTTAACTAATTTTTTAGGAATAAGTGAATTTGAAAATTACAGTAGAATAATCAGAAGTAAATAAAAAAATAAAGTAAATTTGACAGATTTGATTCATGTGTCTCTATGGTTCTCAGTAGGCACTCAATGATGTCATTTAAAATATACTGTGAGAAATTTCCTTCTTGCTGATATAACTGCCACTGACACCTGCTGAAACATCTTGATCCTTGGTACCAACTACATATAATCTGCATCACTACCTTTACTAGACCACCAGAAGATAGTGCCAGGAAAATGTAGATGGAGAATATCAGAAAATACTACAACATTCCATCTTATTCACTCAAAAGTCAATAGTGTGTAACAGAAAGAATATAAGGTTAGGAGTTAGGAAAATTATGCTTCTGAGTGGTGGAACCAATATGGCAGTGTAAAAGCTGGAGCCTTCTGAATCTCCTTCCATACAATCATTACAAAGTATTTAAACAGGACAAAAATCAAAACAGGTCAAGGAAAGGGGTACTTCGACAGGACACAGAGTGAAAGGTAGACAGTGAGTATGGGTTCACATACTAAAAGGGGGCAAAACTGCACTAATCAAAGCACAAGCTGATCACCCCTCTTTCCCACCACTTGCCTCACCAGAATCAGAGAGAGGGAAGAGGCAATCTCTAAATTCACCTGGACTGGCTGAAAGTACAATAGACTTACTCCTGAGAGCTGTGCCAGGCATTGGCAGTGAGACTCAAGGCTAAAGAGTGTGGATTCTGAGCAACAGAGCATGGGGTTTAGGCAGTGCAATGACTTGCCACAGCTGAGGTAGCAGGGACTAGGAAGATAGTCTCAGGACAAAACACTTTAAAGTGCATGCTACACAAAGAACATCACAGAACTACCTGCCCTCACTCAGGCTTCTGACAGGGGAGGGAAGATAGTATCAAGGCAAAACCCTGAAAGATAGAAGCTAAGAAAGCAATAACCAGCAACAAGCAGGAATCCCAATCAGCTAGTGGCAAAAAGGAATAAGAAAGAGCAAAAAAGCTCTTGGCCTTGGAGAATTTCTGTGGAGAAAAAGGGCAAAATGTAGAAGCAATAGGAGAGAATTACAAACAAGAAAATACAATCAAACTTTCCCCCCAAAATGGAAATTGGTTACAAGCTCTGGAGGAATTAAAAAAAACAATTCAAGAATAATGTAAGAAAGTTAGAAGAAAAATGGGAAGAAAAGTGGGAAAAGGAAATGAAAGTAACACAAAAGAAAATATCAGTTTAAAAGACAAAATTGCCCATATTGAAAAAGAGGCACAGAACTCAAATGAAGTAAAAAGCAAATTGGTGACCAGAATTGACCTGCTGGAAGCCATGAAAAAAAGAATAGACTAAACCAAAAAAGAAAAGCAGAAGATCTTAGTTGAAAAACAGTCTCTAAAGACTAGAATTGGGCAAGTAGAATCTAATGATCTGAGACTGCATTTATTAATAAACAAAAATAAAAAGAATGGAAAAAAGGAAAAAAGGAAATTTCTCATTGAAAAGAAAACTTAATTGGAAAACTGATCTAAGAGAGACAGTTTAAGAATTATTGGACTACCTAACAGCCTGGAACAACAACAACAAAAAGTCTTGACATAATATTACAAGGAAAATGTCATGATATTCTTGAACAAGAGGGCAAAATAGACATTGAAAGAGTCTCTAGATTAAGTCTCCAAAAGACAACTTGTAGGAATGTAATAGCCAAATTCAAGAGTTTCCAGGATAAGGAGAAAATAACATGTGGCCAGAAAGAGCTAATTCTGATGTCAAGGAGCCAGGGTCAAGATTACACAGGATCTGATAGCTTCCACTCTAAAGGACTGCACTGCTTAGAATATGATATTCAGGAAGGCAAGAGAATTGGGTCTACAACCAAGAATCATCTATCCATCAAAACTTACTATATACTTTCAGGGAAAATTATAGGGATTTAATAAAATAGGATATTTCCAAGCATTCCTAAAGACCAAAACTAAACAGAAAATTTGATATCCAAATACAAAATTCAAGAGAATCATAAAAAACTAAATTAGAAAGAGGGAAGAAAAATTTAAGGGCTACAATAAGTCAAATTGACTATATTCCCATATGGAAAAGTGATATCTATAATTCTTAAAAATTGTTTTCATTATCATATTAGATCAAAGAAATATTTATAGTGTGAAGATTAAATTTAACTCTCCCCAGATTGTGAAGATTAAATTGTAACCCCTGTCTATTTTTAGATTTAATCAGCAAAGATGTAAATACCTCATTCACACTTGAGTGGGGGAGGTCTTGGGATAATGGTTGATGAATCCAAATTGACTGACTGCCTCCTGGGCAGTCCTAAAGTAGGACTTCAACTATGATTGGTATACATAGAATTAAGGGAAAGTACAGGAAGTGATGCAAGAGAAAGTGTCTTTAAAAGGGAGTGACAACTTCCTGAATGGAGTTCGACTGACAGTTCTTCATTCTTTGGAGTGGAGGCTGGTGGAGAATCTGCTGACTGGATCCAAGACCCTGTTCCTGGTGAGGCTGTTCTAAAATCTCTTTCTTTCTTCTAACACATGGTGAACGAAAAGCTCTTAACTGCTGGATTTTCTGAAAAAATAGCCTCAGGAGAAACTTACCTCTTGATAGAGACTTCTCCAGGTCCTCAACTTTGCCACTTCCTGCCTGGGTTGAGCCAGGGTCAAGGAGTAAATTACGTATTGCTTCGATTAGATATCTTAGCCTATTCTCTCTCCGTTTTTCTTACTTCACTCTTTCTATATTTTGTAAATAAATCTCATTTGGAATTAATAAAAATTCCTGGTGACCCTATTTTATATATAATTCAGTCCAAATTTTTTAAATAAATAACCCTCCCCCACCCCCTTACAATAGGAAGAAGTTGTGGTATTAAGCTGCTTAAGATGATATTTTTTTTAAAAATTGAGGGGGGAACAAAAAAGAGGATGGTATTGAGAGAAACTCAAAGAAGTAGTAAAATGGGATAATTAATACCATATAAAGAGGCCTGTGGGGATGGGGGAAAGAATACTATTATAAGAAGTGGAGGAGGAGAGTAGTAACAGGTAATACTTAAACCTTATTCTCAATGGAATCAGTTATGAGAGGGAAGAACAGCCAGATCTGTTGGGATATAGCATTATATCTTACCCTACAGAGAAGTAGAAAGGGAATAAGGAAACAGGGATGGAGGGGTGAGGAGTATTAAAAGGGAGGGAACAATTGAGCAGGAAGGCAATTAATAGACCATAAAGGGAAATAGCAGGGGAATAAGAAGGAAAAGGGTGGTAAGGAAAGTAAAATAAGGGTGATAAAAATGGAGACTGATTAAAAGCAAAACACTATTGTGGAAGGAAACAGGGAAAGAAGAAAGGGCAGGATTAAAAGAGGAAATGAAAATGATGGAGAATACACAGGTGGTAATCATAACTCTGAATATGAATAGGGTGAACTCAACCATAAAACAGAAGCAGATTGCAGAATGGATTAGAAACCAAAAGCCTACCATATATACTGTCTAAAGAAACACACACAAAGCAGGCATACACACACAGGGTAATGGTAAGAGGCTGGAGCATAATTTACTGGGCATCAACTGAGAAAAAGAAGGCAGGAGTCACAATCATATCTGCTGAAGCTAAATTAAAAATAGATCTGATTAAAAGAGATGAGCAAGGTAATTACATAATTACATCTTGATAAAAGGTGGAATAGACAATGAAGAAATACCAGTGCTCAACATGTATGCACAAAATGGTATAGCATCCAGATTTTTAAAAGAATAATTATTGGAGTTTAAAGAGTAAATAGATAATAAAGCAATACTAGTGGGATACTTCAACGTTCCTCTGTCAGATCTAGATAAATCAAACCAAAATAAATAAAAAAGAAGAGATGTGAATGAAATCTTAGAAAAATTAGAGGTAGTAGATATATGGAGAAAAGGAAATAGGGATAAAAAAGAATATACCTTCTTTTCAGCAGTATATGGTAGTAGGGCATAAAAACATTGCAAACCAATGTAGGAAAGTAGAATTAATAAACATAACTTTTTCATAACGTAATGTGATAAAAATAATCTTTAGTAAGGGTTGTAATGGTTAGAATGGGTGGTCACCAAAAATTGTAATTAAGCTTTAAGTCACAAGGCTATTAATAGCTAAATTTATTAGTAAGACAAAAAATAAGAGGGAAACAAAAAGAGGAGGTGAAGATTTATGTAGACTAATAATCCAGAGCCTAACAACTCAGTGTCTGTCTCTAAATTTTGACCTCAGAAAATAACCCCCCTCCAGCCTCCTGCTGAGTTTCAGCTCATAAATCCTTACCACACTCACTAGCTCTCTTTCATCATTCCCCAGGAACCAATCACAATTCCTCAATTAGCCTGGCACCATCCAGGGATCAATTCACTGGTTGCTGATTGACCCAAATTCAAAACAAATGGAAGGGAAGTCTAAATCCCTGATTGATCAAATCAAAATACAAATTCCCTTTTCACAGGACACATGGAGAGGCAAATTAAAAATTAATTGGTAATTAAATAATCTTATTTCCCAAAATTCATTGGTTAAAAAAAGAGTCATAGAAACGAGAATGACAATGAGAAAACAATGTATTTAAAAATTAATGTGATATAGAAAAGCAGTACTCAGGGGAAAATTTATATCCCTGAGTACCCATATTAACATAAAAGAGAAAGAGGAGATGAATAAATTGGGCAAGCAACTAAAAATACCTATAAAAATAATAAATTATAAACACTCAGATAAAGACCAAATTGGAAATGCTAAAAGTCAAAGGGGGAATTAATAACATTAAAAGTAAAAGAACTGTTGAACTAAAAATTAAGACTAGAAGCTGATATTTTGAAGAAAAAAAACAACAACAAATAAAATAGATAAAGAATTATTTAATATAATTAAGAAAAAGAAATAAGAGAACCAAATTAACAGTGTCATGAATGAAAAGAGTGATCTCACCTCTAATGAAGAGGAAATTAAAGCAATTAGTAAACATTATTTCACCCAATTATATGACAATAAACATGGAAATCTAGGTGAAATGTACATATATTTTCAAAAAAATATATAAATTGCCTAGATCAATGGAAGAGGAAATTACATAATTAAATAATCTAATCCCATATGAAAAAAAGAATTGAACAAGCCATTAAGGAATTCCCTAGGAAAAAATCTCCAGGGCCAGATGGATTGACAAGTGAATTCTATCAAATATTTAAAAAACTGATGAATTCTTATACTCTAAAAACTATTTGATAAAATAAACAAAGAAGGAGTCTTACCAAATTCTTTTTATGATACAAATATGGTCATGATTCCCGAGTCATTAAGACCAAAAACAGAGATGGAAAACTATAGGCCAATATCCTTAATGAATATAGATAGAAAAATATTAAATAAAATATTAGCTAAAAGACTTCAGCACATTATCACAAAGATTATTCACTATGACCAGATGGGATTTATACCAGCAATGCAAAGATGGTTTAATATTTTAAAAAAAACATCCACATAATTGACCATATCAACAACCCAACTAATCACATGATTATGTCAATAGATGCAGAAGAAGCCATTGACAAAATACAACACCCATTCCTATTGAAAACACAAGTATAAATAAGAATAAAAGGGTCTTTCCTCAAAATAATAATGCTATTTATTTAAACCCATCAGCAACTATTATCTACAATGGGGAAAATTTAAATGTCTTCCCAATAAGATCAGGAGTGAAGCAGGGCTGCCCTTTATCATCACTACTATTTAATATTGTACGAGAAATGCTAGCAGTAGCAATTTGAGAAGAAAAAGAAATTGAAGGGATCAAAGTAGGCAATGAGGAAATTAAACTATCATTCTTTGCAAATGACATGATGGTATACCTAAGGAATCCAAGAAAATCAACTAAAAAGCTAGTAGAAATAATCAATAACTATAGCCAAGTTGCAGGGTACAAAATTGATCCACATAAATCATCAGCATTCCTATATGTTTCCAAAAAAATGAGTAGCAAAAGTTAGAAAGAAAAACTCCATTTAAAATCACTCTACACAAAATAATATACCTGGGAATCTATTTGCCATGAAAAATTCAGGAATTATATGAATATAGCTACAAAACACTCTTCACACAAATAAAACTAGATTTAAACAATTGGAAAAACATCAATTGTTCATTGGTAGGTTTAGCTGATATAATAAAAATGACAATTGTACCTAAATTAATTTACTTATTCAGTGCTATACCTATCAAACTATGACTAACTTTTTTTTTATAGAATTAGAAAAACAATTATTACCAAGCTAATCTGGAAGAACAAAAGATCAGGAATATCAAGGGAATTGATGAAAAAAAAATGTAAAAGATGAAGGCCAAACAGTACCAGATCTCAAACTCTACTATAAAGTAGTGGTCATTAAAACAATATGGTATTGGCTAAGAGATAGAAGGGAGGATCAATGGAATAGCCTTGTGGTAAATGTCTTCAACAAGATAGTATATGACGAACCCAAATATCCCTGCTTTTGGGACAAGAACTTACTTACAAAAACTACTAGGAGAATTTGAAAACAGTATGAGAGAAATTCAGTTTAGATCAACATTTTCTATCCCATGCCAAAAGGAATTCAGAATGAGTAATTGACTTAAATATAAAGAGGGAAATCACAAATTAGGTCAACCTACAATTATATAGCTCTCAGCTATGTGGGAAAATAAGGAATTTAAGACCAAGCAGGAGAGAAAGAATACTACAAAATGTAAAATGAATATATTTGATTACATACAGTTAAAGAGATTATGTACAAACAAAACCAATGCAGCCAAAATTAGAAAGGAAACCACAATTTAGGGCAAAATATTTTATAACAAAACCTCTGACAAGGATCTAATCTCTCAAATTTATAAGGAGCTAAGTCAGTTGTACAAAAATTCAAGCCCTTCCTTTGTCAACTGACAATTAGTCAAGGGACATGAATAGGCAATTTTCAGATAAAAAAATCAAAACTATCAATTAGCTCATGAAAAAGTGTTCTAAATTTCTCAAAATTAGATAAATGCTAATCAAGACAATGCTAAAGGACCACCTTATACCTAGCATATTGGACAATATGACAGTAAAGAAAAAACATGTTGGTGGGGATGTGGCAAAATCGGGACACTAATACATTACTGGTGGAGTTATGAATTAATCCAGCCATTCTGAAGGCGATTTGGAATTATGCACGGGCTTTAAAAGAAGTCATAGCCTTTGATCCAGCTATACCACTACTAGGTTTGTACCCCAAAGAGATAACAAGGAAAAATATTTGTAAAATATTCATAACTGCACTCTTTGTTGTGGCAAAAACAAACAAACTAGAAAATGAAGGCTTGTCCTTTAATTGGGGAATTTCTGAACAAATTGTGATATGTGGTGATGATGGAATACTACTGTGTAATAAGGAATGATCATCTGGAGGATTTCTATATGAACTGGGAAAACTTCAGTGAACTGATGCAGAGTTTAATGAGCAGAACAAGAAGAACATTGTACAAGAAGTAAAACATTAATGAACAATTCAATATAATGGACTTTGCTACTACTAATGGACTTTGCTTCAGTACACCCCTGGAGGACTTATGTGAAAGAATGCAAACCACATTGAGATAAAGAACTAAGGGAGTAGAAATGCAAAAACAAAACATATAGCATTATTTATCATATGTAAATGTAGATTTGTGATTTGAGGCTTAGGCTTTAAAAGATTGCTCTATAGCAAAAATGAATAGTATGTAAATAGGTATCAAGTGATAATATTTGTACGACCCAGGGGAATTGTTTGTTGGCTCTGAAAGGGGGAGGGAAAAAAGTGAATCATGTAAACATGGAAAAATATTTAACAATTTAAACTTAAAGTATGCTTCTGAAACTGGCTTTCACCATGATGCTGTGTCTCATTTAATCTCTCATTACCTCTGGTGACTATAAAATTTATCTCTCAAATCACAATGAGGTTGCTATTTGATTTGACAGAAGTTGCCTATTTTCATCAAATCTTTATAATCTTTCACATATCTACATGTTTTAGATAAAAGGTGAATAACCAATGATCATCTGAGTTAGTTGTCTGTAACATAAAAATTTCATGACATAGTCTTTTCAAAAAGTCAGCAAACAGTGTGGGATAGAAGTTCTGTATTATTTGATAGTAGAATAGGAAGTGTTTTGAAAAGGATTATAATAAAAGTACTAAGGAAAGGGAGGACTAATGGGGAAGCAGTTAGGATGAAAAGATTGATTTATACTCATTCTATAAAGCAAGTCTTGGCTGATTACATATAGAAAAGGGAGAATAAGCAATCAAAGTAGATTTCCTACTAAGTCCTTCAGGGGGAAATACAGTTCTATTTGGTTGACTTGTAATATGTTGACTTAAAAATGAATTCTAGGGATGATGATCTCAAACCATTGATGTGTTTAAAAAATTATATTCTGACATAATCACAGAATGTTGTCTTTATGACTTATATAACTAAATAAATTTTACTTTTATTTAAAATATTTATAAGATACCATGATCTATAAGTCTACAAACTCCCCAAATTACATAATATTTCACCACTAAAGCAATTGATGTTCCAGGGGTATGTAAAAAGTAGGTGTAGTATAATCCTGTATTCACTATTTGAAGCTTGTTTTGGACTTTAGAATACCTAGATTAAATACATTTATCTTTAAATCATCTCTATAGATGCAGAAACTATAATTTTATATTAGATATTGGGTAAGATTATTACCTACATGGTCAAAAATCACTTATTTTATGTACAGAAGTGCTAGTGAGTATTTGTAAGAAAAAGGGACTGGCCATGTAAGAAATTTAAAGCAATTTTTTTGATAGAGAACAGATTATACAATTGTTGGAAAATTCTCTGATAATGTAATCCAGTTACACTATGAAAGAATTGTCACAATTATATTTTCTTATACTTCTCACTTTTAATGACATAAAGAATTGATTCAGGTCCACTGCCTCTAACTTCACAAAAAAATGGCTAAAGAGATACTAGCCTCAGCAATGTAGAGTTTATATTTTTGCAATGTAATGTTTAGTGCATAAGAATGACTGACAGGCAGAGAATCTTCAGAGCTGGCAGGGGAAAGATTCCAAACGGTTGAGGAGGACTCTCTTGGGAGTTGGAGAAGCTGGAGGTTACTGATCTGTGCTCCTGTGGACATCTCTGGATCATCCTATAAGCAGCCCTCTGAGGCAGGAGTGGATAGGAGTTTTTCAAAACCCTTAGGTGGACTAAGGGACTATTGGGAGCTCCAACCATTCTTTGGATCATCTAGGACTCCTCATCTGGACTCTAGTCTCTCCTTGCCAAAAGACTCTGTATGCAAGATCTCTAAACTTTCTTTTGGACTGGCCATTAGGAGTGTAGTATAAGATAAAATAGGATTATTAGTTATGAGTTTTAAACTAAGGGATTAAGTTGTAAGACCTCTTTCTCCCCTTCACTCCTTTCACAAATCTCTAATCTCTGTTCAATAAAAGCAAAATATTTATATGTTAATCCCTTTTTCTATCCTAAATCCCTTCAAATTAATATTATTATTTCAATATAGAGCTAGAACTTTCTGACCTAGTCACTGAATGTGGTCCTAAAGACCTGTCCTAAAGTCCTAAAGACTCCCTGAAGCCCATCACTTCCTTTCTCATATTTTTGAATAATATTTGGTCATTTTGTGGCATGTGAGATCTATGTAATGCAATGACATATGGAATCTATTCTTAGACAGTATTCTGATAGGGATATTATTATAATATTTGCTACTGGAAAAGCAAATATTTCACTGTATTCTACCCTTCTCAGATAACTTAATGATCATTTATTCAAATAATATATATGCATATATATATATATTTATAAGATGTAGAGAACCTAGAGAAGGCTGACTACAGTGGTGGAATGTCTTGAGATCAAGACATGTAAACAAAGATTCAGGGAATTGGAAAAGATTTAAAAGGAACTAAATTTAAAAGGAAGATGGTAGCTATTTTCAATGATGTGAAAGGCTCTCATGAAGAAAAATGATTAGTTCCAATCTGCTTGGTATAATAGCTTAAAATTAGGAATATTGACTAGAAATTAAAATAAGGCACATTCAGCTTTGATAAAAGAACACATTTCCTAACAGATAGAACTATCTATAAATGTAATAAGGTATCTTGCCCATATCCATTTACGTATTGGAAGTTATTAATCAAAGCATTGAGGACCACTTGTCATGGATGGAAAGGAAATATTTAACCATATAAATGGGTTAGCTTTGAGAGATTCTGATGTTCCTTCCAATTCTTTTCCTGTGACTTTTGTTTATACCCCCAAAGCAAGGTAGTACCAAGGGAACACAAAGTTAACTTTCTAATAACTTATCCCTCCCCTAGCTCAATCCATATTAATTGTCTATAACCTATATACTAAAATTAGGTACGAATACCCTAAATTTTTAAGCAATTAATATTGGATTCCTTGCTTCATTTTTATCAATCACAAATTCTATTCATTTTTCTGATCAGGTAAACTGTCTAGAACTCCTTTTCTATTATTTGTCAGACTACTTGGAAATGTAACATATTTTAATTTTCACACAGAAACTTAGAAGACAGACATAATAGGACTATTCTGGTAAAAGAATCTAAGAAATTAAAATTTAAGACAAGAAACTGATTAGCAAAGTTTTAGGTCAATTCTTTTTCATTCTCAGCATCAGTATTATCTCTTATTTGGAAGGCTTTCAGTTCCTCTTATTTATGCCACCTAGAGATAAATACATGCACATACGCACATATACAGACACACACACACACACACACACACACACACACACCATCACCTCATCACTTTTTGTCACCACTTTTACAGGAACCCAAGGACAAGACATAGGCTGACATACCAGTTTACACATTTAAGAAATGATACACATAGTATGCAGTTAAGGGAGAGATCTTAGAGTTTATAGAAGAAAGTGCTCATATTCTACAGCCATAGTGAATTTTTCCAGTTTTGATAACTAACTACTCAATGAAAATAGTTAGAAGACTGTTGTGCTGATAGGACTGTCTCTTCCCTGGAATCAGAACATTTCTTAAGCTAGTCATATATAAACCTAGTCCCAATAGGGCAGCTATGACTAATGAGTAATAATAATCTAATTGATTATCTTAGAAACCTATTTGTTTGCTTTATATTGGGATCTTACCTGCTCTATCTTTTGTGATAATATCCCAGATTATCAAGAATGATAAATTCAGAAGAGAAGGGTATTAAATATTTAACCCTACAACTACTGGGTTCTTTCAAGAATTATTTTATTTGCCTACAAGTTATGTTGACAAAGATGAAAAGTCCATTTCTCTCTTCTTATCCCCCTGTCCAATTCAAAACAGTAGAGCTCTGAGCTTCAGTTTTCACCAAGATTAAAATGTAAAAAATACACTATTTTGTGTCCAATCTTCAAGAGGGACAGAGTTGATGAAAACTAGATTTTAGAAATGTGGAACAAGACTAGAAGCAGGTAACCCCTCAACTGGAAGTAGTAAATCAGAAATTATGACATAGGCATTTACACTTTATCTTAAATTATTTTCCATTATTCCTACCCTATGAAATTAAGAAACCTCATGTTAGGCCTTCCAGTTTTTTCTATTATCTTCCTGATAGACAGTCTTCTTTTTTCTTTTTCTTTTTCTTTCTTTTTATTTTGTGGCTCTGCTCCCTCTGTTTTGTCTTCATTTTGCAAGACAGAAAAAAGGAGGTATCTCTTCTTCACATTTACTCTGAGCTGTCATCCAAGGAAGGTTGTTCTCATGATGGAAAGAGTTGCCAATTGAATTTTTCTTTTTTGCTTTTTAATCTCCTCTTCTTTAGCTTTTTTTTTTAATGTGGGGAAATCTGAATGCTTTTATGTCAAGGCAGGCCTAACTAAAACCAGAAGATGAACCTTGCCATCTTTTTTTTTCAATAATTTGGTGTATTTTATTTTTAGGATTAAAAAAATCCATGTTCAAAAATTATGTATATAGAAATATTTATACATTTACATATTTATCAAAATAATAAACATTATAGATCATAATTCCTTTGGAATCCCCTTCTTTCTTCTTCCTTCACCTCCAAAACTTTGATTTTACTCATTGAGTTTCAGTCTGTCAGGTTCCAATGACCAAATAAAGATCTCTAAAAGAGCATGAGACAGCTAAATTGCTCAGTGGATAGAGCACTAGTTTTGAGAAGTCAGAAATTTGAATCTGGATTCAGATACTTCCTAGCTGTATGACCCTGGGCAAATTACTTAACCCCAATTACATAGCCTTTCCTACTCTTCCTCTTTGGGACCAAATCTTAGTATTGATTATAAAAAGGAATGTAAAGGTTTAAAAAATAAAGAAAACAATACTAGCCCTCAAACTATTTGATGAATCACAATCATCTTAATCATTTTTCCTAGAATCTCTTCAAATCTATCTATCTATCTATCTATCTATCTATCTATCTATCTATCTATCTATCTATCTATCTCTCCATCTATTTATATCTCTATCTATCTCTACGTATGTCTGTATTACAGATACTTCTAATATAGTTACTTTTATAGATACTTATCTATATACATATGTGTATATTGTGTGTATCCTTCTACATGGATTCCATGGATTGTTGAAATAAAGGGTTACACTAGCTGATTTCATAGGTCCTATATGCTTTACTATTTTATAATTCATGTGCATTTGTAGATGCACTGAATTATTACATATAACAATGAAGGCAATAAAAGCCTCTAACATTTAAAATAGAAATTGGAGAAAGAAAATAAGGAATTCAATAAGCCTTTCAAAAATCTATTAATGAAAAAGCTTTTATATTAGAATAAACCAACATCAAATTATTTTTTAAAAGAATGCTGGAAAAGTTTGTTTAGCTAAAATAAAAGCAATTTTCATGAATGAAAAAAACACACCATCTGATGTTCTTGATATTATGTTGTTAAATGAATTGAAGGGAAACCTTTCCCTTTGGTATGATTTTATTATTCTCATATGCCACAACTAAAGTTACCTAAAGAGAAGGTCTCTGATCCTTAGAGATTTTTAATAAAGCAAATCTTTGAAAAACTGAAAGTTAAGAAATAAAAATAACACATATTTATTAATAATGACAAAACAAAAGTGAGTTTTAGGAAATAAACTTTAAATGTTTTTGACTTTAAATTTGCTACAAATGTTTTCATATTGCATGTACTAGACACATGTCACACTTATTTGAGTGTTACCATTATCCCAAATTAGTGTATTTCTTTTTAAAAAATGATGAAGGCATTAAAAGTACACATTATTTTGTTGAGAATGGGAGAATAAAAACTAAATACATGAAAAAATCCATTGAGAGTATTTTCATATAAGAGCATACAATTATGTAAGAGGAGGAAAGAACCTAAGCTGCCATATAATTCAATATTCTTATTTTCTCAGTGAGAGATTGAGGAACAGTAGACAAATTTCACTTATTTCATGTCATGAAAAGCATTCATATCTTCACCTATGTTTACCCTCACAAAGTCAGAGTTCATTAATCTATATATGGTTCTGTGATATATGAATGAATTTCATGATTGTTGGGTTGTGGTTGATTCAGTAGTTCCCCAGGAGGGCAAAATGTTACTTTTACAGTCTCTATTCATAATTCAAGCTACTGAGGGAGCTGGAGAGTATAGAATCATTCTGAATATGACAATAATTAGCATACTCATAAATATTCATTAGCTTAATAAGTAAACTAAAATTGTACCTATGATTTACACTAAATACAATCCTGAGAGATAGGGTTCCAGGCATGAAAAATCAATTTATTAATTTACTTAGCAATACTCAATATATTAGTGATCTCTCTTGGTGATCAAAGACAAAAATTTAAGGTTTGCCAATCATTTAAACACAACTCTGACAATTCCTTATCTAATCCTCTCCTGGAGCATAAAATACATTTCTAATTGATGGATACTTTATAAGAAGGTGGGCTAATATTTTCCAGCCCCCTCCTCAATTACTTCACTGGAGTGGATGGATTCATATAAGAAGCATGACCTGATAATAAGATCTTAATAGCCTTTGGTGATCTAGGCACAGAGTTCTGGCTCCTCCTAGTGAAGTATCACCTCCATAAGCCTGGTTATCCTACACTTCAATGGGGCTAAGAACACAAGTCTACCACCCATGGCAAACAACCAGTTCTGTTTATAGAGAAGACAAGACTCAAATTCTCAGTTTGAACAGGACTTATCCAAATTTAGTATATACTCCAGGAAAAGGAATACGAATACATCTCCAGGATTGCCTGGGGAAGTTTTTTTTGAGATCAGTCAGGAAAATAAATCCATAGGTTAACATTAAAAATAAAATTATGTTTTATAATGATATATATATTTATAAAGTTTATAAAGATAAAATTAAAGGATTCCCTCTTTTGGTAATAAAGACACCTCCTTGGTAGATGCTGTGTTTGATCTTCCTACCTGTGTGAACCTGGGTAAGTCAATCTTTTCCTATACCTTACCACTCTTCTTCCTTAGAAGCAATACACAGTATTGATTCTCAGATAGAAAGTATGGGTTAAAAAATATATCACCCAATAAGTATTGGCTACTACATCTAATTAACTTTTCCCAGTCATCTATTTTAGCAGGTCTCCAGAGTGCTGAATTAGAGCTTACTAAATTTGATTATTAATTCATTTTTAGCTTTATCCCACAAATTTTGGTATGTTGTCTCCACATTGTCATTTTTTAATGAATTTGTCATTACCAAAAATAACTTTAAAAATCAAATAAGAGAAGCAAAACAAAAATTGATAAATGAAATGAAAGTGATGCATGAAAATTATGAAAAAGAAAGTCAACAGCTTAATAAAAGAGGCACAAAATACTAGGGAAAATAACATCTTAACATAAGAATAGGAGAAATCTGAGGGTGGAACCAAGATGACTGATTAAACCAGAATAGCTCTATGTGAACATGAGAATCCTCCCCAACCAAGATTAAAATATTAGCACAAAATGTATACAGTAATGAAAAATATTTTAAGAAAAGAAAAACCCCAAAGATAGGTAGAGAACATCTGGGGCCCTGGGGTAATAGGAGAGCAGAGCCAGCAAAAGGTTGTATCAAGGAAGCAAGAGTAAGTCTCATGCAAGTCACAAACCCCCACCCCACATCTGCTGTACTAGATTAATAACTTAAGCCCAAGCCAACATCCATATCCTGAGATCCTTGCTGGGCAAATAATGATACAAGCCAACCCACACCCCTTGAAATTTCAAACCTGTGGAGAAATACAGAGTGTCAGTACAGGGCAGTCTGGACTGAAATGGGCTGATCTATGTGGACATAGTGCAACACCAGGAATCCCTGTCTGGACTTGAGATAAATACATAGTACATAGTTTGGTGGGGCTGATAGTACCAAAGGGGAGTCCCAGATCTTTTTAGCTAAAGCTAAAGGCAGAGGTCCAGGACAGGGCAATCAAGGGTATGCCTAATTGGATCAAGTACACACTGAGAACAAAAATATGGGCCTAAATCTAGGGATAGATCAGCCTCTGACCTGATCAAGTTCAAACTGACATCAAAAGCTTATTCCAAAGACTAAGGAAAATCATTAAGCTATCAGAATTTCAAGGTTAATTTGAATCAGCAGGGGAAGGAGGCTTTCAGAGCTCCCAGGTCTCAAATCATCATATCATCCTTCAAGATCTAAAAATGGTAAACATCCAGAAAATAAGCTGAGAGTAGCATCAAGGAAGAAATGAAGTTTAAGAGGGTACCACTAACTTCCTAGAAAAACACAGCCTACCTATAATTACATAGGAAAAATGAGGAAAACAGAACAATAAAAACCCTAAATGTAAAGAATTTTATAAAGACAATGTACAAGGTACAGACACAGAAGGGGTTAGTGAAAACAGAGGAAATACATACAATGTCCAAAAGAAAAATATGGATTGGACACAGATTCTGGAAGAGCCCCAAAATTCTTCAAAAAACAATTAAGAGAGGCAGAGAAAAAGTGGAAAAAAGAAATGAAAGTGATGCAAAGAGAAAGGACAGTGATACAAGAAGAAATGAAAGTGATATCAGAAGAAATGCACAAAATGAAAAAGGAGAACCAAAAAGTGACAGAGGAAAATCAGGACTTAAAAGTCAGACTTGACCACCTTGAAACTAATTATTAGATGAGAAATCAAGAAACAATGAAGCAAAATCAAAGAAATGAAAAAAGCAAATGAAAATATTTAATATCTTATTGAAAAAATAACTGACCTAGAAAATAGAATTAGGAGAGAAATTGGAGAATTTTTGGACTACTTAAAAGCCATGATTATGAAAAAATCCTTGGAAATCATATTACAAGAAATTATCAGTGAAAATTGCCTAGTGATTCTAAAATAAGAAAATAAAATTAAAATAGAAAGAATTCACAGATTACCTCCTGAAAAAAAATCCTAAAATGACAATTTCCAGGAATATTATAGCTAAATTCAAGAACCACAAGCCAAGGAGAAAATGCTTTTAGCAGCCAGAAAGAAACCATTCAAACACCATGTTGCTACAAACAGAATCACATAGGACCTAGTGGCTTCTACATTAAAGGATCAAAAGGAATGGGATATGATATTCAAGAAGGCAAAATATTTGAGTTTACAATTCAGAGTCACCTATCCAGCAAAAGTGATGTAAATGGAGATATGACAATACAAAATGGATTTGCATAAAAAGCAAGAAGCTCAGAACTCTCAGAACATCAATCATTGGAGGAGGGGCGAGGAGAAGAGACTGTGTTCCAATGGAATCTTGAAGGGAGCAGTTAGGAAAGTCCAGTTGCATGAAATTCATTCTTCCTTCTCTGGCTGTTGGATAAGTAGGTAGAAGAAAAACTCTCTCTTTATTCATTGCTTATCCATAAGACTGTGTGCTGAGAAAACTTTTGGGTTTAGTCCAAAAGAAACGTGTCATCATTTGCTGTCAAAGTCTCCTCTTAGGGAAAGATAGCTTTGTTTCCTGAATTTGAATACATGTTGAAATCTTCAATCAACAGGGATAACTTAGAAAATTTAGGGAGACCTATTTTCCTCTCACCCCCTCCCATCTTCTTACCTCCTCTACCCAAAAGAATAAAAGACCTCTTAGTTAAAATATTTGATTGTGGGATTTAGTTATTAGGGTAAATCTTCAAGCTTACCATTTCTGAGAAGAACATTTCCAAGAGAGCTGAAAGGTAACAGGAAGTAGTGTAGGGGGAGGGACCCAAGATCCAGTCTTTCACCTAGCTTGCTTCCTGTTGTTACTGCTCTAACATTTCCCTAATACCATAATTCCCCTATTAGCAATATCTACTACAGTGAGTATATTCTTTCAGGAGAAAAAAAAAGGATATTCAATAAGATAGAAGATTTCCAAGCATTCCTGCAAAGTAAGCCAGACCTAAACAAAAAATTTGAGGTCCAAACATGAGATACAAGGGAAGCCCAAAAAGGTAAATAAGAAAAAAAAATTAAGGGACTCATTAAGGTTAAAATATTTCTATGTCTACCTGGAAAGATGATTTCTGTAATTCTCAAAAATTACTCTTAGTAGTAGGGAAAATAGAAGGAATTTATTCAGGAAGAGGGTGGGGAAGATTATGATGATATGATATGTATGTAAATATGATGATGAAATTATATGTGTGTATGATATGTATGCATATGAATAATATGTAAAAAATCAAGGGGTAAAGGATTTGAACTGGCGGATATATCATCTGGACTTATAAAGGAGAAATTAAAGAAGCTTAAGGAGGAAATTGATAGTAAAACCATACTAGAGGGACATCTCAACCTTACCCTTTTATAACTAGATAAACTGAATCAAAAATAAATAAGAAGGATGTAAGGGAAGTGAATGAAATGTTAGAAAAAATAGTTAGTAGACATCTGAAGAAAACTTTACAAAGGTAAAAAGGAAAATACCTTCTTCTCAGCATTACATGGTACATATAAAAAGATTTACCACATACTAGAGCATAGAAACATTGTAATCAAATGCAGAAAAGCAGAACTAATAAATGCATTGTTTTAAGATCATAATGAAATAAAATTATAATTAAATAGGGTCCATAGAGAGGCAAATGTAAAGGAAATTAGAAACTAAATAATCAAAATCAGTGGATCTAAGAACAAATCTAAAAGAATATTACAAACATTTTTAAAGAGAATGACAATGACTGTATGATATATCAAAATTTATGGGATACAGTCAAAGCCATACTGCGGAAAATCTATATCTCTGAAAGCCTTTAGCAAACAAATAGAGAGGGAGAAGATCAATGGATTAGACTTGCAGCTTAAAAAATTAGAAAAGGAACAAATTGAAAATTCCCAGATAAAAACTAAATCGCAAATCCTAAAAATTAAAGTAGAAATTAATAAAATTAAATGTAAAAGAACTATTGAACTAATAAATAATACTAGGAGATTGTACTTTGAAAAAATAAATAAAATAAATCACTTGTTAATCTAATAAAAAGAAATAAGAGAATCACATTAAGAATGTCAAAGATGAAAAGGGTGATCTCACCTCTAATGAAGAGGAAATTAAGATAATTATTAAGAACTGTTTTGCCCAATTATAGGGCAATGAATATGACAATCTAGATGAAATGGGTGAATATTTATAATAATATAAATTGCCTAGATTAACAAAAGAGGAAATTGAATACTTAAACAATCTCATCTCAGAAAAAAAATTTGAACAAGCCATTAAGGAACTTCCTCAGAAAAAAATCCCCAGGCCTGCTGGATTCCCAAGTGAATTCTACTTTTAAAGAACAAGTAATCCCAATATTATTCAAAATTTTTGATGAAGGTGGAGAAAGAATATTGTATTTTTTAAATTTTTTTGAAAAAGGATATTAATTATTTGACCATGGAAAAATATTCTAAATAAGTAAAAGAGTTTTTAAAAAATTAAAAAATAAAACTAGGCCAAATGATAAAAGAGGCACAAATATCCCTTCAAGGGAAGAACTGTTTTAAAAACAGAACTTGTTAATTGGGGAAAAAATGATACAAAAGCTCACTAAAGAAAAAATTTCTTAAAAAGTAGAAGAAAATGTGAAATATCTCAATGGGAAAAAATTTGATCTGTAGAAAAAAATCTGGGAGTGTTTACTTAAGATTTATTTATCTAGGATGGCAGCTAGTGTGCTCAGTGAATTGAGAGTCAGGCTTAGAGATGGGAGGCTCTGGGTTCAAATCTGGACTCAGACATTTCCTTACAGTGTGACTCTGGGCATCATTTAAATCCCATTGCTAGCCCTTACCATTCTTCTGCCTTGGAATCATTATTCAGTATTGATTCTAAAAGGGAGAATGTGTTTTTAAATAAATAAATAAATATATATATATATATGTATATGTATATACATATATATATATATATTGATTTAACTTAAGCTATAATTAAGGAAAGAAGGTAGATATCATATTCCACACAATATCCAAAGATAATTGCTCTGATATTCTATAAGTTGAGGGTAAAATAAAATTGGAAAGGAACCATTCATCATCTTCTGAAAGAGATCATGAAAATTAAAACTCCCATGTCATTTCCCAGAGTTCAAAGTTCAAGAAAAAATGTTGAAAATATCCAGAAAAAAATAATTCAAATATCATGCAGATATTGTCAAGGTAATACAAGATAAAGCTATTGCTACATTAAAGAAAAGGATAATATTGAGTAGCCCTAGGAAAATAATCAATAAGCAATAAAAGTCCCTATTGAAATTACAGGAAAGCACATGAGAGCCACCCGAATAAAGACAAGAGAACCATATACATGTTAACATGATAAAAGGATAGCACCCCTGGAGCAAATGCAACCACTTTTACAGCCAAAAGAATAACATTAGCAGCCTTAGAAAAAGCCTCGATATATTTCTATACAAAGTCTCTGCCAAGAACTAAGTACAGTAAACATTCAATAAATCTTCTAGTGAAAGGTGAAACAATGAGAATTAGCAAACTTTAAATCACTATTCTTATGCATAATGCTCACACCCATCCATGAAAAACATATTTACACTTTACTTTCAGGCACGAAGATATACATATGCAAAACTTATCACAATGCATGAAGAAAACACATGTAATCTTACTTGCAGACATGAAGAATGATTGATAAATTCTGACATTCACAAAGATTTCAACTTACTTCCATGCAAATGTACTTTTCACTCTTACTTGCATACACACATAAAAATCTCATATGCATACATGTTCGTGGTTTGTTCATGTGTTCCCGGTTCCTGACTGATTTTACCAGTGGATCCTGATTAAAAGAACATGCCTTCAATCATGGCGACTGGCATGCAGACCAGACGGAGTACCAGAGAGGAAGAAAGAGTGTCTGCAAACAACATTAAATGACATGGAAGGACTTTGGAGCTTTGGTATTTTGGAACTTTTAATCATGCGAATATATAAGAATGCATCATACATGTGAAATCACATATATGCATGCACATCCTACATAATATAGAGATTGAGAAACAGAGGAAGAGACAGAGGCAGAACAGAGAGAAAGAGTAGGAAAATAGAATGGAGGTTAATACATAGTGATCAAAACTGTGAATGTGAATGGGATGACTTCACCCATACACTGGAGACAAATATTAGAATGTATTTAAAGTAAAAATTTTACAATATGTTGTTTAAAAGAAACACACTTGGGAAAAAAAGAGACAAAGGAGTAAAAATAAGAGGCTGGAGCAAAATATATGTTTCAACTGAAGTTAAAAAAATAGCAATCATGATTTCAGAGATGTGGACCTTGCCTTATATGAGAGACCAAGAGTAATTATCAATAGATGAGAGACTTTTAGCCTTTGTTTATTTATTACAAGATTCTGACAGTACTAATCTTTTGAGCCCCACTTAGTGATACACTTTAAGTTCAGTCTTTTTTGCTACACTTGACAGGCAATCTTTTTTTGGAAATTATAAAGTTTTGAGTCTTCTTTGCAACCTTAAACAAAAGAGATTAATATCAGGTTGGCTTCCAGCTTCATGAGAAAAGATGGGAGAAGTTAACCCCTCTTTAGATTTCTGAAGGAAAAGACTTGAGAAAGACATGGGAGGAACCAATGCTTTGCATCATGTTCCTTTTCTAGTTTACTTCTCTAATGATTTCAAGGGATTTTCTTCTTGGGTAGTGAGATCAAAGACACGTTCTTGGTTGAACTGAGTTATCTTGCTCTCATAGGGAGAATTCCTTTACTTTCTATTATCTGTTATATGTTGTCCTGTGAGTACTTTCTCTGATTTCAGTTTTTATTTTATTCTGGTTGAAAAAATGTCTTTATTATTATCTTTGTGTTCTTTGTGGAACTGGTATTAGGTAGGAAAGGTACCAAGTCTTGAATATAGAGTTTGGGGGCCCCCTTTACTTCAAATATTAAGTAATCTTAAGTTAGCTGGAAGCCAATCACATCCCTTAGACTATTAATTTTTAAGGGAACAGATATACATCTAACTTGGTACCTTCTCTTCCTCTGGGGAGACAAAATGAGAGACCTCTGGCCCTAACTTCTTACAAGCCTGAAAGTCTCCCTTAGGAAAGGGTTGGAGAAAAAAGACTACTTTATTCTATCTTCATTTAAGTCACAGGCAACTACTCACACTATATATGGATTTCACTACACATCTGGAGACCATTCCATTCACATTACTCCACGTATTCTATTCTCTCTTTTTGTCTCTCTGCCTCTGCCCCTGTCTCTGTCTCTCTTCACATATACACTTACATGTACATGAAGAATAGATTGTCAACTATAGTCCTGTTTTTTTGCTACCTTTTACTAATATCTAATTTCTGGACCCACAAATTTAAATACTCATTATTTATGTTCCCTCCCTATTCCTTTTTTGGTCTTCCATATCTGTATATCAACTGCCTTGCTCCTATAAGGATGGAACTACTTTGAGGCTAAATGATTGAATGAGTTCTTATCTCGAGAAACCATATATTCAGAAGACCCAGAAACATTGTTCAGCTCCTGGCTCTCTTCTAAATGTTTTGCACCTTCATGCTTGCTGTCTATACAGCCTGTGTGGTTATAGCCTTCATTTTCTATTTTCCCTTTACATATTGTCTTTTGTCATTAAAATTCATGCTTCTTGAGAGAAGAAACCATTTTGTTTCCTTGTTTTTGTATTTCCATTACTTAGTCTTTGCTCAGTAAGCTAATAATCACTTAATAAAAGCTATCTATCTATCTACCTATATCTCTGTCTGTCTGTCTGTCTATCTATTCTATCTATCTATCTATCTATCTATCTATCTATCTATCTATCTATCTATCTATCTATCTAATTACTTTTTCCTTCTTTCTTTGTTTCTTGATTTCTTTCTTTTTTCTTTCTTTCTCCTCTGACTCTCTGTCTCTGTCTCTTTCTTTCTCTCTCTCTCTGTCTCTCTCTCTCTTTCTCTCTCTCTTTCTTTCTCTCTCTCCATCTCTCTCTCTCTCTCTTTCTCTCTCTCCATCTCTCTCTGTCTCTCTGTCTCTGTATCTCTCTCTCTCCCTGGAGTTCAATTTCATTAGCCTTTACTTTGAAAGTAATATATCTACAGGTAATATTTGTCTATATTTAATTTCCCATATTAAATTCTTCCTTATATCATTACAAAACTCTTTATGCTATAGTTATTTCGTTGTCCTCCCAAAGATTCTGTACTGACCTTTTTTACATAATAATAAAGCATTGGATATCATTGTCTTTCATTAGCTTTTATTCAAATCAGCTATTCAACTGCCAACTGACATCCCACATTTGATGGTATAAGTGTACAAAAATTCAACACAACTCTTCTTTGTCACTTTTTAAATTGTTTCTATCACAAAGTGTCAGTTTTTCGTAGAGCTTTTGTTCTAACTAAACAATATAGATAGCCATTTAGAAGGGAATTCTTTACACTGGAGCTATCAGTAGAAATGTATCTGTAAGGATATTTCTCTTTGGGGATTCACCAAAATGGGAATTCCAAGAGAAGTCAAGCAATCCTTTCTCACAGCATCTTCTTCTGTGACCTAGAACTAGGAATTTTATCCATCAAAGCTACTCATATAGAAGCTTTAGAGACTAAATCAATGGTATAAAACATTACTTAATAAATTTAAGAATTATATGTAAATTCAGTACAAATTAATACCTATTTTCTAACTAATTTCTGGCTTTCAACATTACCATTCCCACTTCTGTCATCTAATTCCCTCTTCAACTCCTCTCTAACTCTGCATTTATGTCCCTCTCCCTCCACTGCCACCTTATGCCATTTCCCACCTTGTTACTCCCTCCCGTTTGAATAACTTAAAGAAGTGTAATTTTTATTTACTTAATTGATTTAAATTATCATATTTCCTCCATCTTCCTAATACTTGCCTATTAGTGACCAAATGAAAGTGCCTACTTAAAAATTACTATTAGCAAATTATTATTAAATCCTTTATCCCTCCTATTTATAGTAATTTCTGACAAAGCTATGGTCTGTAATTTTAATTTAATTTTGATGTATTATGAATGTAAAACTCTGCATAGATCCCATAGTTGATGATTCATGTACCCTGTGCTGTATTGTTCCCAAAGAGGAGAAACAAACAAACAAACAAAAAAGGGTTCTACTTAAGTATTTGTCAATCTGCCAAAGTGACATCTTATTATTTTCTCAAGGGTGAAACAGAAATACAAAAATGTTTGGGAAATTTAGATTTTTTTGTAATTCAGGAAAATTGACTGTTTTTCAGCCCAGATCAGCCAGTTTTGATCTATCAAGGTCCTTGCAAATACATTCTTTTTGGGATTCCATAGCAGACACATTTTCTCATTTTGGTTGACATCTTATATTCCTAGTCAGTGAAAACATATTTTACTGTGAAATATTTAACATTTTCCTACAAGACTTGCTAAAACTTAGACAAAATTATCATTTCTATAAACTTGTTGCTGAAATATCATCCCTTCACCAATAAATTTTATGATTTGGAAAACTTGCAGAATTTCAGTCATATTTCCAGTTGATCTTTTTAAAACAAAAATTGAGTATGGTTATTTAGCTTGATTTACAAAATAAAATTCACATATTAATGAAAACAATATTTAGAACTTTGGTTTGTCAAGTACAGTTAAGCTTCAAGAAATTGGACTATTCATTTTCAATTTACAATAATTTAAATGGGGTTTAAATTTATAATTTTACAACTTCTCTCTGTGAGAATAAGGGTGAGGAGAAATGATAACAGATATGAGTAAAATAGCTAAAAGTGAAGGCAACTCATATATATTTTTGGAGAAAGAAATATCCTTTTTTTTAATATTTTATTTGATCATTTCCAAGCATTATTCATTAAAGACATAGATCATTTTCTTTTCCTACCCCCTACCCCCATAGCCGACGCGTAAATCCACTGGGCATTACATGTTTTCTTGATTTGAACCCATTGCTATGTTGATAATATTTGCATTAGAGTGTTCATTTAGAGTCTCTCCTCTGTCATGTCCCCTCAACTGCTGTATTCAGGCTGTTGCTTTTCCTCGGTGTTTCTACTCGCACAGTTTATCCTCTGCTTATGAATGGTGTTTTTTTCTCCTAGATCCCTGCAAATTGTTCAGGGACATTACACCGCCACTAATGGAGAAGTCCATTACATTTGATTATACCACAGTGTATTAGTTTCTGTGTACAATGTTCTCCTGGTTCTGCTCCTCTCGCTCTGCATCACTTCCTGGAGGTTGTTCCAGTCTCCATGGAACTCCTCCACTTTATTATTCCTTTTAGCACAATAGTATTCCATCACCAACATATACCATAATGTGCTCAGCCATTCCCCAATTGATGGGCATCCCCTCGTTTTCCAGTTTTTGGCCACCACAAAGAGCACAGATATGAATATTTTTGTACAAGTCTTTTTGTCCATTATCTCTTTGGGGTACAGACCCAGCAGTGCTATGGCTGGATCAAAGGGTAGATATTCTTTTGTCGCCCTTTGGGCATAGTTCCAAATTGCCCTCCAGAATGGTTGGATCAGTTCACAACTCCACCAGCAATGAATTAATGTCCCTACTTTGCCACATCCCCTCCAACATTCATTACTTTCCTTTGCTGTTATGTTAGCCAATCTGCTAGGTGTGAGGTGATACCTCAGAGTTGTTTTGATTTGCATCTCTCTGATTATAAGAGATGTAGAACACTTCTTCATGTGCTTGTTAATAGTTTTGATTTCTTTATCTGAGAACTGCCTATCCATGTCCCTTGCCCATTTATCGATTGGAGAATGGCTTGATTTTTTGTACAGTTGATTTAGCTCTTTATAAATTTGAGTAATTAAACCTTTGTCAGAGGTTTCTATGAAGATTTTTTCCCAGTTTGTTGTTTCCCTTCTGATTTTAGTTACATTGGTTTTGTTTGTGCATAAGCTTTTTAATTTGATGTAGTTAAAATTACATTGGTTTTGTTTGTGCAAAAGCTTTTTAATTTGATGTAGTCAAAATTATTTATTTTACATTTTGTGATTCTTTCTATGTCTTGCTTGGTTTTAAAGTCATTCCCCTCCCAGAGGTCTGACATGTATACTATTCTGTGTTTACCCAATTTACTTATGGTTTCCTTCTTTAGGTTTAAGTCACTCACCCATTTTGAATTTATCTTGGTGTAGGGTGTGAGGTGCTGATCTATTCCTAGTCTCTCCCACACTGTCTTCCAATTTTCCCAACAGTTTTTATTGAATAGTGGATTTTTGTCCCAAAAGCTGGGATCTTTGGGTTTATCGTATACTGTCTTGCTGAGGTCGCTTTCCCCCAGTCTATTCCACTGATCTTCCTTTCTGTTTCTTAGCCAGTACCAAATTGTTTTGATGAGTGCTGCTTTGTAATATAGTTTAAGGTCAGGGACTGCAAGGCCCCCATCATATGTGTTTTTTTTTTCATTATTTCCCTGGATATCCTTGATCTTTTGTTCTTCCAAATGAACTTTGTTATGTTTTTTTCTAAATCAGTGAAGAAGTATTTTGGTAGTTCAATGGGTATGGCACTAAATAGATAAATAAGTTTGGCTAGGATGGTCATTTTTACTATATTGGCTCGTCCTACCCATTAGCAGTTAATGTTTTTCAAATTGCTCAAGTCTAGTTTTAGTTTTGTGGAGAGTGTTTTGTAGTTGTGTTCATATAGTTCCTGTGTTTGTCTTGGGAGGTAGATTCCTAGGTATTTTATTTTGTCTAAGGTGATTTTGAATGGGATTTCTCTTTCTAGTTCTTGCTACTGAGCTGTGTTGGAGATATATAGAAAAGCTGATGATTTATGTGGGTTTATTTTGTATCCTGCAACTTTGCTAAAGTTGTTGATTATTTCAATTAGGTTTTTGGTTGAATCTCTAGGATTCTTTAAGTAGACCATCATGTCATCTGCAAAGAGTGATAACCTGGTCTTCTCCTTGCCTATTTTGATGCCTTCAACTTCTTTTTCTTCTCTAATTGCTACTGCTAGTGTTTCTAGTACAATGTCAAATAGTAGAGGTGATAATGGGCATCCTTGTTTCTCTCCTGATCTTAATGGGAATGCGTCTAGTTTATCCCCATTGCAGATGATATTAGCTGATGGTTTTAGATATATACTGTTTATTATTTTTAGGAACGACCCTTCTATTCCTATGCTTTCTAGCGTTTTTAATAGGAATGGGTGTTGTATTTTATCAAAGCCTTTTTCTGGATCTATTGAGATAATCATGTGGTTCTTGCTGGTTTGCTTGTTTGTGTAGTCAATTATGTGGATGGTTTTCCTAATATTGAACCAGCCCTGCATCCCTGGTATAAATCCTACTTGATCATGGTGAATGATCCTTCTGATCACTTGCTGGAGTCTTTTTGCTAGTATCCTATTTAAGATTTTTGCATCTATATTCATTAGGGAGATTGGTCTATAGTTTTCATTCTCTGTTTTTGACCTGCCTGGTTTTGGAATCAGTACCATGTTTGTGTCGTAAAAGGAGTTTGGTAGGACTCCTTCTTTGCTTATTATGTCAAATAGTTTGTATAGTATTGGGATTAACTGTTCTCTGAATGTTTGATAGAATTCACTGGTGAATCCATCAGGCCCTGGGGATTTTTTCTTAGGAAGTTCTTTGATGGCTTGTTGGATTTCATTTTCTGACATGGGATTATTTAAGAATTCTATTCCTCTTCTGTTAGTCTAGGCAGTTTGTATTTTTGTATATATTCATCCATATCCCCTAAATTGGTGTATTTATTGCCATATAATTGGGCAAAGTAATTTCTAATGATTGCCTTAATTTCCTCTTCATAGGAGGTTCTGTCCCCCTTTTCATCTTTAATGCTGTTAATTTGCTTTTCTTCCTTCCTTTTTTTAATTAGATTGACCAGTACTTTGTCTATTTTGTTTGTTTTTTCAAAGTACCAGCTTCTTGTCTTATTTATTAAATCAATAGTTCTATCACTTTCGATTTTATTAATTTCTCCCTTAATTTTTATGATTTCTAGTTTGGTTTTCTGCTGGGGGTTTTAATTTGATCTCTTTTGAGTTTTTTCATTTGCATTTCTAATTCATTGATCTCTGCTCTCCCTAGTTTGTTAATATAAGCATTCAGGGATATGAATTTACCTCTGATTACCTCTTTGGCTGCATCCCAAAAGGTTTGAAAGGATGTCTCGCCACTGTCATTTTCCTCGATGAAATTATTAATTGTTTCTATGATTTCTTCTTTAACTAAACGGTTTTGGAGTATCATATTGTTTAATTTCCAATTGGTTTTAGATTTGGTTTTCCATGTACCATTACTAATCATTATTTTTATTGCCTTGTGATCTGAGAAGGCTGCATTCATTATTTCTGCTTTTCTGCATTTGTGTGCTATGTTTCTGTGACCTAATGTATGGTCAATTTTTGTGAATGTGCCATGTGGTGCTGAGAAGAAGGTGTATTCCTTTTTATCCCTATTTATTTTTCTCCATATGTCTATTAATTCTAATTTTTCTAAGATTTCATTCACCTCCTTTACCTCTTTCTTATTTATTTTTTGATTTGATTTATCTAAATTTGATAATGGTTGGTTTAAGTCTCCCACTAGTATGGTTTTATTGTCTATTTCTTCCTTCAATTCTCCTAGTTTCTCCATTAGAAATTTGGGTGCTATATTATTTGGTGCATACATGTTGATTAATGATATTTCCTCATTGTCTAAAGTCCCTTTTAACAAAATATAATTACCTTCCCTATCCCTTTTGATCAGGTCTATTTTTGCTTTGGCTTTATCAGATATCATGATTACCACTCCTGCCTTCTTTCTGTCACTTGAGGCCCAGAAGGTCTTACTCCATCCTTTAATTCTGACCTTGTGAGTGTCAACCCGCCTCATGTGTGTTTCTTGAAGACAACATATGGTAGGGTTTTGGATTCTAATCCATTCTGCTATTCATCTACATTTTATGGGTGAGTTCATCCCATTCACTTTCAAAGTTATGATTGTCATTTGTGGACTCCCTGGCATTTTGATAGCCTTCCCTAATTCTAACCTTTTCTTCTTCGGCTCTACATTTTAGTCCAGTGATTTACATTGAATCAGTCCCCCTTGTCCCCTCCCTTGATGTTTCCCTTTTTAGTCCCTCCCTTTTTGTTCCCTCCCCCTCCCCCTTCTCTTTCCCTCCCTTTTTGTTTTCCCTCTCCCCCTTCCCCCTCCCCCTTGGTTTTCCCTTCTCCCTACACTTGTTTGGTAAGATAGAATTCAAGATCCCAATGGATCTGGATGTTTTTCCCTCTCAGATTTGATTTCCCCAAGATTAAGGTTTAAGTAAAAAACCCTCTCTTCCTCTCCTTCTTATAGGAGTTTTCTTCCCCTTCCCTTTCCATGTGAATCTTTGTGTGAGAAAGATTATTCTATTTGGTCTTTATTTACCCCCTATTTATACATTACATTTTCCCCACATGTTAGTATACATAGATTGATAGAAATGTAGTCCTTATAGAAGAGAGTTTGAATAAAGGAAGAAGATAACATTTTTCTCCTTTCCCCTTTCCTTAATATTTACCTTTTCAGGTATTCCTTGCTCTTTGTTTTTCGGTATCAAACTTTCCACAGAGCTCTGGTCTTTTCTTTGCAAAAAGTTGGAAGTCTTCTATTTTGTTGAATGCCCATACTTTCCCTTGGAAGTATATAGTCAGTTTTGCTGGGTAGCTGATTCTTGGTTGAAGACCCAGCTCTCTTGCCTTTCTGAAGATCATGTTCCATGCCTTCCGAGCATTCAGAGTAGAACTTGCAAGGTCTTGTGTGACCCTGATTGGCATTCCTTTATATCTAAATTGTCTTTTTCTGGCTTCCTGAAGGATTTTTTTCTTTTGTTTGAGAGCTTTGGAATTTGGCAATTACATACCTGGGAGTTGTCTTTTGGGGGTTTAATGTAGAAGGTGTTCTATGAGCTCTGTCAGTGGCTTATTACCCCCTTGTTCTAGAATCTCTGGGCAATTTTCTTTGATTATATCTCATATCACGATGTTGAATTTGGTGTTTATTTCTGGCTTTTCTGGTTATATCTTGTATCACCATGTCCAGTTTGGTGTTTATTTCTGGCTTTTCTGGGAGTCCAATTATTCTTAAATTATCTCTTCTCCCTCTATTTTCCAAATCTGTCATCTTGTCGGTGAGATATTTTATGTTCTCTTCTAATTTCTTGGTATTTTGGCTTTGCTTTATTAATTCTTGCTCTTTTACACGATCGTTGTCTTCCAGCTGCCTGATTCTGGCCTTTAAAGCCTGGTTTTCCTTTTCAGTTTGGTCACACTGGTTTTGTAGATGCGTGAATTTCTTTTGCATTATTTCCAACTTTTCCTCCCAGAAGGCTTCCATCTTTTTGGTCATTTCTGATTCAAATTCTTCATAGGTTTGTGGAGAGTTTCCATTTCCTTTGGAAGGTTTTGGAGCATTTTCTTGTATATCATCTTCTATCTGCTCTGTATTTTGTATTTTGGCTCCATAGAATGTGTCCAAAGTCGCCCCTTTCTTCTTATTTTTCTTGGTATTTGGGGGCTTCTGTGCTTCTGTCGAGTTTGCCATCTCTGAATGTGAAGGATTAGCTTTTCTTATCTCTGTCTGGTGTTCAGAGGCTTTAGTCCTGGGCAGATTGTCGGTTCTATGAGCTTTCCCTGGGTTAAACTGAATATGCCTCACTGGAACTGGAATGGAAGGGTCGGACCAGGAAGCCACACTCTCCCCTGGCTCTCTGGGTCGGGTTGCTTTCCAGAAGTTGCCTTCAGAATAGCTGGCCGTGAGGCTGTTTCTTTGGCCTGCGGGGGGATGGGCTGCGGCTTCCTGGAGCTCTGAGGGCTGGGACTTTCACTGAGACTTGGATAGCAGGATCCAGCCTGTGAGGCTGTCTTGCCAGCCCTGAGGGTTGCTGTTGTTTCAACCCTGCTGTCTGCCGGGGGGAGCTCCGAGGGCAGTGACTTTCACTGGGACTTGGATAGAAGGCCCTGAGGGTTGCTGTTGTTTCGACCCTGCTCTCTGCTGGGGGAGCTCTGAGGGCAGTGACTTTCACTGGGACTCGGGTAGAAGGCCCTGAGGGTTGTTGTTCAGACGACCCTGCTCTCTGAGCCAGGCCTGGCTGCGGCTTCCCGGAGCCTTGGACTCTGGGCCCCTACCCCTTAGGTCTGAGTGATCTCTGGTTCTGGCTTTTGAGTGGGGCCGTACCTTTTGATCCGGGTCCAGGTCCAGGAAGAGGGTTCCCAGGGTCTGTGCTGTTAATCGTTTTGAATTTCGGCACCTTAGGAGCTTATAGTTTGAGATTGGTCGGGAAGGGTTTTCTGGAGATCTGAACTTTAGCTTTCTCTAAGCCACCATCTTTACCAGAAGTCCTTCTGGCTTTTCTGGAAGTCCAATTATTCTTAAATTATCTCTTCTCCCTCTATTTTCCAGATCTGTCACCTTGTCGGTGAGATATTTTATGTTCTCTTCTAATTTCTTGGTATTTTGGCTTTGCTTTATTAATTCTTGCTGTTTTACACGATCGTTGTCTTCCAGCTGCCTGATTCTGGCCTTTAAAGCCTGGTTTTCCTTTTCAGTTTGGTCACACTGGTTTTGTAGATGCGTGAATTTCTTTTGCATTATTTCCAACTTTTCCTCCCAGAAGGCTTCCATCTTTTTGATCATTTCTGATTCAAATTCTTCATGGGTTTGTGGAGAGTTTCCATTTCCTTTGGAAGGTTTTGGAGCATTTTCTTGTATATCTTCTTCTATCTGCTCTGTATTTTGTATTTTGGCTCCATAGAATGTGTCCAAAGTCGCCCCTTTCTTCTTATTTTTCTTGGTATTTGGGGGCTTCAATGCTTCTGTGGAGTTTTCCATCTCTGAATGGGAAGGATTAGCTTTTCTTATCTCTGTCTGGTGTTAAGAGGCTTTATTCCTGGGCAGATCGTCTGTTCTATGAGCTTTCCCTGGGTTAAACTGAGTATGCCTTAAGGCAATGACTTTCACTGGAACTGGAATGGAAGAGGGGCCACACTCTCCCTTGGCTCTCTCTGTTTCCCTGCTGCTAAGGTTCCCCCTCGATTGTACTGGGTCAGGTTGCTTTCTGGAAGTTGCCTTCAGAATAGCTGGCCATGAGGCTGTTTTGTCAGCCCTGAGGGTTACTGTTGTTTCAGAAGACCCTGCTCTCTGAGGTGGGGAGGGACCAAGGCTTGAGCTCCAAGGGCAGTGACTTTCACTGAGACTTGGATAGCAGGATCTAGCTGGTGAGGCTGTCTTGCCCACCCTGAGGGTTGCTATTGTTTCAGATGACCCTGCTCTCTGAGGAGGGAGGGGCCGCGGCCTCCCGGAGCCTTGGACTCTGAGCTCCTACCCCTTAGGTCCAAGTGATCTCGGGTTCTGGCTTTTGAGGGGGACAGTACCTTTTGATCCAGGTCCAGGTCCAGGAGGAGGATTCCCAGGGTCTATGCTGTTGATCGTTTTGAATTTCGGCACCTTAGGAGCTTATAGTTTGAGATCAGTCGGGAAGGGTTTCCGGAGATCTGAACTTTAGCTTTCTCTAAGCCGCCATCTGGACCCAAGAAATATCCTTTTGAAAACAGGTATTAATTTATGAAAAATTCCATAGCTCATCATTTGAAGATGCTGGAAGGATCTGTTGTCTGCTTTTCTGGGCCATTCATTCATTTGCCTTTAGAGCAGTCTCTATTATAATTCAAGATGTTGGAATAGACACCATAATGTAATAAAATTAGCACTTTTTAATATTGTAAAACCATATTTCTCTAAAATATCTTAGAACTCAATTTTTCCTTTAATTGAAACTGGCTTTTCTTTCTTTGTAAATCAGTGATATTTTACTTTATTAGCTAACACCTGTGTGACAACTGAAATCAATTCAATTTGCATGTATTTGATAAGTTCCAGTCACAAATTATTTTTTTTTTTACATTTTAGAAAATGACTGATCCAGGAAAATGGTTAAATTGCCTTCCTTCATTCCTTCACACAGGGGTAAGAACAAAACAAAATAGAATTTCATATTTTGAAAGATCCTCAATAGTCGTTTTGTCTAACTCATAATACTATCACTCATAAGGTATAAGGTGTAAGAATAATTTTAGAGATTTGATATGATGGGCAAGTTATTGGATGTTGAAAGAGAAAGAAAAGGAAAATTAAGAATTTCCAAAGTATTTAACTTTTAGTAAATTATGGTACCATGGACAGAGAAAAAGACAACTTGAATTAGATTTTAATCACTCATGAAATAAGAATGCACAAAATGTACAAAAATACTCTTGTTGATTCACATTGGCACTTTCTCCTTTTTTGCCTCAAGTAAATTGCCAATGTGTGACTACCCCCCTTTTCCCCCCTTATTGCATACTGACACACTTAGCCCATATCCTGTACTTGCCTATGAAGACAGATCAATGACTTTGTGTGATTAGAGTAGATTTCACAGAGAAATGAGAATAAAATAATGAGTAGCATCTATCTCAATTCAATCCAATTTAAGACCTATTTTCTAACTAATTTCTGGCTTTGGACATTACCATTCCCAGCTCTTCTGTCATCTAATTCCCTTAAATAAATAATGAGTAGTATCACTAGAATAATGACTTGTATCTGTCTAAACCCTCAACAAGTATCATTTGCAGTGGGGACATTAGAAGTCTTCCCAATAAGATAAGGAGTAAAGGAAGGATGCCCATTATTGCCACTATTATTTTATATTATAGTAGAAATGCTAGTTTTAGCAATAAAAGACAAAAATATAATAGTAGGAATTAATGTAAGCATTGAGGAAACTAAACTGTAGCTCTTTGCAGATATGATGATATACTTAGAGAATCCTAGAGAATCAAATAAAAACTGGTTAAAGTAATGAATCTCTTTAGCAAAATTGGAGGATACAATAGAACCACATAAAGCATCAGCATTTCTTTATATTTCCAAGAAATCCCACCAGCAAGAATTAGAAAGAGAAATTTCATTTAAAATTACTCTGGACAATATAAAATACTTGGGAATCTATTTGCCAAGACAAATGCAGGTATTATATGAACACAATACTTTTCACACAAAGCTACATCTAAACTACAAAACATTAATTGTTCATAGGTATGCCAACATAATATAATAAAAATGACAATCATACCTAAATTAATTTACTTATTCATTGCCATACCAATCAAACTACCAAAAACTATTTTAAAAAAGTAGAAAAAATATCAAACTTCATTTGGAAGTATACAAGATCAAGAATATAAAGGGCAATTTGGAATTATGCTTGAAGGGCTATAACAGAAAGTATATGCTTTTGATATACTAATGCCACTACTAGGTCTAAATTCAAAAGAGTTTTAAAAAATGAGAAAGGACCTTCTTGTACAAGAATATTTATTACAACTCTTTTTGTGGTGGCAAAGAATTAGAAACTAAAGCAATATCCCTCAGTTAAGGAATAAAAATAAATTGTGGCATACGATAGTAATGGAATATTATTGTTCTGTAAGGAATAATGAACAAGATGATTTTAGAAACAACAGAAGAGACCAACATGAACTGTAGAACCAGGAAAACATTGTAAATAGTAATAGCAATAGTATGGAATGATCAAATGTGATAGACTTAACAAGTATCAACAGTATAAAGATCCAGAATAATACTGAAGGACTTATGAAAAAGACTGACATCCACTTCTAGACAAAGAACTGTTGGAGTAGCAAATGACAGCATACAATTTTTCACTTGTTTATTTTGGTATATGTTTTGGCAGGGTACTTTTGTAAGATAATTCACTTACAAAAATAATATTGAAATATTTTGTGTTATAATACCTGTATGATCCATATTTAATTGCTTGCCAGTGCCAGGAGGGGAGAGGGAAGAAGGAAGGGAGACAATATGGATCATATAACTTTGGAAAACATGTGGAAATTTTTTATTACATATAATTGGTAAAAATATAAATAATTTTTTAAATTAAAAAAAACAAGCAAAGTAAAAGATTGTATAGGAGAGACAGAGAGAAAATATATACAGAGAAAAAGAAGAAATAACAGAAACTTGGGGGAACCACCAATATTAAGGAATTAAGAGAGGAGAAGTCATAAAATAGAAACAATGAAAAAGCTAGAACTAGGAGAATGTGGTGATATGAAATTCAAGGAAAAACATTTTGATGTTCTCTCTGTGAGAGAGTAAGATATTAAAAAAAGATGCTTACTTTAAAAAAATCTGTTAGATTTATCATTTAGCAGTTCTTTATTTGAAAGAACCGTTACACTGAAATGGTGAAGTGGATGGCATGATATATAAGGGTTTGAGGAGAGAACAGTTTGTAAATGCAGGCATAATATAGATTATGCTTATTTTTTTTAATTTGGTGGCCATAAATAAGAGATGGTAAGGAACCCATGTTAGAAGATTAGAGGGAAGTCATTAATTCTAGTATATAGATCTCAAATTATGTGTATTTTTGAGAAAAAAAGCCAGCAGAAATGGAATAATAGCATCTTTGAGATGGAGAGATAGCATTGCATAGTTAATAAGTTACTGACTTAGCCTATTATAATTGCCTCAGCTTTTTACTTCATGTGACTATGGATAATTACATTCAATCTTTCTTAGTTACAGTTTTTTCATTGGCAAAGAAAGGAAATAATAGTACTTACCTCAGAGGTGGCGTCAAGATGGTGACCTAGAAGGAGCAGAAGTTCAGTACTCTGAATACCCTTCCTTACCGATCACAAGCTGAATGATCCTAGGGGACTGAAAATCAAACCTAACAACAAGACAGAGCCAAGGAACCCTCCTTCTGGACTTAATTCAAAAGATACATCCCCCAAAAGCCAGGTTTAAGGGGAAGGCAGAAGGTAGGTCCCAGGAACTCTCCCCCCTTGTCTAGAGCACAAAGACTCCAGTGGCAGTGGGAACCTCTGGGGGGGCAAAGATGCTGGTCTGGAGGGTATACCTTGTGGGAAGGACTGTGCCAAGCTCAGACCGTCAAACACAGATGGCGGGAAGAGGCTGGAGAGGGAGCATAGAGCTTGCAGTCTGGTCAGAACTCTGGAGATCCTCCATATTGCTCTAGCCTTCCAGGAGGTTTTGGCCTCAGAGCACACCCAGTGCATCCCAACTGAACTTAGTCCCATCAAAAGTCTTCAGAGCTCAGGGAAGCCCAGCCTCCAACACCCCTCCCTGACTGACTACTGGACTTTAATCTAATCAAAAGCCTCCAGAAGACAGGAAAGCTCAAACTCCAACAAACCTACCCCACAGACTGCACCAAGAGATCTTCTGTCATAGATCCAAGAGGGGAGATGGTAGAAAATCCTGAAACCAAAAAAGTGAGAGGAGCAAGAGCACAGACAAATAAGGGGAGCAAAGAAGGGGAAAATATGAGCAAACAACAGAAAAAGAAGAAAGAAATTACAATAGACAGCTTCTATACAGCAAATGGAACAGAGGGAGAGGGATCAGCAAATGATGAATCAGAAATCCCAGAGAATTGGATACAGGATTTGGAAGAACTCAAAATGCAATTCAAAACACAATTAAAGGAGGCTGAAGACAACTGGAAAAAGAACTTAAAAACTAAGATAAGTCATCTGGAAACAGAGGCACCTGAACTAAAATGAGAAAATAGTGTCTTGAAAGCCAAAATCAACCAGCCAAAAAATGAGGCAAAGGAGATGAAAAATGAGGCAAAGAAGATAAAAGATGAGTTAAAGAGAATGAAAGATGATCTCCAAAGAAAATCAGACCAGAAGGAGAAGGATCACCAAAAAGGCAGGAATGAAATCTAGTCTTTAAGAACCAGAATACAACAATTAAAATTAAGTGACCTCACAAGGCAGCAGGACACTATAAAACAAAACCAAAAGAATGAAAAAATTGAGAAAAATATAAAGTATCTCATTCACAAAACAGAGGATTTAGAAAATAATTTGAGGAGGGATGATTTAAGAATCATTGGTCTACCAGAAGACCATGACAAAAGAAAAAGCGTAGACATAATACTACGGGAAATTTTTCAAGTAAACTGCCCTGATATTCTAGGGCAAGAGGGAAAAGTGGAGATTGAAAGAATCCATAGATCCCTCCTGTACTTAATCTGCATCTGACAAAACCCAGGAATGTTATAGCCAAATTCAAGATGCATAAATACATATATATGTGTATATATATATATACATACATATATATATATATATATATATATACATATATGTATATATATATATACATACATACAACTAGAGCTAAAAAAGGAAGAGTTTAATACTAAATGAAATGGGAACAGAAACAAATGGGGGTGAATTTAAATGTCACAAAGAAGCTCATGGAAGGAGGGGGGAGAGCATCAATACACTGGAAGGGTAAAGAGGTTGGAGATAGGAAATACTCAACTCAAACATGCTTTGAAATTGATCCAGACACTTCCGGTTAAGATGGTGGCTTAGAGAAAGCTAAAGTTCAGATCTCTGGAAAACCCTTCCCAACCGATCTCAAACTATAAGCTACTAAGGCGCCGAAATTCAAAACGATCAACAGCAAAGACCCTGGGAACCCTCCTCCTGGACCTGGACCCAGATCAAAAGGTACGGCTCCCCTCAAAAGCCAAAACCCGAGATCACTCGGACCTAAGGGGTAGGAGCGCAGAGTCCAAGGCTCCGGGAAGCTGCAGCCCGGCCTGGCTCAGAGAGCAGGATCCTTGGAACAACAACCCTCAGGGCCTTCTATCCGAGTCCCAGTGAAAGTCACTGCCTGGAGCAAGACAGCCTCACTGGCTGGATCCTGCTATCCAAGTCTCAGTGAAAGTCCCTGCCCTCGGAGCTTGGGGAAGCTGCAGCCCATCCCCCCCGCAGGAAACAGCCTCACGGCCAGCGATTCTGAAAGCAACTTACGGAAAGCAACGTGGTCCGACCCTTCCATTCCAGTTCCAGTGAGGCACATTCAGTTTAACCCAGGGAAAGCTCATAGAACCGACAATCTGCCCAGGACTAAAGCCTCTGATCACCAGACAGAGATAAAAAAAAGCTAATCCTCCACATTCAGAGATGGCAAACTCCACAGAAGCACAGAAGCCCCAAAATACCAAGAAAAATAAGAAGAAAGGGGTGACTTTGGACACATTTTATGGAACCAAAATACAAAATACAGAGCAGATAGAAGAAGATATACAAGAAAATGCTCCAAAATCTTCCAAAGGAAATGGAAACTCTCCACAAACCCATGAAGAATTTGAATCAGAAATGACCAAAAAGATGGAAGCCTTCTGGGAGGAAATGTGGGAAATAATGCAAAAGAAATTCACGCATCTACAAAACCAGTTTGACCAAACTGTAAAAGAAAACCAGGCTTTAAAGCAAGAACTAATAAAGCAAAGCCAAAACACCAAGAAATTAGAAGAGAACATAAAATATCTCACCGACAAGATGACAGATTTGGAAAATAGAGGGAGAAGGGATAATTCAAGAATAATTGGACTCACAGAAAAGCCAGAAATAAACACCAAACTGGACATGGTGATACAAGATATGATCAAAGAAAGTTGCCCAGAGATTCTAGAACAAGGGGGCAATACAGCCACTGACAGAGCTCACAGAACACCTTCTACACTAAACCCCCAAAAGACAACTCCCAGGAATGTAATTGCCAAATTCCAAAGCTCTCAAACAAAAGAAAAAAATCCTACAGTAAGCCAGAAAAAGACAATTTAGATATAAAGGAATGCCAATCAGGGTCACACAAGACCTTGCAAGTTCTACTCTGAATGATCGGAAGGCATGGAACATGATCTTCAGAAAGGCAAGAGAGCTGGGTCTCCAACCAAGAATCAGCTACCCAGCAAAACTGACTATATACTTCCAAGGGAAAGTATGGGCATTCAACAAAATAGAAGACTTCCAACTTTTTGCAAAGAAAAGACCAGAGCTCTGTGGAAAGTTTGATACCGAAAAACAAAGAGCAAGGAATACCTGAAAAGGTAAATATTAAGGAAAGGGGAAAAATGTTATCTTCTTCTTTTACTCAAACTCTCTTCTATAAGGACTACATTTATATCAATCTATGTATACTAATATGTGGGGAAAATGTAATGTATAAATAGGGGGTAAAGAAAGACCAAATAGAATAATCGTTCTCACACAAAGATTCACATGGGAAGGGGAGGGGAAGAAAACTCCTATAAGAAGGAGAGGAAGAGGGGGGGTGTTTACTTAAACCTCAATCTCAGGGAAATCAACTCTGAGAGGGAAAAACATCCAGATCCATTGGGATCTTGAATTCTATCTTACCAAACAAGGGTAAGGAGAAGGGAAAACCAAGGGGGGGAGGGGGGAGGGAGAACAAAAAGGGAGGGAAAGAGAGGGGGGAGGGGGAGGGAACAAAAAGGGAGGGACTAAAAAGGGAAACATCAAGGGAGGGGAAAAGGGGGACTGATTCAAAGTAAATCACTGGACTAAAAGGTAGAGCCGAAGAACAAAAGGTTAGAATTAGGGAAGGCAATCAAAATGCCAGGGAGTCCACAAATGACAATCATAACTTTGAACGTGAATGAGATGAACTCACCCATAAAACGTAGACGAATAGCAGAATGGATTAGAATCCAAAACCCTACCATATGTTGTCTTCAAGAAACACACATGAGGCGGGTTGACACCCACAAGGTCAGAATTAAAGGATGGAGTAAGACCTTCTGGGCCTCAAGTGACAGAAAGAAGGCAGGAGTAGTAATCATGATATCTGATAAAGCCAATGCAAAAATAGGCCTGATCAAAAGGGATAGGGAAGGTAATTATATTTTGTTAAAAGGGACTCTAGACAATGAGGAAATATCATTAATCAACATGTATGCACCAAATAATATAGCACCCAAATTTCTAATGGAGAAACTAGGAGAATTGAAGGAAGAAATAGACAATAAAACCATACTAGTGGGAGACTTAAACCAACCATTATCAAATTTAGATATATCAAATCAAAAAATAAATAAGAAAGAGGTAAAAGAAGTGAATGAAATCTTAGAAAAATTAGAATTAATAGACATATGGAGAAAAATAAATAGGGATAAAAAGGAATACACCTTCTTCTCAGCACCACATGGCACATTCACAAAAATTGACCATACATTAGGTCACAGAAACATAGCACACAAATGCAAAAAAGCAGAAATAATGAATGCAGCCTTCTCAGATCACAAGGCAATAAAAATAATGATTAGTAATGGTACATGGAAAACCAAATCTAAAACCAATTGGAAATTAAACAATATGATACTCCAAAACCGTTTAGTTAAAGAAGAAATCATAGAAACAATTAATAATTTCATCGAGGAAAATGACAATGGCAAAACATCCTTTCAAACCTTTTGGGATGCAGCCAAAGTGGTAATCAGAGGTAAATTCATATCCCTGAATGCTTATATTAACAAACAAGGGAGAGCAGAGATCAATCAATTGGAAATGCAAATGAAAAAACTCGAAAGCGATCAAATTAAAAACCCCCAGCAGAAAACGAAATTAGATATCCTAAAAATTAAGGGAGAAATTAATAAAATCGAAAGTGATAGAACTATTGATTTAATAAATAAGACAAGAAGCTGGTACTTTGAAAAAACAAACAAAATAGACAAAGTACTGGTCAATCTAATTTAAAAAAGGAAGGAAGAAAAGCAAATTAACAGCATTAAAGATGAAAAGGGGGACAGCACCTCCAATGAAGATGAAATTAAGGCAATCATTAGAAATTACTTTGCCCAATTATATGGCAATAAATACACCAATTTAGGAGAAATGGATGAATATATACAAAAATACAAACTGCCTAGACTAACAGAAGAGGAAATAGAATTCTTAAATAATCCCATATCAGAAGTGGAAATCCAACAAGCCATCAAAGAACTTCCTAAGAAAAAATCCCCAGGGCCTGATGGATTCACCTGTGAATTCTATCAAACATTCAGAGAACAGTTAATCCCAATACTATACAAACTATTTGACATAATAAGCAAAGAGGGAGTTCTACCAAACTCCTTTTACGACACAAACATGGTACTGATTCCAAAACCAGGCAGGTCAAAAACAGAGAAAGAAAACTATAGGCCAATCTCCCTAATGAATATAGATGCAAAAATCTTAAATAGGATACTAGCAAAAAGACTCCAGCAAGTGATCAGAAGGATCATTCACCATGATCAAGTAGGATTCATACCAGGGATGCAGGGCTGGTTCAACATTAGGAAAACCATCCACAAAATTGACCACATCAACAAGCAAACTAGCAAGAACCACATGATTATCTCAATAGATGCAGAAAAAGCCTTTGATAAAATACAACACCCATTCCTATTAAAAACACTAGAAAGCATAGGAATAGAAGGGTCATTCCTAAAAATAATAAACAATATATATCTGAAACCAACAGCTAATATCATCTGCAATGGGGATAAACTAGATGCATTCCCAATAAGATCAGGAGTGAAACAAGGATGCCCATTATCACCTCTACTATTTGACATTGTACTAGAAACACTAGCAGTAGCAATTAGAGAAGATAAAGGAATTGAAGGCATCAAAATAGGCAAGGAGGAGACCAAGTTATCACTCTTTGCGGATGACATGATGGTCTACTTAAAGAATCCTAGAGATTCAACCAAAAAGCTAATTGAAATAATCAACAACTTTAGCAAAGTTGCAGGATACAAAATAAACCCACATAAATCATCAACTTTTCTATATATCTCCAACACAGCTCAGCAACAAGAACTAGAAAGAGAAATCCCATTCAAAATCACCTTAGACAAAATAAAATACCTAGGAATCTACCTCCCAAGACAAACACAGGAACTATATGAACACAACTACAAAACACTTGCCACACAACTAAAACTAGACTTGAACAAATGGAAAAACATTAACTGCTAATGGATAGGACGAGCCAATATAATAAAAATGACCATCCTACCCAAACTTATTTATCTATTTAGTGCCATACCCATTGAACTACCAAAATACTTCTTCACTGATTTAGAAAAAAAACATAACAACGTTCATTTGGAAGAACAAAAGATCAAGGATATCCAGGGAAATAATGAAAAAAAAAACACAAATGAGGGGGGCCTTGCAGTCCCTGACCTAAAACTATATTACAAAGCAGCACTCATCAAAACAATTTGGTACTGGCTAAGAAACAGAAAGGAAGATCAGTGGAATAGACTGGGGGAAAGTGACCTCAGCAAGACATTATACGATAAACCCAAAGATCCCAGCTTTTGGGACAAAAATCCACTATTCGATAAAAACTGCTGGGAAAATTTGAAGACAGTGTGGGAGAGACTAGGAATAGATCAACACCTCACACCCTACACCAAGATAAATTCAAAATGGGTGAGTGACTTAAACCTAAAGAAGGAAACCATAAGTAAATTGGGTAAACACAGAATAGTATACATGTCAGACCTTTGGGAGGGGAAAGGCTTTAAAACCAAGCAAGATATAGAAAGAATCACAAAATGTAAAATAAATAATTTTGACTACATCAAACTAAAAAGCTTTTGTACAAACAAAACCAATATAACTAAAATCAGAAGGGAAACAACAAATTGGGAAAAAATCTTCATAGAAACCTCTGACAAAGGTTTAATTACTCATATTTATAATGAGCTAAATCAATTGTACAAAAAATCAAGCCATTCTCCAATTGATAAATGGGCAAGGGAAATGGATAGGCAGTTCTCAGATAAACAAATCAAAACTATTAACAAGCACATGAAGAATTGTTCTAAATCTCTTATAATCAGAGAGATGCAAATCAAAACAACTCTGAGGTATCACCTCACACCTAGCAGATTGGCTAACATAACAGCAAAGGAAAGTAATGAATGTTGGAGGGGATGTGGCAAAGTAGGGACATTGATTCATTGCTGGTGGAGTTGTGAACTGATCCAACCATTCTGGAGGGCAATTTGGAACTATGCCCAAAGGGCGACAAAAGAATATCTACCCTTTGACCCAGCCATAGCACTGCTGGGTCTGTACCCCAAAGAGATAATGGACACAAAGACTAGTACAAAAATATTCATAGCTGCGCTCTTTGTGGTGGCCAAAAACTGGAAAACGAGGGGATGCCCATCAGTTGGGGAATGGCTGAACAAACTGTGGTATATGTTGGTGATGGAATACTATTGTGCTAAAAGGAATAATAAAGTGGAGGAGTTCCATGGAGACTGGAACAACCTCCAGGAAGTGATGCAGAGCGAGAGGAGCAGAACCAGGAGAATATTGTACACAGAGACTAATACACTGTGGTATAATCGAACGTAATGGACTTATCCATTAGTGGCGATGTAATGTCCCTGAACAACTTGCAGGGATCCAGGAGGAAAAAAACACCATTCATAAGCAAAGGATAAACTATGGGAGTGGAAACACCGAGAAAAAGCAACTGCCTGAATACAGAGGTTGAGGGGACATGACAGAGGATAGACTCTAAATGAACACTCTAATGCAAATACTATCAACAAAGCAATGGGTTCAAATCAAGAAAACATCTAATGCCCAGTGGACTTACGCGTCGGCTATGGGGGTTGTGGGGAGGAAAAGAAAATGATTTATGTCTTTAACGAATAATGCTTGGAAATGATCAAATAAAATATATTAAAAAAAAAAGAAATTGATCCAAAGAGGGAAGAACAATCCAATCCATTGGGGCAAAGAATAGATTCATGCCCTATAGGGGAGTAGAAGGGTAACAAATGTACTGGTGGGGAGGGAAGCAGTACAAGAGAGGGAGGGAGTGGGGGGTTAATTTTAGAAAGACTACAGGTAAAATAAGGGGGGAATAAGAAGGGAGGGGTGTAGAAAGGGAAGTAAAATAAGGGTGGGAACAAGGGGGACTGTTTAAAAGCAAACATTGGTGTAGAAGGAAATAGTGAAAGAAGAAAAGGCAGGAACAGGAGCAGAAATCAAAATCCTGGGAAATACATTGCTAGTAATCATAACTTTGAATGTGAATGGAATGAACTCACCCATAAAACGCAAGCGAATACCAGAGTGGATTAGATTCCAAAACCCTACCATATGCTGTCTACAAGAAACAGACATGAGGAAGGTAGATACACATAGGGTGAAAGTAACAGAATGGAGCCAAGTCTATTCAGGATCAACTGATGAAAAGAAGGCAGGAGTTGCAATCATGATGTCTGACAAAGCCAAAGCAAAAATAAATATAGTTAAAAGAGATAGGGAAGGTAATTACATCCTGATAAAAGGTCGTATAGACAATGAGGAAATATCTGTACTCAACGTATATGCACTGAATGGCATAGCATCCACATTTCTAAAGGGGAAACTAGTGGAGCCATAGAAAAACTATACTAGTGGAAGACCTGAACCTTCCTCTATCCAAACTAGATGAATCAAAAAAAATAAATAAATAAGAAAGAGGTAAGAGAAGTGAATGAAATCTTAGAAAAATTAGTTAGTAGACATGTAGAGAAAATAAATAGGGACAAAAAGGAATACATCTTGTTTCAGCAGCACATGGTACATTCACAAAAACTGACCTAATATTAGGGCATAAAAACATTGCAAACATGTGCAAAAGAATATAAATAATAAATGCAATCTTCTCAGATCACAATGCAATGAAAATAATAATTAGTAATGGTACATGGAGAGGTATATCAAAAATTAATTGGAAATTAAACAAAACAATTCTCCAAAACCGTTTAGTTAAAGAACAAATAATAGAAACAATAACTTCATTGAAGAAAATAACAATGATGAGACATCCTTTCAAAACCTTTGGGATGCAGTCATAGCACTACGCAGGGAGAAATTTACATCCTTGAGTTCAAATATTAAGAAATTAGGAAGGGCAGAGGTCAATTAATTTTGTATGCAAATTAAAAAACTAGAAAAAGAACAAATTAAAAAGCCTCAGATGAAGAATAAATTAGAGAGCCTAAAAATCAAAGGAGAAATTAATAAAATTGAAAGTTGAAGAACTATTGATTTAATAAATAAGGGTAGAAACAGGTACTTTGAAAAAACAAATAAAATAAACAAAGTACTAGTCAGTCTAATTAAAAAAAGGAAAGATGAAAACCAAATTGACAGTATCCAAAATGAAAAAGGGAGACCATACCTCTAATGAAGAGGAAATTAAGTCAATCATTAAAAACTATTGTGCCCAATTATATGGCAACAAATATGGCAATCTAGGTGATATGAATGCTTACAAAAAATATAAATTGCCTAGACTAACAGAAGAAGAAATAAATTGCCTAAACCCCATATCCAAAAAAGAAATTGAACAAGCCATCAAAGAACTCCCTAAGAAAACATCCTAGGTCCAGATGGATTCACAAATGAATTCTATCAAACATTCAAAGAACAAGTAATCCCAATATTATACAAACTATTTGAAAGAATAAGCAAAGAAGGCGTTCTACCAAATTCATTTCACGACACAAACATGGTACTGATCCCAAAGCCAGGGAGGTCAAAAACAGAGAAAGAAAACTATTGCCCAATCTCCCTAATGAATATAGATGCAAAAGTCTTAAATAGGATATTAGTAAAAGGACTCCAGCAAGTGATCACAAGTGTTATTCACTATGACAATGTAGGATTCATACCAGCGGTTCAATATTAGGAAAACCATCCACATAATTGACCATATTAAAAAGCAAAAAGACAAAAATCACATGATTATCTCAATAGATGCAGAAAAAGCCTTTGATAAAATACAACTCCTGTTCCTATTGAAAAGAATAGAAAGAATAGGAATAGACAGACATTTCCTAAAAATAATAAACAGTATATATCTAAAACCATCAGCAAACATCATCTGCAATGGGGACAAACTAGAAGCCTTCCCAATAAAATCAGTAGTGAAACAAGGATGCCCCTATTATTTAACATTATACTAGAAACACTAGCAGTAGCAATTAGAGAAGAAAATGAAATTGAAGGTATTAAAATTGGCAATGAGGAGACCAAACTATCACTCTTTGAGGATAATATGATGGTTTACTTAAAGAATCCTAGAGAATCAACCAAAAAGCTAGTAGAAACAATCAACAATTTTAGCAAAGTTGCAGGATACAAAATAAACCCGCATAAATCATCAGCATTTCTATATATCTCCAATCCATCTCAGCAGCAAGAATTAGAAAGAGAAATTCCATTTACAATCACCCTAGACAATATTACTTAGGAATCTATCTGCCAAGTCAAACAAAGGAACTATATGAACACACTTACAAAACACTCTCCACACAATTAAAACTAGATCTAAACAATTGGAAAAACATTGATTGCTCATGGGTGGGATGAGCTAACATAATAAAAAGTACAATCCTAAGCAAATTAATCTATTTAGTTAGTGCAATACCCATTGAACTACCAAAATACTTTTTCAGTGAATTAGAAAAAAAAAGTTCATTTGGAAGTCCAAAAGATCAAGGATATCCAGGGACATCATGAAAAAAGTGCAAAGGAAGGAGGACTTGCAGTCCCACATCTCAAGCTATACTATAAAGCAGTGGTTATCAAAACAATTTGGTACTGGCTAAGAGACAGCAAGGAAGATCAGTGAAATAGACTTGGGGTAATGACCTCAGTAAGACACTCTACGATAAACCCAAAGATCCCAATCTTTAGGAACAAAGCCCACTATTTGATAAAAACTGCTGGGAAAATTGGAAGACAGTAAGGGAGAGATTAGGTTTGGATCAACATCTCACACCCTACACCAAGATGAACTGAGAATGGGTGAATGACCTGAATATAAAGAAGGAAATAATAAGCAATTTAGTTGAACACAGAATAGTATACTTGTCAGATCTTTGGAAAAGACTTTAAAACCAAGCAAGAGCTAGAAAAAAATCACAAAATGTAAAATCAATAATTTTATTTACATCAAATTAAAAAGTTTTTTACAAACCAAACAAATGCATCCAAAATTAGAAGGGAAGCAACAAAATGGAAAAAAAATCTTCATTACAAAAACCTCTGACAATGGTCTAATTACTCAAATTTACAAAGATCTATATCAATTGTACAAAAAATTCAAGTCGTTCTCCAATTAATAATGGGCAAGGGATATGAATAGGCAATTTTCATTTAATGAAATTAAAACTATTAATAAGCACATGAAACAGTGTTCTAAAAATCTCTGATAATCAGAGAAATGCAAATCAAAACAACTCTGAGGTATCACCTCATACCTAGCAGATTGGCTAGCATGACAGCAAGTCATGGAAAGTAATGAATGTTGGAGGGGATGTGGCAAAGTTGAGACATTAGAGCATTGCTGGTGGAGTTGTGAATTGATCCAACCCTTCTGGAGGGCAATTTGGAACTATGCCCAAAGGGAGCTAAAAGACTGTCAGCCCTTTGATCCAGTCATAGCACTGCTGGGTTTGTACCCCAAAGTGATAATTAGGGAAAAGACATGTACAGAAATATCCATAGCTTCACTCTTTGTGGTGGCAAAAAAAAAATGGAATATGAAGGGATGCCCTTCAGTTGGGGAATGACTGAACAAATTGTGGTATATGTTGGTGATGAAATACTATTGTGCTCAAAGGAATAATAAAGTGGAGGAATTCTATGGGGACTGGAACAACCTCCAGGAATTGATGCATAGTGAAAGGAGCAGAACCAGGAGAACATTGTACACAGAGACTGATACACTGTGGTACAATCAAATGTAATGGACTTCTCATTAGTAGCAATGATATTATTCTGAACAACTTGGAGGAATCTATGAGAAAAACCATTATCCACATCCAGAGGAAACACTGTGAGAGTAAAAACACCAAAAGAAATCAACTGCTTTAATACATGGATGGAAGGGATATAGTTGGGGATGTGGACTCTGAATGAACATCCTAGTGCAAACAACAACATGGAAAAAAGTTCTATCTTGGACACAAATGATATCCAATGAAATTGTGCATTGGCTGTAGGAGGGGTGGTTGGAACGAAGGGAGGGAAATAATGTGATTATTGTAACCAGGGAATATTGTTCTAAATTGACTAAATAAAATAATTCAAATAAAAAAGAAAGATAAAAATAATAGTACTTACCTAAAAGAGTGGGCATGATGGTCACATAAGGTAAAATATGTAAGTATTTCATGAAATTTAAAGCATTAAATAAATATTAGCTATTTTTATCTGGGGAAAGCTAGGTGTTACAATAGATAGAGCTCCAGGAGTCCGGAACTCAGAGTTAAAATGTGTCTATAAAATCTTACTACGTGCACTTGGGCAAGTCACTTGACTTTGATCACCTCAGTTCCTCATCTGAGAAATGAATTGGAGAAGGAAGTGGTACATTAATCTAATATCTTTGTCAAAACAACTGCAACAAAAACAACAAAAACAAAAACCATGTTAGATCATGGAGTGTTAAACATGACTGAAAGAACTGAACAAATTATTATTTCACATTATTTCCCTCAACAACTCAGCAATGAAGCAAGCTAGACTTTTAGCTGCAGTTTGATATCTCTTCTCTCTCACCTCTCTTCATTTTCATAAACAGTTCTTAATGCCTAAAATGCATTCTCTCCTGATTGTCCATGAATATAATTTCATTTTCCATCCTTTAAGGCTGAAATCAGGAACATTCTGTGAAGTTTCTGTCTGTCCTTACAGAAATTATTTTCTCCCTATTAAAATTCTAAAACATTTGACTCGAATTCTTCTCTCACCCACTCTATCTTGTATGAAATTTATTTGTGTGACCTCTGATAGATGGTGTTGCATTATATTGATTTTCCTTGTTCAATAGGAGAGTGTGAATTTTCCCTCAAACTGAAATTAATTTTTAGTATTTTTTGCATTGTTGTTGGTAGCAATAAAATCATTGAAGGTCCTTTGGCTGCAATCTTTAGTAATTCTGCAAATAAATACTTTAATTTCTTTTAAATGAAAAAGCTTCTTTCACATACAATTCTGCAATAAATTTTACATATTAATAACTGACATTTACATCATAGAATCATTGAGATGAAGCTGGAAGGCCCTTCAGGGGACATCTATACCAATACCCTTCATTTATACATAAAGAAATTGACACCCAAGCTGATTAAATAACTTGTTCCAGGTCACAAAGGAAGTATTAAAGACACTTTGAATCCAAGTCTTTTGCCTCAAAAGTTAGTTAAATGCTTTCTACTGTCCTATTATTCCCTCTCAAGGCTTTTACATTTGTTAAGCACTAAACCTAGTTGCTTCTTACCACAAACAGTACAATGTATATAAAATGTGTCATTTTTCACACTTAAAAGGGAAAAAATAACTAAAACTGAGAAGTGTTGTGACTTGTTCAGTGTCACAAAGCTGCTAAGTAATTTTTGCACTAGAAAACAGGTGATCTGGACATTTTAAATACCAAACACTCTCTTCGCTATGCAATATTACCTCTTGAGTTAAAATGTATGTGTACATACAATGTCCCAAAAGTCTTAAAGTAACTTTATGTTTTCAAAGTGTGTTTGGAAATTAATATGCTATGACAGGGAATATCAGGATATAATGCCTACTCTAATAATAATTATAAATAATTTGAGAAAACAGTGATCATCTCTAGGATATTGATGTTTGCTGCTATTCCTTTTTCAAT